>NC_134353.1:143863924-144177138 GCF_048569485.1 Anomaloglossus baeobatrachus | reverse complement strand
TGTGCCCGCAGCATCAGCCTCTCTGCCCGCAGCATCAGCCTCTCTGCCCGCAGCATCAGCCTCTCTGCCCGCAGCATCAGCCTCTGTGCCCGCAGCATCAGCCTCTGTGCCCGCAGCATCAGCCTCTGTGCCCGCAGCATCAGCCTCTGTGCCCGCAGCATCAGCCTCTGTGCCCGCAGCATCAGCCTCTCTGCCCGCAGCATCAGCCACTCTGCCCGCATCAGCCGTTTCTGTCCCCAGCATCAGCCTCTCTCCTCCCAGCCTACCCCAGCCTCAGCCTCCCCCAACATCAGCCACTCTTCTCTCAGCCTCCACCCTCCCAGCCTTCCCCAGGATCAGCCTCTCTCCTCCCATCCTCCTCCAGCACGCCGTGCTCCTCTGCCGACACTCACAGATCCGATCGTATACACTCACACACACACACACACACCCACCCGATCGCATACACTCACACCCACCCGATCGCATACACTCACCCACACACACATTGACGATATTACACATACGCGCTCATACTCACAACATCCGGAGATACCACATGCTTCTGGCCATGTGATCCTCCGGCAGGTCCTGAAAGCTCACAGCACAGTATCGCGGCCGAGAAGCAAGCGATATCCCAGGATGTTGTGAGTGTGTGGATGTGATGTGTGTGTGATATGTGATGTGTGATGTGTGTGTGTACTCACCTGGGGCTCCGTGTCAGTTGGGGGAATGCGTGCGGGGGGCGGGGCCTGCAGAGAGCCGGGGCGTGAGGCCAATCCGTGTGGGGGGGCGGGGCCATGGCAAACCCAGCGGCCAATCAGCTTTGTGTCACTGTAAGGACATGTCACCGTGACACAATAAGGACATGTCACCGTGACACAATTTTGGAGCATGACAGACAGACAGACAGAATAAGGCAATTATATATATAGATAGAAACCGATTAAAGAAATAGCCAGCAAACAAAATAAATAAGATAAAATAAGTTTTTCTTTATTAGCACAATTTCATAAAACATAGAAAGGTTAAAATGATGATAGAAAGGAGGCTAACACTCTGTACTGATAAATAATATCAAAAAAGTGCATAGTGTGCACTATATATATATAATCACTAGATGGCACAATGTATAAGAAAATGGAACAGATACAAGCCAAGAATCATCACCAATGATTATGCTATATATGGCACATAAATAGACACAAGTTATATAAGGCAAGAAATTCCTATCCTAAGGCGGGCTTTGCACACTGCGACATCGCAGGTGCGATGTCGGTGGGGTCAAATTGAAAATGACGCACTTCCGGCATCGCATGCGACATCGCAGTGTGTAAAGCCTAGATGATACGATTAACGAGCGCAAAAGCGTCGTTATCGTATCATCGGTGCAGCGTCGGCGTAATCCATGATTACGCTGACGCGACGGTCCGATGTTGTTCCTCGCTCCTGCGGCAGCACACATCGCTGTGTGTGAAGCCGCAGGAGCGAGGAACATCTCCTACCGGCCTCACTGCGGCTTCCGTAGGATATGCGGAAGGAAAGAGATGGGCAGGATGTTTACATCCTGCTCATCTCCGCCCCTCCGCTCCGATTGGCCGCCTGCCGTGTGACGTCACAGTGACGCCGCACGACCCGCCCCCTTAACAAGGAGGCGGGCCGCCGGCCACAGGGACGTCGCACGGCAGGTGAGTGTGTGTGTGAAGCTGGCGTAGCGATAATTTTCGCTACGCCAGCTATCACCACATATCGCTGCTGCGACGGGGGCGGGCACTATCGCACTCGGCATCGCAGCATCGGGCTGCGATGTCGCAGTGTGCAAAGCCCGCCTAAGTCTATATTAACGTGCATAAGAAAATCATGGTGATAACTGTCAGCAAGTATCTCCCCATATGTATATACCAATAGATCACTAGATGGAACTCCATTAATAGCAGGATATCGCAATCAAAACCTCAGAGTTATAGGAGCCCGGCCATAATAGAGGAGGTATACCTGTAGCCATCAGCAAGTAAAGAGTGGAAGCCAGCCGACCCAACACGTGTTTCGGAAATCCTTCGTCAGGGGGCGTGTGAAGGGACAGCTGGCATGGATCCTTTTAAAGTAGAGATGGGCCAATCAAATTCCAGGATTGTATTACCGGGATTTCTTATCGGGCGCATGCGTGGGACGCTGCCAGGTAAAGCGCCAGCTGATCGGGGACGTCATCCGCAGATGAGGAGGATGACGCGGTCGGCCGCCGATACGTGACTAATCACATGACCGCAGGCCGATCACGCGATCCAACCCATCCCGGATACAGACGTCCAGACCGTGACGCTCCCCAGCATCATCCCCGCATGCGCACATCCCGGAACTATATGGACACTGAGCAAGGAGGATACCTCATAAGAATAAGTATAAATCTATGCCAAGATATTATATGAACTTGAGAATGTGCATAGGGGGGAAAAAACAACCCAGTGAATGCTAAAGTGCTAGAGTGACAAAGAGACAACATACAAATATAAATCCCATAATATAGTATGGGTGTGAACATAGTTATAATAGATAACAATAAATAACAGTAGTAATAAGATATGAATATAATAAAAAAAAAAAAAATATTGTCATTTATAGTATAGTGCAGTACTGCAGCTTTCTGGACTAATTATTACTGGCATTACACTACTACTGTCAATACTCTACTGTGAGCCTTCTGCCACTGCACAGCCACACAAGCTACATGTCTCCTGGCTGTCTGTCAACTGTCTGTTATAGTGCTGGAGTGTACTGCCATAGCCGAATGTGCCATTGCTGACCCTACATTGTTAGAAATCTTTATTCCAGCTTCATGTTAATTCTCTTTGATAGACACTAATGCTGATGCGAAATGTACTCATTTGAGAGTATGCAAACATAAAGCAGCTATCTAAATATGTATTTGAAAAGGTTCTTGACAACAAGCAACTCCTTGACTTTGAGCTAGTCTGTTTCGGTCCCCTAAAAAAAAGGATACTTTTTGAACAGGTTGATAAAAAGACTAAAGCAGGTTTTACACGCTATGATATATCAAACGATATGTCGTCGCGGTCACGTCATTAGTGACGCACATCCGGCCTCGGTTGACATATCGTAGCATGTAACACAAATGAGTGACTGTGAATGAGCAAAAATACTCATCTTATCGTTGCTCGTTGACACGTCGCTCATTTTCAAAAAATCAAACGTCCTTCTTTGCTCCGGTTGTTCATCGTTCCCGAGGCAGCACACATCGCTCCGTGTGACACCCCGGGAACAATGAACTGCAGCTTACCTGCGTCCCACCTGCAATGCGGAAGGAAGGAGGTGGGCAGGATGTTTGCGTCTCGCTCATCTCCGCTCCTCCGCTTCTATTGGGCGGCCGCTGTGTGACGTCACTGTAACGCCGAACATCCCTCCCCCTTCAGGAAGAGGATGTTCGCCGCCCACAGCGAGGTCGTTCTGGAGGTAAGTACGTGTGACGAGGGATTACGAGTTTGTGCGACACGGGCAAGAAATTGCCCGTGCCACACAAACGATGGGGGCAGGTGCGATCGCTCATGCGATCGCACGATAAATCAACACGTGTAAAGCAGCCTTTACTTTGAAATTAACAAACCTGGTGCAGATCTCAAAAAAGGGATAATATTTTATTGCTAAAAAGGAAGCTCTTTATTTTACTTTACTTTCTTCATTAGGAAAAAAAAATCTTGAAACTGCACAAGCAAGGATCATTTTTTCACCAGGTGAAAGAAAAACGGCTTCTTCTGTTTGCACCATCTGTGTATACACAGTGTATACACACCAACAAGACAGACAAGAATTTCAAGATGAAATTCTGTAACTGCAGTGTCTTGATAAATAGACTGCTGAATACCAATGAGTACTGTTTCCTATTTCGTATGCACTTATGTTGAGGTGACTGGGACATTATAGTTTTTAAATGCACAAAAAGGGTGTAAAATCTTAGAGGACCTCCAAATGATATGCACCTATACTCATGGCATTTAGTGGTTTTGCAGTATTGAATTCCGTGGTGAATAGCAAATCAAATTTAGGGAAATATTCTGCAAAGACGGTAAATTCAAATTTCAAACAGTTCCTTCATTTCTAATGATTTAGGCTCTTGTCTTAGTTCTATATTAAGGATTCTGTCAGTCCAAAACACGTCATATACCATAATGCGTTTGTATACAGAAGTGATATTTTAATTTTTGCCTAATAAATGGATGAGTTTTAAAGAAAATAATTTTCGGCAACTGGATGCTGGATTTTTCTGTCTTATGATCTTCTCTTATGTTATGTAGGTAGCTTATATAAACTTTTATTTTTCTTTAATCTGCTTTACAATAGCCTGACTATCTGGACATTTGAGTCTACTTTTCCTTATTTATATTAATTCCCTTTAACACTAGCATTGACAATCCGTGCTGGCATATTATTACTGTCATATTACATCTCACACATTGACATCTTACACTTTGTTTGTATGTAGTAGTTTAGACAATGGGTCACTTTGATTTATAGATTCATAATGTAATATTGGTAACATTTTGACAAACAAGACAGCATATTAACCTTTTGGTGTGCTGTTTATACATTTTGTTTCTAATTATGTTGACCAAACTGCCACTGTAATACATTATCCTTTTCTAACTAGAAACGTGTATGAGATTTGTCAAATAATGAGCAACACAATACAATCAGATCAATACTTTCTTTTAATTTAAGAATGTATTTTCTTCATTTTTGTAGTTAGTTATTGCTCCCTAATGTAAGATACTTTGAGAATAATAATAATAATATGTACAGACATAATACTCTTTATAGAGTATAAATATAACTGTCATTACTACAAATGTATACAATCAAGTATAATATTGCTAAACTCTGACCATCTGTTATAATATATATCCTTTTCAATATAGAAATAAAGAAATAAATCAGTTTTCAGGCTAACTTCTATACATTTAAACACTTTAAATGCCTTGATTATATTATTTTTTTCTTCCCCACTAAAGTGGTGAAACTTCAACAAATTATTTCAACCGTCTGAGTATAGGTATTCAGACAAATGAAGCTTTAAGAAAGTAAAATATTTTTAATTATTTTTTTTTTTATTATTTTTATTCAAAATTAATATAATAAAATAAATAGGTAAAAGTTTCACTGTATAATAATCAGGGACATGGGATAAATAGCAGCCAGATAATAAATTATATGAATTGTGATACTACTGCAAGGTAAAAACCTATAATATAGTGTAATTAGATACATCAATATTTTATAAAAACACAGTGTGTCATTGTAAACCATGCATATGAAAAATAAGATAATAAATAAACTGCCCAGAGCTTAGATATTAATTATTCCAGTTTATATAGAAATAAGTAAGTACAATTACTATGCCTAATAGTGCTACAAATTAATTTCCATGTGCAATTAAATCAATCACCCAGGATAGTACTGATGTAGGAGTCACATAAAGAATAGTAGTACCTGCTTATTGTGGCTGGCTGCTTGACCAATGTCCTTCCACCCCGACGTACGTGTCGCCCTGCTTCTTCTAAACATGTCAGAAATAAAACAATGCAATTGTGAGAAATGATGTGATCAATTTCATGTAAAGTTGAGCAATTTAATTTTTATGGGATTTATTAAACTTCTATTTATAAAAAAAGGAATAGCAATCTGTTGTTTATTTTGTATCTTTCTTTGAAGCACCAGAGCAAAGGATTTTTATCAGCAGTAGAATTTCCAGCATTAGTAAATATTAGAGTTGAGTAAGAGATGAAGGAATATTTTTAAATTCAATCTAGTTGCTCTAGCAAGATCATATTTTGATGTCTCCTCAAACAGTATCTAACCCCTTTCAAGATTTTACTGCAAACACAGCCTCAGTAATATCATGGGACTTTAACATATATGGCTATGGGTAAAAAATAAGTGGTATCTGTTCTTCACTGCTGTGCTGTCACACACTATCTGTACAGTTTTTGTTTCAGTGTTTTATGGTTTTCCTTTCCCATCTCATGATCCACTATGAAATGCATACTACATTTTTGTTTTTTATTAAAGGGAACGACTGCAACCAATCAAAGATGCCAGGACTGCTGGTGGGTGGGAGAAGCAGTGAATATGTATGAGGGTTAATGAACGGCCCCAGAAGTAGCCACATTGGAGACTCTGTAAGTATAATGGTCCTGCTCTAATCCTCCTAGCCCTTTCTACCACCATTCTAAAGCACCATGCTGTGGTTCCCATAGACTTATACAGGGATCGGCGCCCGGGCAGATGTTCAGGTCTAAATCCAGTCCCGAACTGGGTTGTTTTAAAAAAATCCGGTTGGACCCACCAATCCTGAATTTCTGTGGGTTTGCTCATCTCTAGTGATAAGTTTAACAAACAACCTGTATGCAGGTATCACACTGTTATTGTAAAGAAGTGAACATATTTTTCTTATCCTGTATGACCCCTTTAGTGCACAGTATTGTCCTTACAAATTTTATAATCTTTTTAAAGATTGTTTTTCATGAAATAGACATTAGTAAGGAAATCATGTGAAGAAGTTGTAGCTAATATCTATACTATTTAAGCTTCTTATGAACTTTAAAGAATGTTCATTTAAAACATTTAAATTAGTTTGCTAACTATAATATAACCACAAAGCATCATGATGCTAATTTTGCAATCTTGCATCTAATGAGATATTTAATATTGACCAAATTCAGTATCCACTAAAACAAAGCGGTTAAACATTTGCAGCCTAATTTAGACACTAGTCCATAGATTATTAGAAATTTTACAGGCAATTCAATTACTAAATGCAATTTCACTTGTTGACAAATATATTACAACATATACAAATGCCTCATCAACAGAATATGTCTTTACTAGCTTGTCTGGTATTTTGTCTTCAAAATTAGGCATTTTACAGCCTAACAAACAGCAAAAAAATTCCTTTATTTTAAATAAAATACAAAACAACCACCCTCTTTCACTAGTTTATTAACACCCAAAACACTGCAGTCTGACATAGTCTACACAAGGTTCCACAACATGCTTGATCTGAAGTGACGGCAAGAGGTCATAGAACATGACCACATGCTGTAACTTCAGTCTGAGACTGAGCTGCAGCAATCAGTGGTGACATCACTCAGGTAAGTTGTGGACACAGCTGGAGGTTCCCACTGCCTTCCACCTATGACTGCAGGTAATGTGAGCTCAGGGGACCTTAATGAACTAAGTGACCTCAACCTCAGGTGAGGTCACTGAGTTCACAGACCTGCATCTTCTGGCAGAAAATTGTATTTTTTTTTTCGCTAAGAGATGCAGATTTGGTGCTGAAATTCTTACACCATACTCCTGCACCCAATCTACACCTCGTGAGCTGCGACTAACCCCTTATTACCTAAATTACCACTGCTCCAAGGCAATCGGGAAGAGCCGGGTAACGTTCCAGAATTGTCACATCTAATGGACTCGGCAATCCTGGGTGGCTGCAGGCTGCTATTTTTAAGCTGGGGGGCAATAAGAATGGGTCTCCTCAGCTTGAGAATATTAGCCCCCGTTGTCAGGCTTTATCTTGGCTCAATATCAAAATTGGAGGGGACCACATGCCGTTTTTTATGATTATTTATTCAAATGATTTTTAAAAATCCCAAATGTGGTTCCTCTTATTTTGATACACAGCCAAGACAAGTGCATGGCTGGGGGCTGCAGCCTGTAGCTGTGGGCTTTATCTGTGTTGGTATCAATAGATGGGGGACCCTATGCCATTTTACTGATTTATTTATTTATTTTACACCTCGATACAATAGATCCACCAACAGGGTCTGTGATTACAATCAATCAGAAGTATATCCGCGTGAGCAGTTACAGCTTCGGGAGCAGTTGCAGCCATGCCGTAGACTTGGTAATTATGTCCTGCTTTATTCCTTCCTATTTTTTACAGACCCCTACACCAATTTACAACATATACGTTTGGCCTCCCATTGAATTTAATTGGGTTAGTATGTTTGCTGATCTGTTCATCGAACAGCTCGCCAAACACCGGGAAGCTTGGTAAAGATTGACAAACCAAGGTTTGAAAGGTTCTCTCATCACTATTGGAGAGCACTTATTAAGTAATTTTCTGCTGGATCCAACAAAGAGGTCTGGGGGCCTGAGGAAACGGCTGAAATGGATAGGAAAGTGATGAAACTGAATGGGGAGAGCCTGGAGAATATGCCTGCATGCATTTCTGACTCACATATGGTTTCTGGAAATAAGGGTGTCACAATATTACGCCACTTATTCTCTCTCTCTGTCTCTCTCTCTCCAAGCCACTTCATACTCACCGAACACTGACACGGCGTGGCTGTCACACTGCTCCCGCTGCCTCTCATTCTTCTTCCCTACTTGATCTTAGGCTCATACATTTTCATTGCACCCACTCATTAGCCTCATTACATATTCACTGCTTCTCCCGACCACCGGCGTCTGTGATTGGTTGCAATCAGACCCGCCCCAATGCTGAGTGACAACTGTCTGACTGTAACCAATCACAGCCTTCGGTGGGCGGATCTATATCGTACAGTACAATAAATAAATAATTAAAAAAAACAGTGTGCAGTCCCCCAAATTTTGATACCCAGACAAGATAAAGCTCCACAGCTGGGGGCTGGTATTTTCAGACTGGGGAGACCCACGTTATTGGGAGCCTCCCAGCTTAAAAATATCAGCCTGGAATTGCCGCATCCATTAGATGTGACAGTCTTGGCACTTTACCCGGCTCATCCTGAATGCCCTGTTGCAGTAGGAAACGGGTTAATGAGGGAGTTTATGAAACTCATAGCAGCCACTAAGTACTAGATTAATCATGGCAGGCGTCTATGCGATACCCCACATCATTATTCTCTAAGTGAAAAAAATAAACACAAACACCCAAAAATCTTTTGTTTGAAATAAAAGACAAAAAAGCACCCTCTTTCACAATTTTATTAACCCCCCATACACACCTTCAGGTCCGACGTAATCCACAAGAGATCCCACGACGCTTCCAGCACTGCTACATCTGACACTCACGGTGAGTTCCATAGCACAAGACAGCCTGCTGTGAGGTTTAGGTTGCAACTAAAGTAAGCCACGCAATATGTTGGCATGTCAATCAAAATGAACGCAGGGGAATCTGTGATGTCACTGCTGCATTACACGCCATCCTGTGGGGCTCGCAGCTGTGATGTCAGGGGTTCAGATACGTTCATTCTGATTGCGCATCACTCAGTATGAATGCAGGTGAACCCATGACGTCACTGTAGCGACACATGCCATACTGCGGGGTCCGCCGGGTCATCACTCACCGCAGCATGTGCTGACCTCGGTCCCAACAGCTCCTCCTGTCACAGCTGTGTGCCATGCCAGAGGAGCTGCCGAGACACCCCAGGCTGACAGCAGATGGTAGGCTGTGATCACCGCTCGCCATAGCATATACTGACCTCAGTCACTGGCAGCTCCTCCTGTTAGAACTGTGTGCTCTGCCAGGAGGAGCTGGTAAGACAGCCCAGGCAGACAGCAGATGGCAGGCTGTGATCACCATACTCCCCCCGGTTGGCATTGTTAGTGTAGAAGTGCTAGCGAGGAGTGGGACATGGCCCCCACACTTTAACACTGACATTGCCATCCGGGAATTGCGGGACAGCCTATACCTCAATGCGAGCACTGTCACTGTTAAAGTAGTAGCAGGGTGCAGAACATGGTCTCACACTTTAAGCCAGAGTGCTTCAGCTCAACAGAGGTCATACCGTGGAAATCTGGGTATGACCGCCGATGAACTGAGTAACATTATTGCTGCCACCCGGGTCCTTCTTGTCAGTGTTTCCCAGAGCCTGGAGAGATTTGACATTTTGGTCTCTCCAGGCTCAGATGTAGCAGAGCCAGGACCGTCGTGGACCTCATGTGGGTTATGTCGGACCTGGGTGTTTTTGGAGTTAATAAAGTAGTGAAAGGGAGTGGTTTTGTATTTTATTCCAAATAAAGGATTTTTCTCTGTGTATGTGTATTTCTTTTTACTTATAGGATGTTACTTATAGGATTGTATGAGCCTAATGAGTGAGTGCAGTGAATATGTAATGAGGCTAATGAGCAGGTAGGGAAGAAGAATGAGAGGCAGCAGGAGCAGTGTGACAGCCACACCACGCCGTGATCGGTGAGTATGAAGCACTTGGAGAGAGATGCTGGCAAAATAATGTGCACAAAATGTCGGCGGCCAGTCAATCACAGTAATGCCATAACAAAGATGGCTTTGGCATTACTGTGATTGGTTAAGAAGCCCAGCATGTTTAGTGGTGCCAAACATACTGGGCGGGACATGCAAAGATACTGAGGCGAGTACACCATTACTCGCTATATAATGAATACCCCGAATACTGCACTATTTGTGCAAATAGTGACAAATACATTCGATCATCACTAGCACTTATACTTTCAAGGCCAAAAGTCAAATACTCCACCAGAAAATGTATCTTTTTGGAAGGTGAAAAGTTTAAAGTAGAAGAAAGTGGAAAAATCATGGAAAAATCTTTTTATGAAACCTAAGTTGTTCAGTGAAGTGTGCTCCAAAATGGCCAGTTTAAAAAGAAAAAAAACGTTATTTATTATAATTATTATTTATTATATATTATGGTACTGTTGTGAGATACTTATGTTGTATTTGCTTATTTGTGGTCTTCCAGTTATCATATATGACTTGCTATCAAAGATTTTGTTAAACCATATTGCAATATTACAGTGTTTGAAATTAAAGGCCTTGGCAAATGTGAAAGAAAATTAAGTATAGACACAATATCTATTAGCAATTAGGTCAGAATTAGAGATGAGCGAACCGGTCGCGGTTCAGCTCGAGGTTGGTTCGCCGAACGGACCTCCCGTTCGAGTTCGGTTCGTCGAACGTTCGACGAACCGAACTCGAACTGCATAGGAAACAATGGCAGGCAATCACAAACACAGAAAAACACCTAGAAAACACCCTCAAAGGTGTCCAAAAGGTCACAAACAACTCACAACACATGGGAAAGTGACAAGGACATATACTCATGCGAAAACAAAAGAGCTGGACAAGGAAAAAGAGTAGGACACACAGATATATGAGTATATGCAAGGAAACATCGATTCCATTATTGTGCAACTTGAGCCCTGCTCATTTTAGGCTTCCAATGTTGATAAATTGCCTGAGCTCGCCACGTACGTCTTGGGGATCTTGTCGTGTCCTGCGGCCAGCGTTCTCTCGGAACATGTCTTCAGTGCTGCTGTGGGTCTGCTGGCAGATAAGCACACGTGTCTGTCCACTGACAATGTGGACATGGCTCTCAGAGGACTTTTCTTCCCCTGGGTCAGCCAGGGGACGGGAAAGGCACGCGTATTTTTGAGAGTGCTTCATGCAAAGCATCTTTTTCTTTTTCAAAAGGGGGCTCAACCGATGCCAGTCAAGTGGGGTGTGTGTGGCCCAGTTAGTGGCAACGAGGGAGACTGTGGTTGGAGTCCCCTCGCTGTGTTTCTAAAAGAACCAAGATGAACAAGTCATGGCTCTCAGAGGACTTTTCTTCCCCTGGGTCAGCCAGGGGACGGGAAAGGCACGCGTATTTTTGAGATTGCTTCATGCAAAGCATCTTTTTCTTTTTCAAAAGGGGGCTCAACCGATGCCAGTCAAGTGGGGTGTGTGTGGCCCAGTTAGTGGCAACGAGGGAGACTGTGGTTGGAGTCCCCTCGCTGTGTTTCTAAAAGAACCAAGATGAACAAGTCATGGCTCTCAGAGGACTTTTCTTCCCCTGGGTCAGCCAGGGGACGGGAAAGGCACGCGTATTTTTGAGAGTGCTTCATGCAAAGCATCTTTTTCTTTTTCAAAAGGGGGCTCAACCGATGCCAGTCAAGTGGGGTGTGTGTGGCCCAGTTAGTGGCAACGAGGGAGACTGTGGTTGGAGTCCCCTCGCTGTGTTTCTAAAAGAACCAAGATGAACAAGTCATGGCTCTCAGAGGACTTTTCTTCCCCTGGGTCAGCCAGGGGACGGGAAAGGCACGCGTATTTTTGAGAGTGCTTCATGCAAAGCATCTTTTTCTTTTTCAAAAGTGGGCTCAACCGATGCCAGTCAAGTGGGGTGTGTGTGGCCCAGTTAGTGGCAACGAGGGAGACTGTGGTTGGAGTCCCCTCGCTGTGTTTCTAAAAGAACCAAGATGAACAAGTCATGGCTCTCAGAGGACTTTTCTTCCCCTGGGTCAGCCAGGGGACGGGAAAGGCACGCGTATTTTTGAGAGTGCTTCATGCAAAGCATCTTTTTCTTTTTCAAAAGGGGGCTCAACCGATGCCAGTCAAGTGGGGTGTGTGTGGCCCAGTTAGTGGCAACGAGGGAGACTGTGGTTGGAGTCCCCTCGCTGTGTTTCTAAAAGAACCAAGATGAACAAGTCATGGCTCTCAGAGGACTTTTCTTCCCCTGGGTCAGCCAGGGGACGGGAAAGGCACGCGTATTTTTGAGAGTGCTTCATGCAAAGCATCTTTTTCTTTTTCAAAAGGGGGCTCAACCGATGCCAGTCAAGTGGGGTGTGTGTGGCCCAGTTAGTGGCAACGAGGGAGACTGTGGTTGGAGTCCCCTCGCTGTGTTTCTAAAAGAACCAAGATGAACAAGTCATGGCTCTCAGAGGACTTTTCTTCCCCTGGGTCAGCCAGGGGACGGGAAAGGCACGCGTATTTTTGAGAGTGCTTCATGCAAAGCATCTTTTTCTTTTTCAAAAGGGGGCTCAACCGATGCCAGTCAAGTGGGGTGTGTGTGGCCCAGTTAGTGGCAACGAGGGAGACTGTGGTTGGAGTCCCCTCGCTGTGTTTCTAAAAGAACCAAGATGAACAAGTCATGGCTCTCAGAGGACTTTTCTTCCCCTGGGTCAGCCAGGGGACGGGAAAGGCACGCGTATTTTTGAGAGTGCTTCATGCAAAGCATCTTTTTCTTTTTCAAAAGGGGGCTCAACCGATGCCAGTCAAGTGGGGTGTGTGTGGCCCAGTTAGTGGCAACGAGGGAGACTGTGGTTGGAGTCCCCTCGCTGTGTTTCTAAAAGAACCAAGATGAACAAGTCATGGCTCTCAGAGGACTTTTCTTCCCCTGGGTCAGCCAGGGGACGGGAAAGGCACGCGTATTTTTGAGAGTGCTTCATGCAAAGCATCTTTTTCTTTTTCAAAAGGGGGCTCAACCGATGCCAGTCAAGTGGGGTGTGTGTGGCCCAGTTAGTGGCAACGAGGGAGACTGTGGTTGGAGTCCCCTCGCTGTGTTTCTAAAAGAACCAAGATGAACAAGTCATGGCTCTCAGAGGACTTTTCTTCCCCTGGGTCAGCCAGGGGACGGGAAAGGCACGCGTATTTTTGAGAGTGCTTCATGCAAAGCATCTTTTTCTTTTTCAAAAGGGGGCTCAACCGATGCCAGTCAAGTGGGGTGTGTGTGGCCCAGTTAGTGGCAACGAGGGAGACTGTGGTTGGAGTCCCCTCGCTGTGTTTCTAAAAGAACCAAGATGAACAAGTCATGGCTCTCAGAGGACTTTTCTTCCCCTGGGTCAGCCAGGGGACGGGAAAGGCACGCTTATTTTTGAGAGTGCTTCATGCAAAGCATCTTTTTCTTTTTCAAAAGGGGGCTCAACCGATGCCAGTCAAGTGGGGTGTGTGTGGCCCAGTTAGTGGCAACGAGGGAGACTATGGTTGGAGTCCCCTCGCTGTGTTTCTAAAAGAACCAAGATGAACAAGTCATGGCTCTCAGAGGACTTTTCTTCCCCTGGGTCAGCCAGGGGACGGGAAAGGCACGCGTATTTTTGAGAGTGCTTCATGCAAAGCATCTTTTTCTTTTTCAAAAGGGGGCTCAACCGATGCCAGTCAAGTGGGGTGTGTGTGGCCCAGTTAGTGGCAACGAGGGAGACTGTGGTTGGAGTCCCCTCGCTGTGTTTCTAAAAGAACCAAGATGAACAAGTCATGGCTCTCAGAGGACTTTTCTTCCCCTGGGTCAGCCAGGGGACGGGAAAGGCACGCGTATTTTTGAGAGTGCTTCATGCAAAGCATCTTTTTCTTTTTCAAAAGGGGGCTCAACCGATGCCAGTCAAGTGGGGTGTGTGTGGCCCAGTTAGTGGCAACGAGGGAGACTGTGGTTGGAGTCCCCTCGCTGTGTTTCTAAAAGAACCAAGATGAACAAGTCATGGCTCTCAGAGGACTTTTCTTCCCCTGGGTCAGCCAGGGGACGGGAAAGGCACGCGTATTTTTGAGAGTGCTTCATGCAAAGCATCTTTTTCTTTTTCAAAAGGGGGCTCAACCGATGCCAGTCAAGTGGGGTGTGTGTGGCCCAGTTAGTGGCAACGAGGGAGACTGTGGTTGGAGTCCCCTCACTGTGTTTCTAAAAGAACCAAGATGAACAAGTCATGGCTCTCAGAGGACTTTTCTTCCCCTGGGTCAGCCAGGGGACGGGAAAGGCACGCGTATTTTTGAGAGTGCTTCATGCAAAGCATCTTTTTCTTTTTCAAAAGGGGGCTCAACCGATGCCAGTCAAGTGGGGTGTGTGTGGCCCAGTTAGTGGCAACGAGGGAGACTGTGGTTGGAGTCCCCTCGCTGTGTTTCTAAAAGAACCAAGATGAACAAGTCATGGCTCTCAGAGGACTTTTCTTCCCCTGGGTCAGCCAGGGGACGGGAAAGGCACGCGTATTTTTGAGAGTGCTTCATGCAAAGCATCTTTTTCTTTTTCAAAAGGGGGCTCAACCGATGCCAGTCAAGTGGGGTGTGTGTGGCCCAGTTAGTGGCAACGAGGGAGACTGTGGTTGGAGTCCCCTCGCTGTGTTTCTAAAAGAACCAAGATGAACAAGTCATGGCTCTCAGAGGACTTTTCTTCCCCTGGGTCAGCCAGGGGACGGGAAAGGCACGCGTATTTTTGAGAGTGCTTCATGCAAAGCATCTTTTTCTTTTTCAAAAGGGGGCTCAACCGATGCCAGTCAAGTGGGGTGTGTGTGGCCCAGTTAGTGGCAACGAGGGAGACTGTGGTTGGAGTCCCCTCGCTGTGTTTCTAAAAGAACCAAGATGAACAAGTCATGGCTCTCAGAGGACTTTTCTTCCCCTGGGTCAGCCAGGGGACGGGAAAGGCACGCGTATTTTTGAGAGTGCTTCATGCAAAGCATCTTTTTCTTTTTCAAAAGGGGGCTCAACCGATGCCAGTCAAGTGGGGTGTGTGTGGCCCAGTTAGTGGCAACGAGGGAGACTGTGGTTGGAGTCCCCTCGCTGTGTTTCTAAAAGAACCAAGATGAACAAGTCATGGCTCTCAGAGGACTTTTCTTCCCCTGGGTCAGCCAGGGGACGGGAAAGGCACGCGTATTTTTGAGAGTGCTTCATGCAAAGCATCTTTTTCTTTTTCAAAAGGGGGCTCAACCGATGCCAGTCAAGTGGGGTGTGTGTGGCCCAGTTAGTGGCAACGAGGGAGACTGTGGTTGGAGTCCCCTCGCTGTGTTTCTAAAAGAACCAAGATGAACAAGTCATGGCTCTCAGAGGACTTTTCTTCCCCTGGGTCAGCCAGGGGACGGGAAAGGCACGCGTATTTTTGAGAGTGCTTCATGCAAAGCATCTTTTTCTTTTTCAAAAGGGGGCTCAACCGATGCCAGTCAAGTGGGGGGTGTGTGGCCCAGTTAGTGGCAACGAGGGAGACTGTGGTTGGAGTCCCCTCGCTGTGTTTCTAAAAGAACCAAGATGAACAAGTCATGGCTCTCAGAGGACTTTTCTTCCCCTGGGTCAGCCAGGGGACGGGAAAGGCACGCGTATTTTTGAGAGTGCTTCATGCAAAGCATCTTTTTCTTTTTCAAAAGGGGGCTCAACCGATGCCAGTCAAGTGGGGTGTGTGTGGCCCAGTTAGTGGCAACGAGGGAGACTGTGGTTGGAGTCCCCTCGCTGTGTTTCTAAAAGAACCAAGATGAACAAGTCATGGCTCTCAGAGGACTTTTCTTCCCCTGGGTCAGCCAGGGGACGGGAAAGGCACGCGTATTTTTGAGAGTGCTTCATGCAAAGCATCTTTTTCTTTTTCAAAAGGGGGCTCAACCGATGCCAGTCAAGTGGGGTGTGTGTGGCCCAGTTAGTGGCAACGAGGGAGACTGTGGTTGGAGTCCCCTCGCTGTGTTTTACATGCTTTTAGAAGGGCATGACATGGCTTGGAGGTTGACTTTCATCATATGCAAACTGTTGGCTACCAAAATGCTGCCTTTCCAACAACTGTGGTTATAGGCAATGAGGAACATACTGATGAAGATGAGACGCAGATACCCGATTGGGATGACAACTTAAATATTCGGTCAGGGCAAGAAGAAACTCGGTCTGAGGGGGAGGGGAGTGCAAACACAACAATTGATGATGAAGTTCTAGATCCCACCTACTGTCAACCCACAGTCAGACACTCGAGGAGGTCAATAGAGGCGGTGGAGGAGGATGCAACCGACGTCGAAGTAACCTGGCGCCTTCCTGGACACAGTCGGAGCACTGGTAGCACGTCTACAACTGCATCCTCAGCCACCACTCTGCCTCTGAGCATTATTCGGGGTGGATCAACAGGTCGCATGGCCTCTAAGCCTTGCCTAGCCTGGTCCTTTTTTGACATAAAGAAAGATCGGCCAAATTATGTGATCTGTAAAATTTGGCATGGTTATCTTAGTAGAGGTCAAAACCTCAGCAGTTTGACAACTTCTTCCATGAATCGTCACATGAATAAATATCATATGGCCTGGTGGGAAGCTCACCGTGCTGCAATGCGGCCTAGTGGAGCCAACCATCCACCGCCTGCCCCTTCCAGGGCATCCGCGCGCTCGTCATCTTCTAGGACTGTGGGGACAGCTGTCACACCTGTTTTTCCACCCACAACTTCCACCACTGTAACCGCAACAGGCAGTTTGCTTGGTAGGTCGTCAGTTGGTTTGGAAGGGGAAACAAGTGAGTGTGTACAGCTCTCTCAGACATCGATAGCACCAACTTTGGATGAAGGCAACATCATGTCTCCGCCTGCACTTTCCTCACAAAGCTGCATTTTTCCAGGGACACCCTACTCAACACCGTCTACACACAGCAGCCAGATCTCTGTCCCTCAGATGTGGTCAAATAAAAGGCCACTTCCTGCGACCCATGACAAAGCGAAGAGGTTGACTCTATCCCTCTGTAAGCTGTTGGCTACAGAAATGCTGCCTTTCCGCCTAGTGGACACACAGGATTTTAGAGACCTTATATCTGTCGCTGTGCCCCAGTACCAGATGCCTAGTCGCCACTACTTCTCTAAGAAAGGTGTGCCCGCGCTACACCAGCATGTCGCACACAACATCACCGCTTCCTTGAGAAACTCTGTGTGTGAACGGGTGCATTTCACCACCGATACTTGGACCAGTAAGCATGGACAGGGACGTTACAGGTCGCTGACTGGGCACTGGGTAACTATGGTGATAGATGGTGAAGGGTCTGCTGCACAAGTCTTGCCGTCCCCACGACTTGTGTGTCAATTCTATGTCTGTCCAAGTTCCGCCACAGCTTCTGCATCCTCCACCTCATCTGGGTCCTCCACCTCCGCCCCAAGCCTGCCTGGTCAGGCCACCAGCGTTCTCACTGCGCAGAAGGAATCACGCACCCCTCATTACTATGCTGGCAGCAGAGCGCAACGGCATCAGGCGGTCTTTAGCTTGACATGTCTTGGGAATAAGAGTCACACAGCTGAGGAGTTGTGGTCAGCTCTGCGGTCCGAGTTTAATAAATGGTTGTCTCCACTCAACCTGCAGCCTGGTAAGGCCGTGTGCGACAATGCTGCAAACCTGGGTGCGGCCCTTCGCCTGGGCAAGGTGACACACGTACCTTGTATGGCTCACGTGTTGAACCTTGTCGTCCAGCAATTTTTAACACACTATCCCGGCCTAGATGGCCTTCTGAACAGGGCACGAAAACTGTCAGCTCACTTCCGCCGTTCAAGCGCCGCAGCAGAGCGACTTGCATCGCTCCAGAAGTCTTTCGGCCTGCCGGTTCATCGCCTGAAATGCGATGTGGCGACACGCTGGAATTCAACTCTCCACATGTTACAGCGACTGTGGCAGCACCGGCGAGCCCTGGTGCAATACGTCATGATGTATAGCCTGGGCCAACGAGATGCAGAAGTGGGGCAGATCACCCTGATGGAGTGATCTCAGATCAAGGACCTATGCACCCTTCTGCACAGTTTCGACATGGCGACGAATATGTTTAGCGCTGACAATGCCATTATCAGCATGACGATTACAGTCATTTACATGCTGGAGCACACGCTAAACACTATTCGTAGTCAGGGGGTGGGACAACAGGAAGGGGAGGAACTACAGGAGGATTCATATGCGCAAGACACAACAACATCACCAAGGTCCAGACGTTCATCATCACCAACGCGGCAGGCATGGGACCATGGGGGACAGGGATCAACAAGGGCGCATGGTAGCAGGCGACATGTTGAGGAAGGTGCAGGAGGACATGAAGATATGGAGGACGAACTGTCCATGGACATGGAAGACTCAGCAGATGAGGGGGACCTTGGTCAAATTTCAGTTGAAAGAGGTTGGGGGGAGATGACAGAGGAAGAAAGAACGGTTAGCACCTCTATGCCACAAACACAGCGTGGACTTGGTCCGCATGGCTGCGCAAGACACATGAGTGCCTTCTTGTTGCACTACCTCCAACACGACCCTCGTATTGTCAAAATTAGAAGTGATGATGACTACTGGCTTGCCACACTATTAGATCCCCGGGACAAGTCCAAATTTTGTGACATAATTCCACCCATAGAAAGGGACGCACGTATGCAGGAGTATCAGCATAAGCTGTTACTCGATCTTAGCTCGGCTTTTCCACCAAACAACCGTGCAGGTGAAGGGAGTGATTCTCCCAGTTGTAACTTGACAAACATGGGACGGCCTCGTCATCTTCAACAGTCTACCCGTACCAGTAGGACCGTATCTGGTGCTGGTAACAGCAATTTTATGGAATCTTTTCATAATTTTTTTAGACCCTCCTTTGCAAGGCCACCAGAGACAACAAGTCTGACACATAGTCAACGGATGGAGAGGATGATACAGGAGTATCTCCAAATGAACATCGATGCAATGACTTTGCAAATGGAGCCTTGCTCCTTTTGGGCTTCAAATCTAGAAAAATTGACAGAGCTCTCCAGTTACGCCTTGGAGATTTTGTCGTGTCCAGCTGCCAGCGTTGTCTCTGAACGTGTCTTCAGTGCTGCTGGGTGTGTGCTGACAGATAAGCGCACGCGTCTGTCCAGTGACAATGTGGACAGACTGACGTTCATCAAAATGAACAAGTCATGGATCCAGAAGGAATTTACTACCCCTGTGTCATCCTGGGGAGAGTAAATGCTTGTGGATTTGGAATGTGCTTGATGCAAATCAAAACATCCTGTTTGCAACTAGGGCACAAGTGCTGCCACTGATGGGGTGTCTGTGTGCCCAATTTTGGGAAAAAAGGTAGACTCCGCTTGGAGTAACCCTTGCTTGCTGTGTTTTTTAAAAATGATACAAGATGAACAGATCTGAAGGCAAGATGAAGGCAACATCATGTCTCCGCCTGCACTTTTCTCACAAACCTGCATTTTTCCAGGGACACCCTACTCAACACCGTCTACAGACAGCAGCCAGATCTCTGTCCCTCAGATGTGGTCAAATAAAAGGCCACTTACTGCGACCCATGACAAAGCTAAGTGGTTGACTCTATCCCTCTGTAAGCTGTTGGCTACCGAAATGCTGCCTTTACGCGTAGTGGACACACAGGATTTTACAGACCTTATGTCTGTCGCTGTGCCCCAGTACCAGATGCCCAATCACCACTGCTTCTCCAAGAAAAGCATGCCCGCGCTACACCAGCATGTCGCACACAACATCATCACCACTTCCTTGAGAAAATCTGTGTGCGACAGGGTGCATTTCAACACAGATACTTGGACCAGTAAGCATAGACAGGGTCATTACATGTCACTGACTGGGCACTGGCAAACTATGGTGAGAGATGGAGAAGGGTCTGCTGTACAAGTCTTGCCGTCCCCACGAGTTGTTTCAATCCTTGTTCTGTATGTAGAAGTTAATACACTGCTTCTGCCTCTTCAACCTCGTGTGGGTCCTCTACCTTGGCGCAAACCCTGTGTGGTCAGGCCACCCTTCCTTGCAACTGCGCACAAGGACTACCACACACCTCCTTACTATGCTGGCAGCAGAGCTCAATGCCATCAGGCAGTCAAAGTTTTACTTTGAAATGTATGGGAAATGTGAGTCACACCGCTATTCCAGAGAATAGTAGTCAGCCAGGGTCAAAACATTAATTGAGGAACAGGAACAGAATGGGACGGCCAGGACTTAATCAGAAAACAAGCAGAGGTGAAATGCGTATCGGCCAACAAGGTACATAAACAGCAAGCAGGAAAAGTAGTCAGGTAACAAGCACACAAAATCATAAAACTGAACTGGGGGTAAAATTAACCAGAGGTTCATAGCTATGTCTGGCAGTGGTCTGCAGACAGGATGGGCATAAAAAAGGGTGTGGTGTCTTCCCATTGGTTGTAGCTGAATGATGGTATTTCATCTGTGAGATACCCACCAGCTACATTCAGCCAGAGATTCTGCATCTGTCAAGGTAATGCAGCCCAGTGGGTGAGCATAACCTGCGTCCACCTGCGCCGCTGGCATCGACTACTCTCCCATCATCAGCACTATTCATGAAAGGAACACGTTGTCACCTGGCAACCGGAGTACAAATTGACGGAGCGGACTACGTTGGTGACTTAACAGCCGTGTGCGGCAATGATGCAAACCTGGCTGTGGGCCATCGTCAGGGCAATGTGACACACGTGCATTGTATGGCTCACGTGTTGAACCGAATTCTCCAGCAATTTTTAAAACACCATCACGGCCTACATGGACTTGTGCAGCGGGCACGCTCACTATGTGCTCACTTCCATCGTGCGCACACAGCAGCTCAACAACTTTCATCACTCCGGAAGTCTTAGGGTCTGGCAGTTAAACGCCGGAAATGTGATGTTCCGACACGCAGGAATTGGAATCTGCACATGTTGCAGCGTGTGTGGCAGCACCGCAGAGCCCTGCTGAAATACGGTAAGACATATAGCCTGGGATAACTTGATCCAGAGGTGGTGCAGATCACGCTGCTGGAGTGGTGTCAGATCAAGGACCTATGCACCCTGCTACACAGTTTTGAAATGTCGACGAAGATGTTTAGCACTGGCAATGTCATTCTCAGGGTGACAATTCTGGTCATCTACATGATGGAGCACACTGTAATTATTATTCAGAGTCAGGTGTTGGGACAAGAGGAAGGGGAGGAAGTACAGGAGGAGTCATATGTGGAAGGGATAACAAGATCTACGAGGTCCAGATGGTCAGCGGCACCTATGCGGCAGTCATGGTGAGGGAGAGGGATTAACATCGGAGGGACCGAGGGATGGCTGCTGTGCTGAGATGGCGTTGAGTACGGTGTCCCTGCACAGTTGCACTTTTGGTCATATCCCAAAATGAGTTGGAAAAGGACAGATGCTGTTGGAAAGGGGAACAGGTGTGTTGGAAAGGGGAAAAAAATTTTGGTCCGTGGATTTGGTGGTTAAGCAACTGTAACATTTGCTGAAGAAACAACATCTGTTACAGTGGGACTGGCAGATTTGGATAAAGTGGTATATAATCTGTGACCGCTATATAACGAAAATTAATAAGAAAAGAAAGAGAAAGGTATATATCCTCATCAGCAGTCAGTGTCCACCGTGCTCCCAGTTGGAAAAGGAGAGGTTGGCAACTGGAAGGTTTGGTGGAGGATACAGAGCTGTGTGGCTATGAAACTAATAGTAGCCTGAACCGAGTTAGACGCCATTCGGATCTGGAGACTGTGAGCCCTGTTAGCGTCACAGGGTCCACATGCCCACCCAGCCCAGGAACTCCCTGTTAACAACACAGGGGCCATTGAGTACGCTGACCGTGTGCGTAGGGGCCACACCTGTGGACAGCAGGCGCATCAGCAGCAGCAGGCCTGTTAATGCCACTGGGCTGCACAAGCAGGACTGTTAGGACAGGAGCTGGTCTTAACCGTTCTGCGTTACCAACTGTGGTGGTGGCCTGCATCCACCACCCTATCCCTGCCTACCTCTGGCCTAAAGCCGCAATGGGTTCAACACATGGAGGTGTGCTCTTTCGGAGCATAATAGAAGACTGTGCACCTCCTTGTTGGCTCCAGCCCCTTTGATAACCTGGGTCCGCCCCAAACCATGGTGAACCACAATGCACCTCCTATAGACAAAAGTAGAGTGACACGTCATGAGTGGCATAACTAGCGTCCTATTTGGAAACGCAACTTCAATGATGACCTCATGGCTGCCATGACCCAAACACCTCACCAGTCATCGTCTGACCATCAATAATGCGATGACAAGTCATAGGTGTGGGCCTCTGCAAGCCATTTGGGAGGACACCTGATGCCCTGTGGTCTATATGGGACCCCCACATCAGGGCCAGGGCCAAAGAGTTCATTACCGGACCTAGTCTCTGATGCAGGAAGTGCCTGAGCATGCTCAGTAGCATGAAATACAGTCTCTGAAAAAAGACTATCAGCTTTAGCATGGTGTCTAGGCACAAAACAGGACTTAGACCCGGCACGGAATGCAAGCACCTGTGCAAAGAGGCTTTTCACACTTACACACTTAGTGTGGGAGCATGCGCTGTATCCCGAAATGAAGACTTAGCGTCAGGAATGGCACAGTCAGGCTGAGCATACTCACTAGGCGAAACACTGTAATTATGCTGCAGCTGGGGTACATCGGCACACGCATGCGCACTTGCTGCCTCTCCACACTTAGACGTGGAGGGGAAATTTGTCTTGGAGATGCTGTCTATGAACAGAAGGAAAAGCTAAAGGAAGCCTGACTTTCTATCCCTCCGAATTATGAAATGCAGCAATGAATTCCATGAGTTTGCTATAACATTAGCGTAGCAAAATGTGCATGAGGGTGTGATGTAGAGGTGCTAGAAATAGCTTGTCACCAGTGGGGCACTAATGGAATACAACAGCCAGTTCTATGATGCCACAAAATGGCAGTATTTTGTGCTATCATTATAGCTTATTAAAAACAGAGCACGAGGTTGTCATGCAGAGGTGCTGCACATAGATTTGCAGTAGTGTGAATAGACAAAAGTACAATAGCCACGTTTAGGATACAACTTGGTACAGTGAGTGTTTGCTAGTATAATGGCTGAGTTTAAAAAAGTTAGAGTGTGCAATGCAGGCAGACGTGCTGCAAATAACGTTCCAATACTGTGAATAGACAAAAGTACAAAAGCCACGTTTAGGATACAACTAGGTACACTGTGTGTTTGCTAGTATAATGGCTGAGTTTAAAAAAGTTAGAGTGTGCAATGCAGGCAGACGTGCTGCAAATAACGTTCCAATACTGTGAATTGACAAAAGTACAATAGCCACGTTTAGGATACAACTAGGTACAGTGAGTGTTTGCTAGTATAATGGCTGAGTTTAAAAAAGTTAGAGTGTGCAATGCAGGCAGACGTGCTGCAAATAACGTTCCAATACTGTGAATTGACAAAAGTCCAATAGCCACGTTTAGGATACAACTAGGTACAGTGAGTGTTTGCTAGTATAATGGCTGAGTTTAAAAAAGTTAGAGTGTGCAATGCAGGCAGACGTGCTGCAAATAACGTTCCAATACTGTGAATAGACAAAAGTACAATAGCCACGTTTAGGATACAACTTGGTACAGTGAGTGTTTGCTAGTATAATGGCTGAGTTTAAAAAAGTTAGAGTGTGCAATGCAGGCAGACGTGCTGCAAATAACGTTCCAATACTGTGAATAGACAAAAGTACAAAAGCCACGTTTAGGATACAACTAGGTACAGTGAGTGTTTGCTAGTATAATGGCTGAGTTTAAAAAAGTTAGAGTGTGCAATGCAGGCAGACGTGCTGCAAATAACGTTCCAATACTGTGAATTGACAAAAGTACAATAGCCACGTTTAGGATACAACTAGGTACAGTGAGTGTTTGCTAGTATAATGGCTGAGTTTAAAAAAGTTAGAGTGTGCAATGCAGGCAGACGTGCTGCAAATAACGTTCCAATACTGTGAATAGACAAAAGTACAATAGCCACGTTTAGGATACAACTAGGTACAGTGAGTGTTTGCTAGTATAATGGCTGAGTTTAAAAAAGTTAGAGTGTGCAATGCAGGCAGACGTGCTGCAAATAACGTTCCAATACTGTGAATTGACAAAAGTACAATAGCCACGTTTAGGATACAACTAGGTACAGTGAGTGTTTGCTAGTATAATGGCTGAGTTTAAAAAAGTTAGAGTGTGCAATGCAGGCAGACGTGCTGCAAATAACGTTCCAATACTGTGAATAGACAAAAGTACAAAAGCCACGTTTAGGATACAACTAGGTACACTGTGTGTTTGCTAGTATAATGGCTGAGTTTAAAAAAGTTAGAGTGTGCAATGCAGGCAGACGTGCTGCAAATAACGTTCCAATACTGTGAATAGACAAAAGTACAAAAGCCACGTTTACGATACAACTAGGTACACTGTGTGTTTGCTAGTATAATGGCTGAGTTTAAAAAAGTTAGAGTGTGCAATGCAGGCAGACGTGCTGCAAATAACGTTCCAATACTGTGAATTGACAAAAGTACAATAGCCACGTTTAGGATACAACTAGGTACAGTGAGTGTTTGCTAGTATAATGGCTGAGTTTAAAAAAGTTAGAGTGTGCAATGCAGGCAGACGTGCTGCAAATAACGTTCCAATACTGTGAATTGACAAAAGTACAATAGCCACGTTTAGGATACAACTTGGTACAGTGAGTGTTTGCTAGTATAATGGCTGAGTTTAAAAAAGTTAGAGTGTGCAATGCAGGCAGACGTGCTGCAAATAACGTTCCAATACTGTGAATTGACAAAAGTCCAATAGCCACGTTTAGGATACAACTAGGTACAGTGAGTGTTTGCTAGTATAATGGCTGAGTTTAAAAAAGTTAGAGTGTGCAATGCAGGCAGACGTGCTGCAAATAACGTTCCAATACTGTGAATTGACAAAAGTACAATAGCCACGTTTAGGATACAACTTGGTACAGTGAGTGTTTGCTAGTATAATGGCTGAGTTTAAAAAAGTTAGAGTGTGCAATGCAGGCAGACGTGCTGCAAATAACGTTCCAATACTGTGAATTGACAAAAGTCCAATAGCCACGTTTAGGATACAACTAGGTACAGTGAGTGTTTGCTAGTATAATGGCTGAGTTTAAAAAAGTTAGAGTGTGCAATGCAGGCAGACGTGCTGCAAATAACGTTCCAATACTGTGAATTGACAAAAGTACAATAGCCACGTTTAGGATACAACTAGGTACAGTGAGTGTTTGCTAGTATAATGGCTGAGTTTAAAAAAGTTAGAGTGTGCAATGCAGGCAGACGTGCTGCAAATAACGTTCCAATACTGTGAATTGACAAAAGTCCAATAGCAACGTTTAGGATACAACTAGGTACAGTGAGTGTTTGCTAGTATAATGGCTGAGTTTAAAAAAGTTAGAGTGTGCAATGCAGGCAGACGTGCTGCAAATAACGTTCCAATACTGTGAATTGACAAAAGTACAATAGCCACGTTTAGGATACAACTAGGTACAGTGAGTGTTTGCTAGTATAATGGCTGAGTTTAAAAAAGTTAGAGTGTGCAATGCAGGCAGACGTGCTGCAAATAACGTTCCAATACTGTGAATAGACAAAAGTACAAAAGCCACGTTTAGGATACAACTAGGTACACTGTGTGTTTGCTAGTATAATGGCTGAGTTTAAAAAAGTTAGAGTGTGCAATGCAGGCAGACGTGCTGCAAATAACGTTCCAATACTGTGAATAGACAAAAGTACAAAAGCAACGTTTACGATACAACTAGGTACACTGTGTGTTTGCTAGTATAATGGCTGAGTTTAAAAAAGTTAGAGTGTGCAATGCAGGCAGACGTGCTGCAAATAACATTCCAATACTGTGAATTGACAAAAGTACAATAGCCACGTATAGGATGCCACTAGGTACACTGAGTGTTTGCTAGTATAATGGCTTAGTAACAATGAGTTGTAGTGTGCAATGCAGGCAGACGTGCTCTGCAAATGTCTTTGCACTAGTGGGACTATAGCAAAGTCCAATAGCCACGTTTAGGATGCCACTAGGTACACTGAGTGTTTGCTAGTATAATGGCTTAGTAACAATGAGTTGTAGTGGGCAATGCAGGCAGACGTGCTCTGCAAATGTCTTTGCACTAGTGGGACTATAGCAAAGTCCAATAGCCACGTTTAGGATGCCACTAGGTACACTGAGTGTTTGCTAGTAAAATTGCTTAGTTTAAAAAAGTTGGAGTGTGCAATGCAGGCAGATGTGCTCTGCTAATGTCTTTGCACTAGTGGGACTATAGCAAAGTCCAATAGCCACCTTTAGGATGCCACTAGGTACACTGAGTGTTTGCTAGTAAAATTGCTTAGTTTAAAAAAGTTGTAGTGTGCAATGCAGGCAGACGTGCTCTGCAAATGTCTTTGCACTAGTGGGACTATAGCAAAGTCCAATAGCCACGTATAGGATGCCACTAGGTACACTGAGTGTTTGCTAGTAAAATTGCTTAGTTTAAAAAAGTTGGAGTGTGCAATGCAGGCAGATGTGCTCTGCAAATGTCTTTGCACTAGTGGGACTATAGCAAAGTCCAATAGCTACGTATAGGATGCCACTAGGTACACTGAGTGTTTGCTAGTATAATGGCTTAGTAACAATGAGTTGTAGTGTGCAATGCAGGCAGACGTGCTCTGCAAATGTCTTTGCACTAGTGGGACTATAGCAAAGTCCAATAGCCACGTTTAGGATGCCACTAGGTACACTGAGTGTTTGCTAGTAAAATTGCTTAGTTTAAAAAAGTTGGAGTGTGCAATGCAGGCAGATGTGCTCTGCAAATGTCTTTGCACTAGTGGGACTATAGCAAAGTCCAATAGCCACGTATAGGATGCCACTAGGTACACTGAGTGTTTGCTAGTATAATGGCTTAGTAACAATGAGTTGTAGTGTGCAATGCAGGCAGACGTGCTCTGCAAATGTCTTTGCACTAGTGGGACTATAGCAAAGTCCAATAGCCACGTTTAGGATGCCACTAGGTACACTGAGTGTTTGCTAGTAAAATTGCTTAGTTTAAAAAAGTTGGAGTGTGCAATGCAGGCAGATGTGCTCTGCAAATGTCTTTGCACTAGTGGGACTATAGCAAAGTCCAATAGCCACCTTTAGGATGCCACTAGGTACACTGAGTGTTTGCTAGTAAAATTGCTTAGTTTAAAAAAGTTGTAGTGTGCAATGCAGGCAGACGTGCTCTGCAAATGTCTTTGCACTAGTGGGACTATAGCAAAGTCCAATAGCCACAGATAGGATGCCACTAGGTACACTGAGTGTTTGCTAGTATAATGGCTTAGTTAGAATGAGTTGGAGTGTGCAGAGGACAAGAGGGTACAGTGGCAGGATTGTGGTGCTCTGGGTAGAGGAATGGAAGCCTGCCTTTCTATTCCCTCCTAATGGTGAAATGCAGGGAGGAAATCCCTGACCTGGGCTACACAGACGCTGTTGCTGTTTGCAGGACCTGTCACCTATGGCTCTCTGACCCTGCCGCTTTGAGCCCTTAAAAGGACTGCTAGAAAGTGCTCTCCCTAAGCTGTCTAACGCTGTGTATGCAGCGCATACAGCTGTATCGGCTATAGGACTCAGGAGGACGGAGCTGCGACACTGATGTCTGACACCAAAGACGCAGAAGGCAGATAATGGCGTTCGTGAAGAAAATGTCCGGTTTTATAATGCAGGGACATGTGACATGCAGATCCTATCACACATGCCGTTGCTTCTCTGGCTCAAAGTCCACTTAGCTGTGTGTGTGTCTGTGATTGGCTGACATGCTGGCCCGCCCCACAAGACGCGCGCGCTTAGGGAAGGAAGACAAGAAAAAAAAAAAAAAAATGGCGATCGCCATTATAGAAACAGCAGTGATCTGAAGGCGCTGTTCACGCACACTATACACTGAAATGTGATAATAGTTTGATTCACAGAGTGACTTACACTATTACAGCAGAAACCAAGCTATGATTTAGCTGTTTTTTGGCTGCTAGAACCGTTCTCGAACGTTTCTAGAACTATCGAGCTTTTGCAAAAAGCTCGAGTTCTAGTTCGATCTAGAACATGCCCCAAAATCACTCGAGCCTAGAACTGGAGAACCACGAACCACGAACCGCGCTCAACTCTAGTCAGAATTAGCAGTTAACTGCATACAGAGGATTGCTGAAAGGACACAGAACATGTCCTCCTAGCGTACTCTCCATCCCCATTAAAATGTTGGAAGAGATCATGAAGTCATCGTGACAGTGGCCCAGATACAGAAAGAAAGTTCCTGTATTTTGCTCCTATTGTCATTTCATTATTTACCTGTCACTTTAAGTTTGTTAGACTGATAATGTTAGCCTGATTTGTTGGTAGATCTAATGGCAGACTGCTGTGAAGAATGGACTTCCTTTTAAAGAGGATCATGTATTTTATGCTGCAGCATAGTAAAGGGATTGGTGTCATGAGTAGAGATGAGCAATCTTGACCGGCAAAGATTGGAAAATATTAAAATGGTACGATCTTTGGCTGAATCGGAATCGGAGATCCGAACATTTACCACAAAAGTAGACATTATTGCCATGGATCGGTAAATGTTTTGATGGCAAAAACTATCCTCTCCTTACCTATTACAGCCCTGTCAAGTTAAGTATTGCCATGGCTGTGATTGGCCACTATAAAAAAAGGAAGCAAAAGGGTTAAAGCATTCTTACAAAGTCTCCCCATGGCTGCAGCACTACGTCCAGGGCCAATAATTAGCCTTCATCCATATTCACTGTTTCTCCCACCCACCGGCATCTCTGATTGGCTGCAGTCAGACCCTGCCCCCAGACAGCATCTGTGATTGATTGAAATCACAGACCCTGTCTTCAGGTCTATCATGGTATAACATAAATAAATAAAATTGCCGTAGGGTCCCCCACATATTGATACCAGCACAGATAAAGCATACTGCTACAGGCTGCAGCCCCAGCTGTGCACTTATCTTGGCTGTGTATCAAAATTAGAGAAACTGCATGCAGCTTTTTTTAAAAAAATTATTTAAATAAATAATTTTAAAAACTGGCTTGGGGTCCCCTCCAATTTTGATATTCAGCCAAGAAAAAGCCCAACAGTTGGGGGCTGGTATTCTCAGGATGGGGAGATTCATGTATTGTGCCCCCCAGCCTAAAAATAGCAGCCTGCAGCCGCACAGAATTGTCGCATCCATTAGATGCGACAATCCCAGCACTTTACCCGGCTCTTCCCGATTTCCTTGGTGCAGTGGAAATTGGGGTAATAAGAGGTTTATGGCAGCCCACAGCTGCCACTAAGCCCTAGATTGGTAATGGGAGGCATCTATGAGACCGTCCAATTACTGATCTGTAAATGAAAAGAAATAACACAAACACCCAAAAAAATCCTTTATTTGTAATAAAATACAAAAAAAACACCCTCTTACACCACTTTATTAACCCCCAAAACACCCAGGTCTGACATAATCTACACTACGAGGTTCCACAATGATTCCAGTTCTGCTAGATCTGAAGGCACAGCGCGCAGCCATAGAGCATGACTACATGCTGTGAGCTTCAAGCACTTTTTTATTTTTTTTCTGTTACAGTCCCCTTACATCATTTTACAACACATCACTTTTGGCTCCCATTGAATTTAATGGGTTCGGATAGTATCAACGGTCAGATCTGCTAGGATCACTGATCCGATCGATGATTTCAGGTGGTCTTGGCAATCCTGAACCGATCCGATCCTTGACAGGATCACTCATTTATAGTCGTGAGATAGTACTTTATTGTTTTATTATTTATATATAGATCATTGACTTCTGTTTTGAAATTATAATTTCATTATAATTTAAGTTTATATTCTAAGTTATTTTATTCGAAATAACTGTATTATATATATGATCATTTGTTATAAAACATTGCAATTTTGCAGGAATTGATTTTTAAAAATGACTTCAAAAATATAATTCCAATGTAAAGAAAATAGTTTAGTATTATTCTTATAGTAACTGTTCATGTTAGATTTAGAAGAGTTCAAAAGGATATTGAAATCTTAGGTATTAATGGCATATCCATAGACCTTTTTAAATAATTCACATAAGCTTCAATGGAAAATACAGTGAACACCAAAAAGCAGGATTTAATATAATGCTGCCCATAAAGATTATGTGTGTTTATAAAGACAATATTAAACTCCAATAAAAAAGTGTACTATAATATGTTTTCAAACTGCAACAGCTACTTCTTCATATATACAAAAAGTAGCAATACATGCAATGGTTTTATAGGATGTATATTAGAAGCGTAATTAGCAAACATTTGCGTTAATTTCCAAATATATATATAAAAGTAAAAAAAAGAACAAAGAAGAAAACAATTTCAATAGCATATACAGTAGAGATCCTAACATATACAGTACAGACCAAAAGTTTGGACACACCTCCTCATCTTTAGAACAACTCTTAAGAGGAGACTTTGTGCAGCAGGCCTTTAAGGTAAAATAGCTGCTAGGAAACCACTGCTAAGGACAGGCAAAAAGCAGAAGAGGCTTGTTTGGGCTAAAGAACACAAGGAATGGACATTAGACCAGTGGAAATTTGTGCTTTGGTCTGATGAGTCAAAATTTCAGATCTGTGGATCCAACCACCGTGTCTTTGTAGAAAAGGTGAACGGATGGACTCTACATGTCTGGTTCCCACTGTGAAGTATGGAGGATGAGGTGTGATGGTGTGGGGGTGCTTTGCTGGTGACACTATTGGGGATTTATTCAAAATTGAAGGCATACTGAACCAGCATGGCTACCATAGCATCTTGCAGCGGCATGCTATTCCATCCAGTTTGCGTTTAGTTGGACCATCATTTATTTTTCAACAGGACAATGACCGCAAACACACCTCCAGGCTGTGTAAGGGCTATTTGACTAAGAAGGAGAGTGATGGGGTGCTATGCCAGATGACCTGGTCTCCACATTCACCAGACCTGAACCCAATCGAGATGGTTTGGGGTGAGCTGTACCGCAGAGTGAAGGCAAAAGGGCCAACAAGTGCTAAGCATCTCTGGGAACTCCTTCAAGACTGTTGGAAAAGAGAATGCCAAGAGTGTGCAAAGTAGTAATGAAAGCAAAAGGTGGCTACTTTGAAGAACCTAGAATATAAGACATATTTTCAGTTGTTTCACACTTTTTTAAGTATTGCATTCCACATGTTTTAATTAATAGTTTTGATGCCTTCATTTGAAACTACAAATGTCAGAGTCCTGAAAATAAAGAAAACTCTTTGAATGAGAAGGTGTGTCCAAACTTTTGGTCTGTACTGTATATATATATATATATATATATATATATATATATATATATATATATATATATATAAAAGGATCTCTATATTTTATATATACAGTTGAAACTAGAAGTTTACATATACTATCTAAAAAGACACATACAGTTAGGTCCAGAAATGTTTGGACAGTGACACAATTTTCGCGAGTTGGGCTCTGCATGCCACCACATTGGATTTGAAATGAAATCTCTACAACAGAATTCAAGTGCAGATTGTAACGTTTAATTTGAAGGTTTGAACAAAAATATCTGATAGAAATTGTAGGAATTGTACACATTTCTTTGCAAACACTCCACATTTTAGGAGGTCAAAAGTAATTGGACAAATAAACCAAACCCAAACAAAATATTTTTATTTTCAATATTTTGTTGCGAATCCTTTGGAGGCAATCACTGCCTTAAGTCTGGAACCCATGGACATCGCCAAACGCTGGGTTTCCTCCTTCTTAATGCTTTGCCAGGCCTTTACAGCCGCAGCCTTCAGGTCTTGCTTGTTTGTGGGTATTTCTGTCTTAAGTCTGGATTTGAGCAAGTGAAATGCATGCTCAATTGGGTTAAGATCTGGTGATTGACTTGGCCATTACAGAATGTTCCACTTTTTTGCACTCATGAACTCCTGGGTAGCTTTGGCTGTATGCTTGGGGTCATTGTCCATCTGTACTATGAAGCGCCGTCCGATCAACTTTGCGGCATTTGGCTGAATCTGGGCTGAAAGTATATCCCAGTACACTTCAGAATTCATCCGGCTACTCTTGTCTGCTGTTCTATCATCAATAAACACAAGTGACCCAGTGCCATTGAAAGCCATGCATGCCCATGCCATCACGTTGCCTCCACCATGTTTTACAGAGGATGTGGTGTGCCTTGGATCATGTGCCGTTCCCTTTCTTTTCCAAACTTTTTTCTTCCCATCATTCTGGTACAGGTTGATCTTTGTCTCATCTGTCCATAGAATACTTTTCCAGAACGGAGCTGGCTTCATGAGGTGTTTTTCAGCAAATTTAACTCTGGCCTGTCTTTTTTTGGAATTGATGAATGGTTTGCATCTAGATGTGAACCCTTTGTATTTACTTTCATGGAGTCTTCTCTTTACTGTTGACTTAGAGACAGATACACCTACTTCACTGAGAGTGTTCTGGACTTCAGTTGATGTTGTGAACGGGTTCTTCTTCACCAAAGAAAGTATGTGGCGATCATCCACCACTGTTGTCATCCGTGGACGCCCAGGCCTTTTTGAGTTCCCAAGCTCACCAGTCAATTCCTTTTTTCTCAGAATGTACCCGACTGTTGATTTTGCTACTCCAAGCATGTCTGCTATCTCTCTGATGGATTTTTTCTTTTTTTTCAGCCTCAGGATGTTCTGCTTCACCTCAATTGAGAGTTCCTTAGACCGCATGTTGTCTGGTCACAGCAACAGCTTCCAAATGCAAAACCACACACTTGTAATCAACCCCAGACCTTTTAACTACTTCATTGATTACAGGTTAAAGAGGGAGACGCCTTCAGAGTTAATTGCAGCCCTTAGAGTCCCTTGTCCAATTACTTTTGGTCCCTTGAAAAAGAGGAGGCTATGCATTACAGAGCTATGATTCCTAAACCCTTTCTCCGATTTGGATGTGAAAACTCTCATATTGCAGCTGGGAGTGTGCACTTTCAGCCAATATTATATATATAATTGTATTTCTGAACATGTTTTTGTAAACAGCTAAAATAACAAAACTTGTGTCACTGTCCAAATATTTCTGGACCTAACTGTATGCATGTTTTTCTCACTATCTGACATGAAATCATAATAAATCTTTCCTGTTTTAGGACAATTAGGAACCAAAATTATTTATATTTCCCTAATGCCAGAATGATAGAGAAAGCGAGAGGGAGAGAGAATGTTTAAGGTATTTGTATTACTTTTTCAAAGTCAAACGTTTACATACACTAAGGCCGCACATCTGGCATCACTTTCGACATCGTAGTGTGTAAATCCTAGATGATACGATTAACGAGCGCAAAAGCGTCGTTATCATATCATCGGTGTATTCTCCGTCATTTCCATAATGCCGGTGCAGAGACAGGTACGATGTAGTTCCTCGTTCCTGCGGCAGCATACATCGCTGTGTGTGACGTCCCAGGAGCGAGGAACATCTCCTACCTGCCTCCCGGCTGCAAAGAGAAGGAAGGAGGTGAGCGGGATGTTTACATCCTGCTCATCTCCGCCCCTCCGCCGCTATTGGCCGCCTGCCGTGTGACATCGCTATGACGCCGCACGACCCGCCCCCTTAAGAAGGAGGCGGGTCGCCGGCCAGAGCGACGGTCGCAGGGCAGGTGAGTGCATGTGAAGCTGGCGTAGCGATAATTTTCGCTACGCCAGTTATCACAAGATATCGTACCTGCGACGGGGGCGGGGACTATCGCGTGCGACATCGCAGCATCGGCTTGCGATGTCGCAACATGCAAAGCCCGCCTAAGAGTATTATGCCTTTAAACAATATGAGACAGCCCATTTGATGATGTCATGTCTTTGGAAGCTTCTTATAGGTTTATTGGAAACATCTGAATTAATTAGAGAAACACCTGTGGATTTTTTTTATGCACATCTGAAACGCACTGCTTCTTTGTCTAGCATGATAGGAAACTCATTAGGAAATTAGCCAAGAAGTCAGGAAGATAATTGTGGACATGCACAAGTCTAGTGTCAAGTCTAGATAGATTAATGTTAGCAAGTGCACAGAGGAACAAAGACATGGAGACATGTCCTGTGGTCTGACAAAACTAAAATTAAACTGTTTGGCCATAATGACCTTCATTATGTTTGTAGGGTAAAGGAGGGACAGTTGCATTTCACAAAATAGGAATAATCATGAGGAAAGAAGAAGAAGGAGAATATGTGACAATACTGAAGCAACATCTCAAGACATCAGCTAGGAACTTAAAGCTTGGGCGGAAATGGGTCTATCAAAAGGACAATGACCTGAAGCATACTGCAAAAGTGGTTACAAAGTGGCTCAATGATAACAAAGTCAATGTTTTGGGGTGGCCATCACAAAGCACTGATCTTAATCCTATTGAAAATGTATGAGCAAAGCTCAAAAGGCAGGTGCGAGCAAGGTGACCTACAAGCTTGTCTCAATTACTCTAGTTCTATCAAAAGGAATGATCCCAAATTCTTGCCAACTATTGTGAGAAGCTAGTCGAAGAATATCCATAATGTTTGACCCAAGTTATACAGTTTAAAGGCAATGGTACCAAACACTAATGAAATGTATGTAAACTTTTGACTTTGCAGAAAGTAATAACAATGCCTTAAATATTATTCTGGCATTTAGCAAATATGAATAATTTTGGTTCCTAATCAACCTAAAATGGGAAAGGTTTATTGTGATTTCATGTCAGATAGTGAGAAAAACATGTATAAGAGTCTATGAGTCTTTTTAGATAGTGTATGTAAACTTCCGGTTTCCAACTGTATGTATACACCATTTTCCAAATTATTATGCAAATTATATTTTTCTCTGATTTTCCTAAATGTTCGGAGCAAATGACAGTCAGTCATATAAAAGTCATCACCCGAGTATACATCGAATATTAAAGAAGCCTCCCAATGATAACAGTATAATCTTCAAAATTAAAAAAACCTCAAAATGCACTGTTCCAAATTATTAGGTACAGAAGAGTTTCTAAACATTTTATATGTTTTAAAGAACTGAAAATGCTCATTTGTCAAATTTGCAGCATTAGATGGTCACATTCACTGAAATAAAAAGTTATTTAAATCCAAAACATCTTAACAGGCCAAATTATAAGTTAACATAGGAACCCTTCTTGATATCACCTTCACAATTCTTGCATCCATTGAACTTGTGAGTTTTTGGAGAGTTTCTGCTTTAATTTCTTTGCCTGATGTCAAAATAGCCTCCCAGAGCTGCTGTTTTTATGTGAACTGCCTCCCACCCTCATAGATCTTTTGCTTGATGATACTCCAAAGGTTCTCTACAGGCTTGAGGTCAAAGGAACATGGTGGCCAAACCATGAGTTTATCTCCTTTAATGTCCATAGCAGCCAATGAGACAAAGGTATTCTTTGCAGCATGAGATAGTGCATTGTCATGCATGAAGATAATTTTGCTTCTGAAGGCACGTTTCTGCTTTTTGTACCATGGAAGAAAGTTGTCAGTCAGAAACTCTATATACTTAGCAGAGGTCATTTTCACACCTTCAGGAACCCTAAAGGGGCCTACCAGATGTCTCTCCATAATTCTGGCCCAAAACATGACTCCTCCACCTCCTTGCTGATGTCGCAGCCTTGTTGGGACATGGTGGCCATCCACCAACCTTCCACTACTCCATCCATCTGGACCATCCAGGGTTGCTAGACACTCATCAGTAAACAAGACTGTTTGAAAATTAGTCTTCATGTATGTCTCGGCCCATTGCAACCGTTTCTGCTTGTGAGCACTGGTTAGGGGTGGTTAAATAATAGGTTTATGCACCCCAGCAAGCCTTTGAAGGATCCTACACCTTGAGGTTCGTGGGACTCCAGAGACACCAGCAGCTTCAAAAATCTGTTTTCTGGTTTGTAATGGCTTTTTAGCAGCTGCTCTCTTAGTCCAATGGACTTGCCCGGCAGAAACCTTCCTCATTCTGCCTTTATCAGCACGAACACGTATGTGCTCTGAATCAGTCACAAATATCTTCACAGTACTATGATCACGCTTAAGTTTTCCTGAAATATCTAATGTTTTCATCCCTTGTCCAAGGCATTGCACTATTTGATGCTTTTCGGCAGCAGAGAGATCCTTTTTCTTTCCCATGTTACTTGAAAACTGTGGCCTGCTTAATATTGTGGAACATCAAGATTTTCTTTTATTGGGCTCACCTGGCAAACGAATCACAGGTATCTGAGATTGTTTTCAGTGATCCAAAGAACCCTGATACACAATACCATCAATGAGCTTCAATGGAAAAAAAAAATAATCGCTAGGACACTTAAATCCAATCTTCATAATAATTTGGAACATGGTGTATAGATATACTGTGTATATATATATATATATATATATATATATATATATATATACAGTATATATATATATATATATATATATATATATATATATATATATATATATATATATATATATATATACACACACATATACTGTATTTATATATTTATGGCAGGCTGTATGTGGGCAGAGAGCCCAATAATTGCCTTCCATGTTCCATTTTTCTCTCTACTTGAATCAAGCCCGTCAGAGCATCCAAACTGCTCGACTTGAATAAAGAGCACTCAACTACTCTTGTGTTTGTTCATCATTATGGATCAGGATTGACAGTGAATCCCCTGTGCCCATCGGATACAGGGAAATCTTTATCACTGCAATGAAAAATAACATCAAAAAAGGTTGCAGCTTAGGAAGAATATTTGTCTATTATAAAGAAGAGCATTTACTGCTCACCATTAGTATTGAGTCCTGGGGCTTAGGAGCCACCTCACCTGTAGTGTATGGAATTGGTACTGGATATGCTTATAGTGATGACTATGATTTTACCATGGGGAAAATATGGGTGAGAACATTTTTTCCCAAAATTTTATTTTTGCTACAATTGATTTACATGTGCACTGTATGTTGGTATTATTTGGGTATTGGTAATATATGGTTGAAATTATTATGCTAGTACTATTTGAGAAATGTATGGTTTATTTGGTTGGTAATATTTCTGTATGACAAATTGATATAATTTATGGACTGTATATTAGTATTATTGGGCATTCTGACATTTTTTGGTTGGTATATTGTCGGTATTATATTGAAACTGCAAATTAGTATCATTCATTTGATTTGTAATATTTGAGCACTGTACATATATTCAAATATATTCAAATATATATATATATATATATATGTATATATATATATATATATATATTATACACACACACACAACAATGACGAGCAAAAGGTTAACAACATTTTGAACTTTTGATTTTCAGGTTCCATATCTGGCTATCCAATACAGCTTTGAGCATTGAGACTATCTTTCTTTTATAAACAATCATCTTAGCTATCTCATACATAAATTTGGTTTGTGACTATTTAGAATATGATTAGTTATGCAAATTCTTGTCATGTCACTGCATTGTTACTTTTTTGCTTCTGAAAACTTTAAATTTACAGTTTTAGAGTTTTTAGTGTTTTGTTTGTATTTTGAACTACCAAGCTCAGGTGTTCAGTAATTGTTAACAGCAGTTGGATGCGAAGATGAGCATGACTTGTGCACCCGAGTATAATGGGAGTCAATGGTGGACTCAAGCATTTTTAGGGCAAATCTTCTGGAAAAATATTTAAGTCCCCCATTAATTTCCATTAAACTTGGGTTCTTGAGTTGCGCCCATCTGAGCATCAAACAGCTCTTACTGAGTGCTGAGCACTTGAACATGATAGTGCTTACCCATTACTAATTGTTACCCTTTTGCTCATCAGTGTAGTATATAAATACACATATATATATTTATATATATATATATAAAAAAAATTATATAAAGTTTCATTTTGTGATGTGCTAATGACATTTCTGCATCTTGAATAAAATTGCATGTGTAGCTATTTTGCTTTTTACATACCAGTCCAGCTCTGAAGCACATTACATTATTCTCTTTTACTGGAATGAAATATTGTTTTTCTGAACTATATTATGTTTGAGGGTTGAGCTATATAGTATTATATTACATTTAGAGCTGAGTGGAGCCGGATCTGCGCGTTTTCATAGATGCCCGGGTGCTGGATCCGGGCACGGGATTCCTGGTGCACGATATGGATCCAGCACTGGGGAAAATAAGTGAAAAATAAAGAAAAACAGAATTAAAACAGCGTTTCATACTTACCGAGACTCGGTGTCTTGGCGGCACACTGCTTCCGGGTCGCGCATTCACTTCCTGTACTGAGCAATAGATTCATTGCATACACACAGATTTCCATGCTTTCACCACACACCGGATGACCTGTCGTCTGTGATTGGTTGCAGGCAGATGCACCCCAGCCTGTGACACTGTCTGCCTGCATTCATCACGGCTCAGTCGTAGGCTACACTCACAGCCAGCGGTCGTTCTCTATGGCTGCTAGCTGTGAGATATAGCAGACCTGAATGCGTCATCGTAGGACTGCATGTGGATTATGCTGGATCTGCACAGTGTTTTGGGTTACTAAAGTGGTGAAGTAAGGTGCCTTTTTGTATTTTATTCCAAATAAAGGATTTTTCTCTGTTTTTTCTTTATTTACTTTTATTTATAGGTTAATGATGCAGGTACCTCATAGACGCCAGTGCCATCATTAACCTTGGGCTTAGTAGCAGCTGTACGCTGTTATTAACCCTTTATTGCCCCAATTGCCACCACTCCAGGGCAATGGAAAGAGCTGGTATATCACCGGGATTGTCACATCTAATAGATGTGGCAATACCGGGCGTCTGCGGGCTGAGAACACCAGCCCCTAGCCGGCTTTATCATTGCTGGGTATTAAAATTGGGGGGGACCGCATGTCGTTTTTTTTAGTATTTATTTAAATATTAAAAGAAAAAAAGCTGCATGCGGTTTCTCCCGAATCACACTTGCGAGGAACTCGCGCGAGTCTGCCATGGCATCACCCGGCAAAGCCTCGCACGTGTGACTCAGGGCACTGAATACACAGTGCAGATACAACCTGACAGCTGGAGGTTGCAGCCGTGAGCTTTATCTGTGCTGTCATCAGAATACGGGGACCCTGCGCTTATTGTTTTATTTATTTATTTATTAACATCATACTGACCCGCAGACACATGCATTGCTTTCCCTGCCCACTGGCTGTCCTGGCACCTGTCATTGATTGCAGTCAGCTGACATGCTGCTACTCAGGGTGGGAGCGCATCTAACTGCAACCATGCGCCGGTGGGTGGGCAAAACAATGAATACTGAATTGTCGGCTCCGGAAGGGAAAAGTGTGACCCTGAAGAAGTTTGCCGCCATGACACCACCTGGGTGAGTTTACCGCGCGTGCTCCTACCCCCTATTCTATCCACCAATGTTTTTTTGTGCGGATTCTGGTCCCCATTTACTTATATGGACACTGGATTCCGGATCGGATCAGACTTTATTTTTTTACCGGTCTCGGTTTTTGGCCAGTTCGATCATCTCTAATTATATTATATTATATTATTCTCACTAATTGGACTGTGCCTGACCTGACTCAGCACGTATTGAGGCAGTACTGATATCGGTGTTCCCAGATACACATGTGCAAGAGGTTTATGCTTGCTACATGTAGAACTCTAACTGGAGAGCGCACATTATCTTACATACAGAAGCTCTATACTATTTTTATGCAGATTTACATAATGGAGCGATTCTTTTATTTTTAATGACTTCAATAGGGAGAAACATATTAACCCCTTAACGACCGCGGGCAGTAATATTACGTCCTAGCGGTCATAATGTTACTGCCCGCGGTCTTCTGCCGGCAGCATGCCGCGATCGGCGCACATCTCAGCTGATTTTCACAGCTGAGATGTGTGCCTGCTAGACACGAGCAGAATCGTTATCTGCTCGTGCCGTTTAACCTCTTAAATGGCGATGTCAATATGTGACAGCGCCATTATAACGGCATTGGCGGTAAACTTTTACTTACCTGCCGATACCGGAAGTCACGTGACATGATCACGTGACGTCCGGTGGTTGTCATGGTAGCACAGGGTCATGTGATGACTCCTGCACTACACATAAATTACTTTCAGTTTCAGTCGGCCTGGAGCCGAGTGAAGCAGAAAGTGAGCGTATCTGCTGTTTACAGCTGTGTAGCTGTGATCAGCAGATAGGGCAGAGCGATCGGATTGCTGATCGCTATAGCCCCCTAGGGGGACTAGTAAAATAAAAAAAAAGTTTTAAAAGTTTTAAAAAAAAAAACCTAAAAGTTCAAATCACCCCCCTTTCGCCCCATTGAAAATGAAGGGGTTAAAAAAATAAAAAATATACACACATTTGGTATCGCCACATTCAGAAATGCCCGTTCTATCAAAATATGAAGTCAATTAATCTGATCAGTAAACGGCGTAGCGGCGAAAAAATTCCAAACACCAAAATGTCGGTTTTTTGTCGCCACAACTTTTGCGCAAAATGTAATAATAGGCGATCAAAACATAGCATCTGCACAAACATGGAACAGTTAAGAACGTCAGCTCGAGACACAAAAACTAAGCCATCACTGAGCCATAAATCCCAAAAAATGTGAACGCTACGGGTCACGGAATATGGCATAAAACGTGCACCACTTTTTTCAGACAAACGTCCAATTTTTTTAACCCCTTATATAAAAGTAAACTTAGACATGTTTGGTGTCGACGAATTCACACTGACCTGAGACATCAAACCCACACATCAGTTTTACCATATAGTGAGCACAGTAAAAAAAATATCTGAAAAACAATAGTGCTATCGCATTTTTTTGAAATTTTTCTGCATTTAGAATTTTTTTGCCGTTTTCCAGTACACTATGGTGTAATTTCAACTACAGCTCGTTCCGCAAACAATGAGCCCTCATATGACCATATTGACTGAAAAATAAAAAAGTTACGTCTCTCAGAAGAAGAACGGCGGGGAAAAACGGAAAGCGAAAAATCGGCCGGTCGTGAAGTTAATGTCGAAAAAGAAAATGTTAATGTCAAAAAGGAAAACCACCATTTTGGGGTATATGTAAAGATCTAATATGTAGATAAGCCATGAATATCTGAGAGAAGATCTTTTAATCATTTTCCCTTCACAGATTGCTTCTGGACAGTTGTGAAGCCATCTCTTCGACTACAGTGCATTTCACATCAATGAAGCTGAGTGGAAGTTCCCTACTAAGCAGGGAACAGAGAAATCTCCATATCTGCATTGATACGTTTGGAAAAATTAGTCCTAAAATACTCATAAAAATATAGCTTTTTACTACAGAGGCATGAATATTTTTCTACAGTTTCTAAAAACATTAAAAAGAAAATAAAACTAAACATAGATTTAAGCACACGTTGATTGCTCCATAAATGACTTTCCAAAAGGGATCTCTGCAATGACTAATATAGATTCAATAAAGCAAACTTTTTAATCAGGTTTTCCATTCATTTCTGTTTGTTCTCTTTCGCTTCATAAGATTTTACGGGCAGATGAATAGTATTTAAATTTTAATAAAACTAAGAGATTGAAAAACTCTCTTCTAATACTCATTAGTTTCAGATAAACAAAAAATTAATTCATGGGAAACCATGATGGTTTAGAAACTAAAAGCGGATTATGGACTTTCTATTAAAAGTTTCTGTAACCTCAGAGACCTTTTTCTTACATTGGAAGAGATATTTATTGAAAATATGTTGTGAAAGAGCATTTTAATGCATTTCTATCTAGCATATTGTACAAGAAATACTGCCATGAAGCCATATAGAGTCATTTTATACTTGGCAGAAAAGGTTACATGAAAACTAAAAATAAAATGTTTCAGAATATTTATAGATTATTATAAATTTTAGTTATTTTACACTGCAAGCTGAGGGTAGTCTTACATGTTTTAAATACCATTTTAATGTGTAAAATGTAAAAATTATATAGAAAATTACTATGTATTCACTAATTAGATTTAATAATGTTGAAAAATAAAAAGTAATTCAGAAATTATTCAGATGCAAACCAAATTATGAACATATTGGCTCTGATTCATCAAAGCTTTTATACCTGAAAATTCATATAAAAAGATGTGTTAAGTCACAAATGTTTTTGAGCAATAGGGAGTCTAAAGGGTGCTTTACACGCTGCGACATCGCTACCAATATATCGTCGGGGTCATGTCGTTAGTGACACACATCCGGTGCCGTTAGCGACATCGCAGCGTGTGACCTTGGTGTCAACAATCGCAGTCGATCGCAAAAGCGACAAAAATCGTTGCTCGTTGACACGTCGTTACTTTTCATAATATCATTGCTGCTGCAGGTACGATGTTGTTCGTCGTTCCTGTGGCTCCACACATCGCTATGTGAGACACCGCAGGAACGACGAACATCTCCTTACCTGCGTCCACCGGCAATGAGGAAGGAAGGAGGTGGGCGGGATATTCCGGCCGCTGATCTCCGCCCCTCCTCTGCTATTGGGCGGCCGCTTAGTGACGCCACAGTGACGTCGCTATGACGCCAAATGCACCTCCCCCTTGAAGGAGGGATTATTCAGCGGTCACAGCAACGTTGCTGAAAAGATTTATGCATGTGACGCTGCCGTAGCGATACTGTTCGCTACAGCAGCGATCACCAAATGTCGCACGAATGATGTCACAGCGTGTAAAGGACCCTTAACTCTTGATGAACTGAAGCATACTTTACAGCAGTAGTCTTATTTCATTCACTGACTGGAGTAAAATTTGCCAGAGCATGCTCATTTGGCTGGATCCTACCTGCCCATCACATGTAGGTTTTTTAACCCAGATAGAGATGTATTAGGATAGGGTCCTGGCAAAGAGAACTACACCTTGTCGTTGGCTGTCGGGCTTACATAAATTGACCAATTTTGTAAACTAAGCATCTCATTTTTTGCAATAGAAGTAATGCAGTGCCAAAATTCCTATATTAAATGTTTACATATTTTAGCTTTTCAGAGTGCTGATGTGCATATTTTTTTGTAACTTTGTTGAATTTTCAGTGTGCACCTGTTCACACCTAGTGGATGTGCTGGTCAGTCTTTTTATATTAGAATTTCATTTCTTTCTGACTGAGAACTCTACCCTGCAGCCAGAGCTTGCTCATTTAGCGGAACCTGCCCATCACATATAGGGGTTTTTTTTAACCCAGATAGAGGCATATTAGGATAGGGTCCTGGCAGAGAGAGGTACGCCTTGTCGTTGGCTGTCGGGCTTACATAAATTGGCCAATTTGTAAACTAAGTATCTCATTGTGTCCAATAGCAGTAAGGCAGTGCCAAAATTTCTATATTCAATGTTTACATATTTTAGCTTTTCAGAGTCCTGCTGTGTATATTTTTGTAACTCTATATGGAGTAAAATTTGTGGCATGGCACAAAGATGTGCACAAAGTCATGGCTAGAGACGAGAAATCCTGTCAAGGATTGGATCGGTGCAGGATCGCCGATCCCACCTGAGATCGACAATTAGATTGGCGATCCTAGCCAAACCCATTAAATTCAATGGGAAAGTATAGTGTTGTGTTGTAAAATGGTGTAGGGGAGGTTGTAAAAGAAATAAATAAAATGAGAGTTAAAGCAGCCCGCAGCTGCAGTGTTACTTCTGGGTCCACTAATTATTCTTCATACATATTCCCTGCTTTCGCTTCCACCGGTATCTCTGATTGGTTGCCATTGGACCACGCCACCACCCTTTCTGATCATGTCTGTGATTGGTTGCAATCACAAATGCTGTTTTTGTCCTTATACTGGCGATAGATAATAAATCAATAAATAAAAATGTCATAGGGCCCCCACCTGTATTGATACCCGCATCGAACCTGAGTGTTTTGGGGGCTAAACAATTAGTGAAAAAGTGATTTTTTTTTTTTTTTTTTTGTATTTTATTTCAAATAATGAATTTGTTTGCGTTTATTTATTTTCACTTACAGATTAGTAATAGGGGGTCTCATAGACCCTCCCCAAAACTAGTCTATGATTAGTGGCAGCTGTGGACTGCCATTAACCCCTTATTACCCCGATTGCCACCGCACTAGGTCAATAAAGAAAAGTTCTGGGATGGTCACATCTAATGGATGTCACAATCCTGGGCAGCTGCAGGCTGCTATTTTTAGGCTGAGTGAGGGGCAATAAGTATGGGTCTCCCCAGCCTGAAAATACTAACCCCCAGAAATTAGCTTTATCATGGCTGGGTATCACAATTGAGGGAACCGCACGTCATTTTTTAAATTAGTTATTTAAATAGTTTAAAAAATGCCCTATGCAGTTCCTCTTATTTTGATACACAGCCAAGATAAGCACACAGCTGGGGGCTGCAGCCTTTAGCCGTATGCTTTATCTGTGCTGATATCAATACATATAATTTTTAATTTATTTATTTATTTATTTTACACCCGCAGTATAACTGGAGGGTGGGAAGGCGGTCTGACTGCAGCCAATCAGAGATGCTGTTTGGTGGGGAAAGCAGTGCATATGTATAACTATAATTATTGGCCCCAGAAGTAGTGCTGCAGCCGCGGGAAGACTCGGTAAGTATGTACTGCTTTAACCCTTTTGCTTTCTTTACTTGACATGGCTGTGATGGGCAGGGAGAGGATGGTTTTTGCCAGCCGAACATTTATCAATCCTTGGCAAGATTGACAACTTTTGCGGTAAATTTTCGGATGTCCAATCCCAATCCGATCCTGCCAAAAATCATACGATTTTAACATTTTTCTAAAACTTTGCTGATCAAAATTACTCATCTCTAGTCATGGCAGCATCTTCTCTTTAAATACCGAACAGTATATCTGTGAATTCATGATTGCTTGAATGAAATGTAGGTCCCTGACAGCAGCACCAATGCAGCCCCCCAGAAGGACACTGTTACCACTATGTTTCACTATAGACACCACACATTTTTCTTTGTTTTCCTCACCTTTGCGACATCAAACAGTTTTGAAGCCTTCAGTTCCAAAAACATTAATCCTGGTCTGATGACTCCACAGTATAGAATTCCAGTAGTCTTCATATCTTTCAACATGGGCCGTGACAAATTGTAGTGGGGTTTTTTTATGCATGGGCTTGGGTGAGGCTTCCTTCATGGATGACACACATGTATGCCATTCTTCTGCAGTTTATGCCATCTTGTACCACAAGAAACACTCAGACCTACCATTCTGTCATCACATTTGGTCCCTGATGTTAAACCCAACCTAGAGCTTAGTATTTCCATCTCAGCATGTGAGCCCATAGGAGCCAGCACTTTCAATCAAGGAAGAAGGAGCACATTATTAGCAAGAATATTAAAACACTAAACGTACAATATTACTTAGGGCTATGTCTCCTACAAGGAGCTGTGCCTAGTGTGGACATTAATTTTTTGCTGACAGACTACATTTACGTAAAGGACACATGAACTGAACAACTATTACAATTTATTCTATTATCAATTTTTTATGGCTTATTATAAAATGTCTATTTCAATTTTTCAGCTATACGGTTGATGCCTGAAAACATTACTTTGCATCATCTTTGTATTCTCCCCGTCACAGCATGTTCTTTATTATAGATATGGATTGAGCTTTTTTCCATGGGCTCTCTCCAGGGAAGTTGATCTGTTATTGTTTCACTAAGAAATATGCTCAATATGGAGACTGATCAGGAGCAATTAGAGAGAAGAAAATGGCAGCCTATGTATTTGGCAGTAGAGTTGAGCGCGGTTCGTGGTTCGTGGTTCTCCAGTTCGCGGCTCGAGTGATTTTGGGGCATGTTCTAGATCGAACTAGAACTCGAGCTTTTTGCAAAAGCTCGGTAGTTCTAGAAACGTTCGAGAACGGTTCTAGCAGCCAAAAAACAGCTAAATCATAGCTTGGTTTCTGCTGTAATAGTGTAAGTCACTCTGTGAATCAAACTATTATCACATTTCAGTGTATAGTGTGCGTGAACAGCGCCTTCAGATCACTGCTGTTTCTATAATGGCGATCGCCATTTTTTTTTTTTTTTTTTCTTGTCTTCCTTCCCTAAGCGCGCGCGTCTTGTGGGGCGGGCCAGCATGTCAGCCAATCCCAGACACACACACAGCTAAGTGGACTTTGAGCCAGAGAAGCAACGGCATGTGTGATAGGATCTGCATGTCACATGTCCCTGCATTATAAAACCGGACATTTTCTTCACGGACGCCATTATCTGCCTTCTGCGTCTTTGGTGTCAGACATCACTGTCGCAGCTCCGTCTTCCTGAGTCCTATAGCCGATACAGCTGTATGCGCTGCATACACAGCGTTAGACAGCTTAGGGAGAGCACTTTATAGCAGTCCTTTTAAGGGCTCCAACCGGCAGGGTCAGAGAGCCATAGGTGACAGGTCCTGCAAACAGCAACAGCGTCTGTGTAGCCCAGGTCAGGGATTTCCTACCTGCATTTCACCATTAGGAGGGAATAGAAAGGCAGTCTTCCATTCCTCTACCCAGAGCACCACAATCCTGCCACTGTACCCTCTTGTCCTCTGCACACTCCAACTGATAACTAAGCCATTATACTAGCAAACACTCAGTGTACCTAGTGGCATCCTATACGTGGCTATTGGACTTTGCTATAGTCCCACTAGTGCAAAGACATTTGCAGAGCGCGTCTGCCTGCGTTGCACACTACAACTCATTCTAACCAAGCCATTATACTAGCAAACACTCAGTGTACCTAGTGGCATCCTATACGTGGCTATTGGACTTTGCTATAGTCCCACTAGTGCAAAGACATTTGCAGAGCGCGTCTGCCTGCGTTGCACACTACAACTCATTCTAACCAAGCCATTATACTAGCAAACACTCAGTGTACCTAGTGGCATCCTATACGTGGCTATTGGACTTTGCTATAGTCCCACTAGTGCAAAGACATTTGCAGAGCGCGTCTGCCTGCGTTGCACACTACAACTCATTCTAACCAAGCCATTATACTAGCAAACACTCAGTGTACCTAGTGGCATCCTATACGTGGCTATTGGACTTTGCTATAGTCCCACTAGTGCAAAGACATTTGCAGAGCGCGTCTGCCTGCGTTGCACACTACAACTCATTCTAACCAAGCCATTATACTAGCAAACACTCAGTGTACCTAGTGGCATCCTATACGTGGCTATTGGACTTTGCTATAGTCCCACTAGTGCAAAGACATTTGCAGAGCGCGTCTGCCTGCGTTGCACACTACAACTCATTCTAACCAAGCCATTATACTAGCAAACACTCAGTGTACCTAGTGGCATCCTATACGTGGCTATTGGACTTTGCTATAGTCCCACTAGTGCAAAGACATTTGCAGAGCGCGTCTGCCTGCGTTGCACACTACAACTCATTCTAACCAAGCCATTATACTAGCAAACACTCAGTGTACCTAGTGGCATCCTATACGTGGCTATTGGACTTTGCTATAGTCCCACTAGTGCAAAGACATTTGCAGAGCGCGTCTGCCTGCGTTGCACACTACAACTCATTCTAACCAAGCCATTATACTAGCAAACACTCAGTGTACCTAGTGGCATCCTATACGTGGCTATTGGACTTTGCTATAGTCCCACTAGTGCAAAGACATTTGCAGAGCGCGTCTGCCTGCGTTGCACACTACAACTCATTCTAACCAAGCCATTATACTAGCAAACACTCAGTGTACCTAGTGGCATCCTATACGTGGCTATTGGACTTTGCTATAGTCCCACTAGTGCAAAGACATTTGCAGAGCGCGTCTGCCTGCGTTGCACACTACAACTCATTCTAACCAAGCCATTATACTAGCAAACACTCAGTGTACCTAGTGGCATCCTATACGTGGCTATTGGACTTTGCTATAGTCCCACTAGTGCAAAGACATTTGCAGAGCGCGTCTGCCTGCGTTGCACACTACAACTCATTCTAACCAAGCCATTATACTAGCAAACACTCAGTGTACCTAGTGGCATCCTATACGTGGCTATTGGACTTTGCTATAGTCCCACTAGTGCAAAGACATTTGCAGAGCGCGTCTGCCTGCGTTGCACACTACAACTCATTCTAACCAAGCCATTATACTAGCAAACACTCAGTGTACCTAGTGGCATCCTATACGTGGCTATTGGACTTTGCTATAGTCCCACTAGTGCAAAGACATTTGCAGAGCGCGTCTGCCTGCGTTGCACACTACAACTCATTCTAACCAAGCCATTATACTAGCAAACACTCAGTGTACCTAGTGGCATCCTATACGTGGCTATTGGCCTTTGCTATAGTCCCACTAGTGCAAAGACATTTGCAGAGCGCGTCTGCCTGCGTTGCACACTACAACTCATTCTAACCAAGCCATTATACTAGCAAACACTCAGTGTACCTAGTGGCATCCTATACGTGGCTATTGGACTTTGCTATAGTCCCACTAGTGCAAAGACATTTGCAGAGCGCGTCTGCCTGCGTTGCACACTACAACTCATTCTAACCAAGCCATTATACTAGCAAACACTCAGTGTACCTAGTGGCATCCTATACGTGGCTATTGGACTTTGCTATAGTCCCACTAGTGCAAAGACATTTGCAGAGCGCGTCTGCCTGCGTTGCACACTACAACTCATTCTAACCAAGCCATTATACTAGCAAACACTCAGTGTACCTAGTGGCATCCTATACGTGGCTATTGGACTTTGCTATAGTCCCACTAGTGCAAAGACATTTGCAGAGCGCGTCTGCCTGCGTTGCACACTACAACTCATTCTAACCAAGCCATTATACTAGCAAACACTCAGTGTACCTAGTGGCATCCTATACGTGGCTATTGGACTTTGCTATAGTCCCACTAGTGCAAAGACATTTGCAGAGCGCGTCTGCCTGCGTTGCACACTACAACTCATTCTAACCAAGCCATTATACTAGCAAACACTCAGTGTACCTAGTGGCATCCTATACGTGGCTATTGGACTTTGCTATAGTCCCACTAGTGCAAAGACATTTGCAGAGCGCGTCTGCCTGCGTTGCACACTACAACTCATTCTAACCAAGCCATTATACTAGCAAACACTCAGTGTACCTAGTGGCATCCTATACGTGGCTATTGGACTTTGCTATAGTCCCACTAGTGCAAAGACATTTGCAGAGCGCGTCTGCCTGCGTTGCACACTACAACTCATTCTAACCAAGCCATTATACTAGCAAACACTCAGTGTACCTAGTGGCATCCTATACGTGGCTATTGGACTTTGCTATAGTCCCACTAGTGCAAAGACATTTGCAGCACATCTGCCTGCGTTGCACACTCCAACTAATTATAACTAAGTTGCATTGTCAGGGATATTTATTCTTTATTATTCTGCTGTTAATAAAGCTAGACCACCACTGCAATCTTCACCACCTCTCAATTTTTACTACCACATTTTCAGTCCACAATCTTGTCGCAATCAACATGAGTGGCAAAATGACAGATGCTGGTGGAAAGGGGAAGAGGCGTGGTGGAAAAGGCAAAAAAGGTTTTGTCCGTGGGGAAGGTGGCAAAGCTCCATTATCATCTGCTGAAGATAGACCATCTACCAGCAAAAGTAAGATGTCTACTACTTACCGTGGACAATCCGATGTGCTCCCTTTGTTACGGACACGAACAACAGGAACAAAGGTAGATGATGGGCAAAAAAGGAAAATGCTTGAATGGATCTCAAGTGGTCCAACAAGTGCCCTCTCTGCCACTTCAAGTACCGCATCCAAAAAACACCAGTCCTCTGAGTTGTCATCCCAATCAAACTTGCTTTCTCCCAGCTCTGAAGTCTCCATCAGCCCTGCACAGTATGGTGGAACTGAGATGGCTGAGTCTGCAGAGCTGTTCAGTCACACTATAGCCTGGGAATCAGAGGTCTGCTCCCAAGCTACAGTGAGTACAGAACAGGAAATGGTCTGCAGTGATGCCCAGAACCTTTGTGACTCAGATTCAGGCCGTGAGGACCAAGTTTCTGAGCATAATGTTGACCCTTTGTCACAAACTGTAACACCTGTGGTTATAGACAATGAGGAACATACTGATGAAGATGAGACGCAGATACCCGATTGGGATGACAACTTAAATATTCCGTCAGGGCAAGAAGAGGCTCGGTCTGAGGGGGAGGGGAGTGCAAACACAACAATTGATGATGACGTTCTAGATCCCACCTACTGTCAACCCCCAGTCAGGCACTCGAGGAGGTCAACAGAGGCGGTGGAGGAGGATGCAACCGACGACGAAGTTACCTTGCGCCTTCCTGGACAGAGTCGGAGCACTGGTAGCACGTCTACAACTGCATCCTCAGCCACCACTCTGCCTATGAGCATTATTCGGGGTGGATCAACAGGTCGCATGGCCTCTAAGCCTTGCCTAGCCTGGTCCTTTTTTCACATCGAAAAAGATCGCCCAACTCATGTGATATGTAACATTTGTCATGATTCTCTTAGTAGAGGTCAAAAGCTCAGCAGTTTGACAACTTCTTCCATGAATCGTCACATGAATAAATATCATAAGTCCCGGTGGGAAGCTCACCGTGCTGCAATGCGGCCTAGCGGAGCGAACCATCCACCGCCCGCCCCTTCCACTGCATCCGCGCGCTCTTCATCTTCTAGGACTGTGGGGACAGCTGCCACACCTGTTTTTCCACGCAAAACTTCCACCACTGTAACCGCAACAGGCAGTTTGCTTGTAAGGTCGTCAGTTGGTTTGGAAGGGGAAACAAGTGAGTGTGTACAGCTCTCTCAGACATCGATAGCACCAACGTTGGATGAAGGCAACATCATGTCTCCGCCTGCACTTTCCTCACAAACCTGCATTTTTCCAGGGACACCCTACTCAACACCGTCTACACACAGCAGCCAGATCTCTGTCCCTCAGATGTGGTCAAATAAAAGGCCACTTCCTCCGACCCATGACAAAGCTAAGAGGTTGACTCTATCCCTCTGTAAGCTGTTGGCTACCGAAATGCTGCCTTTCCGCCTAGTGGACACACAGGATTTTAGAGACCTTATGTCTGTCGCTGTGCCCCAGTACCAGATGCCTAGTCGCCACTACTTCTCTAAGAAAGGTGTGCCCGCGCTACACCAGCATGTCGCACACAACATCACCGCTTCCTTGAGAAACTCTGTGTGTGAACGGGTGCATTTCACCACCGATACTTGGACCAGTAAGCATGGACAGGGACGTTACATGTCGCTGACTGGGCACTGGGTAACTATGGTGATAGATGGTGAAGGGTCTGCTGCACAAGTCTTGCCGTCCCCACGACTTGTGTGTCAATCCTCTGTCTGTCCAAGTTCCGCCACTGCTTCTGCATCCTCCACCTCATCTGGGTCCTCCACCTCCGCCCCAAGCCTGCCTGGTCAGGCCACCAGCGTTCTCACTGCGCAGAAGGAATCACGCACCCCTCATTACTATGCTGGCAGCAGAGCGCAACGGCATCAGGCGGTCTTTAGCTTGACATGTCTTGGTAATAAGAGTCACACAGCTGAGGAGTTGTGGTCAGCTTTGCGGTCCGAGTTTAATAAATGGTTGTCTCCACTCAAACTGCAGCCTGGTAAGGCCGTGTGCGACAATGCTGCAAACCTGGGTGCGGCACTTCGCCTGGGCAAGGTGACACACGTACCTTGTATGGCTCACGTGTTGAACCTTGTCGTGCAGCAATTTTTAACACACTATCCCGGCCTAGATGGCCTTCTGAACAGGGCACGAAAACTGTCAGCTCACTTCCGCCGTTCAAGCGCCGCAGCAGAGCGACTTGCATCGCTCCAGAAGTCTTTCGGCCTGCCGGTTCATCGCCTGAAATGCGATGTGGCGACACGCTGGAATTCAACTCTCCACATGTTACAGCGACTGTGGCAGCACCGCAGAGCCCTGGTGCAATACGTCATGACGTATAGCCTGGGCCAACGAGATGCAGAGGTGGGGCAGATCACCCTGATGGAGTGGTCTCAGATCAAGGACCTATGCACCCTTCTGCACAGTTTCGACATGGCGACGAATATGTTTAGCTCTGACAATGCCATTATCAGCATGACGATTCCAGTCATTTACATGCTGGAGCACACGCTAAACACTATTCGGAGTCAGGGGGTGGGACAACATGAAGGGGAGGAACTACAGGAGGATTCATATGCGCAAGGGACAACAACATCACGAAGGTCCAGACGTTCATCATCACCAACGCAGCAGGCATGGGACCATGGGGGACAGGGATCGACAAGGGCGCATAGTAGCAGGCGAAATGTTGAGCAAGGTGCAGGAGAACATGAAGAAATGGAGGACGAACTGTCCATGGACATGGAAGACTCAGCGGATGAGGGAGACCTTGGTCAAATTTCAGTTGAAAGAGGTTGGGGTCAGATGTCAGAGGAAGAAAGAACGGGTAGCACCTCTATGCCACAAACACAGCATGGACTTGGTCCGCATGGCTGCGCAAGACACATGAGTGCCTTTTTGTTGCACTACCTCCAACATGACAGTCGTATTGTCAAAATTAGAAGTGATGATGACTACTGGATTGCCACACTATTAGATCCCCGGTACAAGTCCAAATTTTGTGACATAATTCCAGCCATAGAAAGGGACGCACGTATGCAGGAGTATCAGCAGAAGCTGTTACTAGATCTTAGCTCGGCTTTTCCACCAAACAACCGTGCAGGTGCAGGGAGTGAATCTCCCAGTTGTAACTTGACAAACATGGGACGGTCTCGTCATCTTCAACAGTCTACCCGTACCAGTAGGACCTTTTCTGGTGCCGGTAACAGCAATTTTATGGAATCTTTTCATAATTTTTTTAGACCCTCTTTTGCAAGGCCACCAGAGACAACAAGTCTGACACATAGTCAACGGCTGGAGAGGATGATACAGGAGTATCTCCAAATGAACATCGATGCCATGACTGTGCAACTGGAGCCTTGCTCCTTTTGGGCTTCAAACCTACAAAAATGGCCAGAGCTCGCAACTTACGCCTTGGAGATTTTGTCGTGTCCAGCTGCCAGCGTTGTCTCTGAACGTGTATTCAGTGCTGCTGGGTGTGTGCTGACAGATAAGCGCACGCGTCTGTCCAGTGACAATGTGGACAGACTGACGTTCATCAAAATGAACAAGTCATGGATCCAGAAGGAATTTACTACCCCTGTGTCATCCTGGGGAGAGTAAATGCTTGTGGATTTGGAATGTGCTTGATGCAAATCAAAACATCCTGTTTGCAACTAGGGCCCAAGTGCTGCCACTGATGGGGTGGGTGTCTGTGTGGCCCAATTTTTGGAAAAAAGGGAGACTCCGCTTGGAGTAACCCTTGCTTGCTGTGTTTTTAAAAGAAGCCAAGATGAACAGAGCTGGGATCAGGAAAGACTTTGCTACCTACCCCGGTGTCATCCTGGGGACGGCTAAGAATAGCGTATTTTTGAATGTGCTTGATGCAAATCAAAACATCCTGTTTGCAACTAGGGCCCAAGTGCTGCCACTGATGGGGTGGGTGTCTGTGTGGCCCAATTTTTGGAAAAAAGGGAGACTCCGCTTGGAGTAACCCTTGCTTGCTGTGTTTTTAAAAGAAGCCAAGATGAACAGAGCTGGGATCAGGAAAGACTTTGCTACCTACCCCGGTGTCATCCTGGGGACGGCTAAGAATAGCGTATTTTTGAATGTGCTTGATGCAAATCAAAACATCCTGTTTGCAACTAGGGCCCAAGTGCTGCCACTGATGGGGTGGGTGTCTGTGTGGCCCAATTTTTGGAAAAAAGGGAGACTCCGCTTGGAGTAACCCTTGCTTACATTGTTTTTAAAAGAAGCCAAGATGAACAAGTCATGGGTCAGCAAAGACTTTGCTACCTACCCCGGTGTCATCCTGGGGACGGCTAAGAATAGCGTATTTTTGAATGTGCTTGATGCAAATCAAAACATCCTGTTTGCAACTAGGGCCCAAGTGCTGCCACTGATGTGGTGGGTGTCTGTGTGGCCCAATTTTTGGAAAAAAGGGAGACTCCGCTTGGAGTAACCCTTGCTTGCTGTGTTTTTAAAAGAAGCCAAGATGAACAGAGCTGGGATCAGGAAAGACTTTGCTACCTACCCCGGTGTCATCCTGGGGACGGTTAAGAATAGCGTATTTTTGAATGTGCTTGATGCAAATCTAGCTGTGAAGTGTACAACTGGGGCACAACTGCTGCCACTGAAGGGGTGGGTGTGTGTGGGGCCCAATTTTTGGAAAAAAGGGAGACTCCGCTTGGAGTAACCCTTGCTTGCTGTGTTTTTAAAAGAAGCCAAGATGAACAGAGCTGGGATCAGGAAAGACTTTGCTACCTACCCCGGTGTCATCCTGGGGACGGATAAGAATGGCGTATTTTTGAATGTGCTTGATGCAAATCTAGCTGTGAAGTGTACAACTGGGGCACAACTGCTGCCACTGAATGGGTGGGTGTGTGTGGGGCCCAATTTTTGGAAAAAAGGGGAGACTCCGCTTGGAGTAACCCTTGCTTACATTGTTTTTAAAAGAAGCCAAGATGAACAAGTCATGGGTCAGCAAAGACTTTGCTACCTACCCCAGTGTCATCCTGGGGACGGCTAAGAATAGCGTATTTTTGAATGTGCTTGATGCAAATCAAAACATCCTGTTTGCAACTAGGGCCCAAGTGCTGCCACTGATGGGGTGGGTGTCTGTGTGGCCCAATTTTTGGAAAAAAGGGAGACTCCGCTTGGAGTAACCCTTGCTTGCTGTGTTTTTAAAAGAAGCCAAGATGAACAGAGCTGGGATCAGGAAAGACTTTGCTACCTACCCCGGTGTCATCCTGTGGACGGCTAAGAATAGCGTATTTTTGAATGTGCTTGATGCAAATCAAAACATCCTGTTTGCAACTAGGGCCCAAGTGCTGCCACTGATGGGGTGGGTGTCTGTGTGGCCCAATTTTTGGAAAAAAGGGAGACTCCGCTTGGAGTAACCCTTGCTTGCTGTGTTTTTAAAAGAAGCCAAGATGAACAGAGCTGGGATCAGGAAAGACTTTGCTACCTACCCCGGTGTCATCCTGGGGACGGCTAAGAATAGCGTATTTTTGAATGTGCTTGATGCAAATCAAAACATCCTGTTTGCAACTAGGGCCCAAGTGCTGCCACTGATGGGGTGGGTGTCTGTGTGGCCCAATTTTTGGAAAAAAGGGAGACTCCGCTTGGAGTAACCCTTGCTTACATTGTTTTTAAAAGAAGCCAAGATGAACAAGTCATGGGTCAGCAAAGACTTTGCTACCTACCCCGGTGTCATCCTGGGGACGGCTAAGAATAGCGTATTTTTGAATGTGCTTGATGCAAATCAAAACATCCTGTTTGCAACTAGGGCCCAAGTGCTGCCACTGATGTGGTGGGTGTCTGTGTGGCCCAATTTTTGGAAAAAAGGGAGACTCCGCTTGGAGTAACCCTTGCTTGCTGTGTTTTTAAAAGAAGCCAAGATGAACAGAGCTGGGATCAGGAAAGACTTTGCTACCTACCCCGGTGTCATCCTGGGGACGGTTAAGAATAGCGTATTTTTGAATGTGCTTGATGCAAATCTAGCTGTGAAGTGTACAACTGGGGCACAACTGCTGCCACTGAAGGGGTGGGTGTGTGTGGGGCCCAATTTTTGGAAAAAAGGGAGACTCCGCTTGGAGTAACCCTTGCTTGCTGTGTTTTTAAAAGAAGCCAAGATGAACAGAGCTGGGATCAGGAAAGACTTTGCTACCTACCCCGGTGTCATCCTGGGGACGGATAAGAATGGCGTATTTTTGAATGTGCTTGATGCAAATCTAGCTGTGAAGTGTACAACTGGGGCACAACTGCTGCCACTGAAGGGGTGGGTGTGTGGGGCCCAATTTTTGGAAAAAAGGGAGACTCCGCTTGGAGTCACCTTGCGGTGTTTTACATGACTTTAGAAGGGCGTGCCATGCCTATATCTGTGTGTCCTCCTCTTTTTCCTTGTCCAGCTGTTTTGTTTTCGCATGAGTACATGTCCTTGTCACTTTCCCATGTGTTTGTGTTGTGTTGTGAGTTGTTTGTCACCTTTTGGACACCTTTGAGGGTGTTTTCTAGGTGTTTTACTGTGTTTGTGATTGCCTGCCATTGTTTCCTATGGGCTCGAGTTCGGTTCGTCGAACGTTCGACGAGCCGAACTCGAGCCAGACCCCCCGTTCGGCGAACCGCCTCGAGCCGAACCGGGACCGGTTCGCTCATCTCTATTTGGCAGTCTGAATGGAATTGCTCCAGGAAAATTGCGAAGTCTTCTGTAGTTCAAATGAAATTAGTCTGTCAACCCATTTAAGTATATAGAAGCAATAATTATTGATGTCTTCACTAGAATTTAAAGAGGTCTTATCCAAAAGGCTAACTACTTTCAAGTTAGGCCCTATGCTGTGTTAATGTTTGCAGTAAATATTAATTTTATGTCATTTTCTGCCTGATAGATGTAAGCTGAGTATTGAAGAAGCCATTCCGCAATAATCTTTAAGTGTTATTTTTTGATGCTTTAAAGTTTTTTCTATTAATCTAGCCCATAACTTAGTAATTAGTCTTTTATGTTAAGCATTTTACAACTTTTAATTGCTATTCTTCACATCAAAATTGGATCCTTTCTTGTAAGATTTTAGAACTTGAAGATGGAAACTTGATAGGTTTTAGAACGGCAATGTCCTGCTGATTTTCCCATAAGCCAAACTTTACCATCTTTTCCTTGATGGTCTCATGCTGAATTTCAATACTTCCTACTGTTTTTTTAGTTTTTCATTGATAAAGTAACCATATGCCACAACTGTTGGAAGCTGGGTATAACACGTAATAAGCAGATGAAGAGGTTATATAATCTGTCAAATAAACCCTAAGGAGTAAGAAAAATGACACGAGTCAAGAATATCATCCTTTTTAAACAAATTAACTGTTATCCGAGTGGCATTTTTCATTTATAGTGATAGTGCCACATTTAGCATACAGCTAAAAACAAGAAATGTTATCTCTGTAACATATGTCATTAATGCAATCAGTAAGGATATTTAGTCAGAAACACATCTGCGATTCTAGTGTGTGATTTTAATGGATTATTGATAGAGATGATCGAATATCTCAATTATTCGGCTTTACGAATATCCAACGAATAGGTCGCTGCTATGCTAATATTCGATGCGCAATGTAAGTCTATGGGAAGCCCAAATAGTTCTGAATAGTTGTTATTTGGGTTTCCCATAGACTTACAGTGCGTATTGAATATTCGCGAATAATCGAATAGCGGCGACCTATTCGAAAAATATTCGCGAAGCCGAATATTTGAGGTATTCGATCATCCCTAATTATTAATAAAGCCTGGATTTTAAGGACCTCCTTGCTGGAGTTTTTGCAATTTTTAATATATCACAGAATCCTCACAATACAGGACCAGAGATGATTGTACCTGTGGAAGTTTGGTTCAACAACTTCATCCAGACTTTAGCTAAAATTTGGTTTGGGACCTGGAATTGACCGGAGCCTCAATGGAAGTCCCTAATTGGGCAGTTTGTGTCACCGCCTACATGTAGCTAGCCAAAAAACAGTTCACTTTAAGGGGTTCTTGGGTGGGATTTTTCCATTTTTTTTGTTTGGTCCACACTACATCTAATCACACTGTTGTTACCACCAGTGCAAGCAGTTCAAACAATCTAAGCAGTTCTTATTAAGCTGAGCACCAAGCGTACCCAAGCACACCAATGTTTGAGTGGGTGGTTTTCATACTTAAAGCACCCGAACTCTGTTTTTTTGTAAAGTCGGTGTTTGGTGCAAATACTGAACATCGAACCACAGGTTCACTCATCTCTATATAGAACTAGTAAAATAAAAGATTCCTACACTTGTAGCAATCAATTATGGACCTTTTTCTGGTACACTGTCCCTTTAAATATTGGGAGGTAGTTGCAATGTTAGAAATTCTCAACCCTTTGGCCAAAACTCCACCACTGTCAAATCCATATTGTCATCTCTCATAGACAATTATGTAAGCCATCAATACTCAATAAACATTTCTCTTCTTTAGTCCCCGTGACAAAAATCTACAAACATTTTCCAAATTGACAAAATTATGCATTCCTTGATAACGCTGCTTCCTTTATCAATTTTAGAACCCAGAATTTACACTTACTTTATTAGGAGATTAAGATGTGCTAAGACAATGACAGTGGTTTCTCTAGTAACCAATTAGTATTTAGACTTGATGAGCACAAGGATGTGTCAAGAGTGGTTGCCATGAAAACACTGGAGGGTTGACTGCCAAAAATTGGGCTTTAGAGACCTTTATGAATAATACATTTATAAATGAGTAATTTCAAGCAGTAATAATCATTTCAATATTAGCAATGTTTTAATTATAGTGTAAATCAAGCTAATGGTACCTTTCTACTAAAAGTTTAGATTATTTTGTGAAAATTAAAGATAGAATGTCATTTTTATAGATTAATATTACAAACAAAGATAATACAATTAGTAACCTATTCTATTAAAGAGAGATGCCCTTCCTGTGTATCAGGAGATATGAGATTAATTCCAAGCTGACAATGGAGGAGACCAGGATAGATGAATAAATAGTTTAATAGTCTACGCGTTTCGAATTGAAGACTTTTTCTTCAGGACTTTAAACTACAAAGTTGTATGTCAATTCTATGTCCTGTTGTGTATAAATATGTGACTCTTCAGATTTTGTGTTATACTGAGACCTGAGTAGTCTTGAAAGCTTGCTATTATTACCATATTTTCAGTTAGCCATTAAAAGATACCAACCACTGAGAACTCGCAGTTCTTTTAAACAAACTTTTTTTATGTCATGAAGAAGAACTCTTCACTTAAAAATGTGTAGACTTATTTACCTATTCTGGTCTCCTCTATTTGGAGCGTGGAATTACCCTTACATCTCCTAATACACTGATCTTCATATTGTGGGTCTGCAAGACCCTCCTTTATATTTCTACTTTGCGGTTGTGGACTTACAACCCCAACAAGGTGAGTATGCTATATTCTTATATGCCCTTTACCACCGTGGTAATACCCTATTGTTCTATCTTCATTCCTGTTGCCTGTTGCTATGCTTGACTTTTCCTTCCCTGACTTATAATTGATTCTCACTTTACTGGTTGAATAAGACTTTAGTGAAGATGGATAATCAGCACACTGATGGATCAGAAATAAGTTGCTGTTCATAAAATTGTATGGAAAGTGGAGGACAGTAGAGCAATAGTGAGGCAATTCACCTGAAATATTAGTTGTTATTAAAAAGTACTAAAAGAGAATATTTGTTGCATTTCTTTCTTATAATCAGAAAATCTAGAGCTAGCACTCACTGCGTGAAACATATACTTTCAATTGAAAATAACTTATGAACTACATTGGCAGATGATGCGCCCAACAGCCAACTCCATCTCAAGTGAACATATACTACATAAGGTCCCAAACAAATGTTATCTGCAATCCACATATTGTTATTTTAAAATAAAACGTCATGTTTCAAGGAGCGAGTGTCACAACTTTCTTCTTTAGTTCTTTGGATTTTCCACTACTGAGCACCACCATCTGTACGAAGAGATTCAGTTGAGGAGTGCTGCACAGAATATGTTGCTGGATATATCCTGGGGAGCCACTGATATATGAAGTTTTCAGTGCTATTGAGAAACAAACTTACTTCCTGCTTATATATTGATTTCTATTTTTTTTATTGTTGTTATCAGTGATACATGATGAGTGTGAAGAACCATGTTAATTTTACAATTGATTTTAATCAATAGATCTTGGAAAAATAATAATTTCCACAATTGGATGTGTTTAAAAAAATGTGTTGAGATAATCCTATAAATGTGTCCCTGCTGTGTACTGTGTAATTGCTGTGTCTGACCATACAGGGACATGGGCTGATCATACCACAGCTCTTGGGCTGGGAAGGAAGTAAAAAAGATTACAAACATTATAGCAGGGGATCATAGATGATTCTTTTTGTGAGGTAAAACATTTCCCTGCCTAGACCCTTAAATTTTGACCAAACCTGTTGCCCTGGGCACTCCTACTGCATTAATCCATACTGGATATGCCTGCTGCATCAGCCATCTCATCTGCACTTGCCTTATCAGAGACTGTCAGTATCTATACCCCTGGTGTCAACTGTCACAGCACCATGTTTCCATATGTGGCACCTGGTTGCTCCCTGAAGCCAAATCCACCTGCAGCAAATGTGTCGCCCTGGGCAAGCCAGGGGACACAGGTCACACACCACCACACCCTACATCCCAGGTAGGAACATCTAAGCTAACCAAAAATCCTTGTTGCCTTCCTCCAGAGGCTGATGATTCACACCAGGGGGTGGGCCAGGCGGTTGGCTCCGCCCACCGAGGAGATCACAGCTCTGGAGGCGGGAGAAACCAGGCAGAACAGTTAGGGGAGTGAAGGAGTAAAGAGCTAAGATGAGCTAAGGAAGTGAAAGTAGAAGCGGAGTAAAGTGGTAAAGGAGGAAAGCAAGAGTGGTGACAGAACAGAAGGAGTGTAAAAAGCCTGAAGAGTCCAGCTAAGTGCAGGGCAGGTCAGCAAGGTCAGCAACGGCGGTGACTGTCTGGAGGGGGACCGTTTGGAAGTTCCTGGAAGGACCCCGTAGGCTGTGTGCCCGGTGGTCTGGAGCAGTGTTCCGAAGGACAGTCAGCACCAGGGCAGGGGCCTCTTGGACCCCGGCAAGGCTTGGAGTCACCGTAAATTGCCGAATCCGTCAGTGAAGGGGACGTAGATCCCCCAACAACCAAGTCCCGAGTGAAGGCAACAGCCCAACCTGTACAACAGAGACACCGCCACCGCCAGGGCACCAGTTTCTGAGGGCCAGCGCCTGCGGGCAAAGAGTAGAACTCCCCCGGTCCAGCTTGAAGCCGGGGAGCAGGTTACCGGTGGGGGACCCATCGCAACCAACAAGTACACAAAGGTGCAAGGAAGAGGGACATCACCGTCACCTACTGGGAGAGCAATTGCAGCCGTCCGTGGGACCGTCTTACCAGCCGTTTGGTTTACCGTACAAACTGTGTCATCGTCTCAGGCTGAGTGAGTACCACAGTGCCGCAAGGCACAGCACTCCCCCCGCGTCCCTGCGCCCACCAGGCCCTGCATCTCCCAAACCATCACCGGGTCCCGGGATCACCAACCCCTACCCACGGAGGGGCAACACAACACCTGGCTGCTCCGCATCACCATCCCCGGGATCCCCGTATTGAGCAGCGGTGGTGAAATCACCACAACCGTGGGTGGCGTCACGGACTATAAACAATCCCCACACCCAACCAACCCCTTTCACTCACGGGCGAGGAGTGCCGCTCGAGAAACCCCCGGATCCGGCCTACAGTTCGAGCCACCACTGAGCAGCGGCTGCCGGACCCGAGCAGAAGGGATGAGCGTAGTGTGCTGACACCCTCCTCCCCGCCCGCGAGACACATATAGATGCTCTGGTGAATACCTGGTGTGTGCCTAAGTCATGTCCCTCCAGTTTACATACCTCCCAACTTTTGAAGAATACAGTAGAAAGAGGGGCAAAGTATGCGCTGCAGCAAATTTTAATCATATCCCTAGCCACGTCACAAACCACACCCTTTCAGTTCAGCGGCGTCTTTTCATGAAACCACCTCCACTGTGCTTGGACAATTAAACATAGCAGAATTTATGTGCAAAACAAGCAGCAGAAAAAAACGCCATTTATGCTACATGTGAACATGAACTAAATGTCCAAGCAAAGTGAATTTGATGTCATGAAATCTCCGCCCTGGTGCATCTAAAGACACCATTGAACAGTGCCGTTTTGGTGTTTTTTCTGTATTGACATCTTTGTGGAGCTTGAAAAGAAATGCAAGTGAAAAAAATGCTGTTTCATTTTTAAACAAAATCAAAGCTTTTCTGTAATATTAAAAAAGCATTAAAAACGCGGATTCACGTCTGCACCAAACATGTATCAAATGTCAGGGAAAATGCATAAAAAATGCAGCAAACAAGAAATAATCAGAGAAGATTGTTATTGTGTTGCGTGGTGCAGAAAAAATGCAACACACGCTACGTATGAATACGGCCTCAGCAACACATTTTTTAGGGGTTTTGATAGAGAAAAATAATCAATGGCGTTATTTTTTTCCATCATTTACCGATTCGCATAAATAATCTGATCACTGTGTTGTTCGGGTCGTTACAATTACAAGGACACCAAATATATCCATGTTATTTCCTGATTTGTGATGTTTATTATGTTTTTTTAAAAAAAAGAGCAATCAAAATTATATTATTCTATTTTTGTATTATTTTTAGTAATTGTATTATTAGAAGAAAAAAAATAGTTTACTCTCCCTCTAGAATAAAGGACATAGAGATGCTGCACTGTACAAGGCATTTCTATATCAGTGTAATCAGAGGCTGCAATGCAGGTTCATCTATGTAAAATCCTTCCTCTCATACCATCAAAGCTGGTGATTCCAAGGAAGGGAAAAAATAAAATTGTATTAACATCATTTTTTGACATTTCTATATATTAGTTTTATAGGAGCAAAATAATCTATCCATCTATCTATTCATCTATCTATCCCTCTTTCTTTCTATCTATCAATCTCTCTTTCTATCCATCTATCATCTATTATCTATTCCGCTTTCTTTCTATCTATCTATCTATCCCTCTATCTATCCATCCATCTATCATCTATCTATTATCTATCCCTCTTTCTATCTATCTATCTATCTATCATCTATCTATTATATTTCCCTCTTTCTATCTATTTATTATCTATGTATCTATTATCTATCTATATCTGCCATCTATCAATTATCTATCCATCTTTTTATCTATTTATCTATCCATCCATCTATCTGTCCATCTATCCATATATCTATCTATATGTCTAACTATTATCCATCCCACTTTCTATCTATCTATCCATCTATCTATTCATCTATCATCTATATATTATCTATCCCTCTTTCTATCTATCTAACTATGATCTCTCCTCTCTTTCTCTCTCTTTGTCTTTTGCTCTCTCTCTCTCTTATTTCTCTTATTCTCTCTCTCTTATGTTTGCATGTGACTTCTTCTGCCTGTAATACAGGTAAGATTACCAAATCCTCCTATGTGTTTCAGTACAGGCAGTGGCTCAGTGGTAGTGGCTCTATGGACAAAGAGCTCGCAAGTTCATGAGTTCTAACCCAGTCCTGGAAAATCAGGGCAGATTTGAATTCAATTTATGCACTGCTCAGCATGAGATAATTTATTCACTGCACTGAGGGGAGGACAACAGCTTTGAACAAAGAGACTGTGGGATATAGACCTTAAATCGGGACAGTCATGAATCCGGGACAGTTGGGAGGTATGAGTTTACTGTGTGCTGTAGTCCAGTGGGTCAAACTCCTGCTCACACTGTGAGCTTCAGAATGCATTTGTTCATTAAATTATAATTATATTAATTAATAATTATCAGTAAAATTACAAATTGCCTAGTAATTGCGGACACAGATTGTAGTTAATTTTGGATTTTTAACATTGCTTGTGATGATTGGACACATTTCCAGCCTTCATGGTAAGACATAATTCAAATAGATTGCTATGATAAGCTAGGGATGTTCAAAAGATGATCTGGAATATTTCAATAGTGGCATGTAATAGCCAACAAGAGGCTAATAAATATAATAGACAACACCTCCCTACACAATAAAAGCTCAACCTTCAACCTCTGTAAGGTTTCATGAGACAAATAGGTACAAGAGAAGTCATAGGCTTTGAAGAGATCAATGTAAAAACTGTATGTAAAAGCTCCAAACATTAAAACTTGTCCAGGGCTTCCATGGTGGCAATTTATTAATAGCTCTCCACTTATAGATCTCTGTTTGCAATCATTCAATATCAACTTTAATTGTTACATCAAAGGGAAAAAAAAAATCAATCCTGGCCATGTGATGGACGCACGGGGCACAGGTCATTACAGTACACGTTTGTGATACTGTGTTATGTCTGAATAAACTTAATAAGTTCAGGTCTTTTTCTCCTTGTACATTTGGCTTTAAATGCTGTAAAGTTCTATCTCCTAGTTATGAAATTATCAATACTTAATTAGTAGATAGCTTTCTGAAACAGAATCTTTCTATATTAACCTGTTTGAAGGCCCAGACAAGCTATACTCACTGTATACAAGACTGTGGAAGATAGTCCAGTTTTAGAGATGAGCGGACCCGAACTTTTAAGTTCGGTGTTTGTACTGATCACAGACACTACAAAAACATGTGTTTGAGTTTGGAGATCAGGTGCTTTACGTATGCAAACCATTCGAGCGAGCATCCCTGTGCTCAGGTACGCTCGTTGATTGGCCCAGTGTGAGCCCCTTGCAGTGCTTGAATGGCTCAAACTGGGGGTAAAATCAACGTTATCGGATGTAGTGTGCACAAAAAAACAGAAAAAGAAAAAACACTGATGATGCCAGTGTGGTGAGACATGTTGGGAAGACATTTGAATCTTTTAATATGCTAATGCAATTATAGATTGTAAAAAGACCTATTAAAGTATATTCGGGAAACACCAGCAGTAGAGTTGAGTGAACTCGAGGTTTGGTGTTGGTACCAATCATAGACTTTACACAAAAAACATAGTTCAGACTCAGAGTTTGAGTGCTTTATGTATGAACACCACTCGTGTGAGCATCGCAGTGCTCGGGTATACTCAGTCCTGAGGCCAGTCTGAGCTGCTTACAGTGTTTGAATGGCTCACACGGGGAGTAACAACAGCATGATCGGATGTAGTGTGCACCAAAAAAAATAAATAAATGAAAAAACTCCAACCACCTGCCTCCAGAAGTGTTTTGTTTATAGCTGCTTGTGGGCAGAGATCCAAACTGCCCAATTAGTGACTTCCATTAGGGTTTATTTCAAGTTTGGGTTCCAAACTGATTTTAATTTAAATATATGAGAGAAGCTCTGCGCCACCGATTGATAGGTGCTAAGGAGAAAAAATATTTAGCATGAAATGAGAGACCTCCGGCACTCTAATTACATTGCATACTAATATTAACCTCTTGAAGGGACAAAAAAGGTTTTTAAATACAGACATGTCATTCCGATCATTTAACCCAAGGGGGCCCATTGCTTTTACATCCATAATCAAACATAAGTCTTTTTGAAGAAGCAGCTTATGGGTATCCCCAGCCATGACTGGTGGATTAACCCTAATAATACCGGCGAAGGATAGCACATCAGGATTCCCGGCATGGCACTCTCTAACATGTTTAATCAGTCTTGTTGACCCGATACCTGTAGAAATGGATTTATAGTGCTCACAAAATGTGACATATAGGCATCGAATAGTTTTGCCTATATAGTAAAATGAGCAAGGACAAAAGGTTAATATTTGGTCTCTCCGTGCCTCTTTCCTTCCTTTCCTCTTTAATGTAAAATCTTTGTGAAAGCCATTTAGGGTTTTTTTTGATGTTTTATAAAAAAACATGTAGATACTTTTCTTATGAGAAAATAGTATTGTGCCCCTATGGGGTTAAAATAGCTTCCCACATTCTGCCTGTATAGTCCTTTTGGTGTAAAAATGATTTGTTTATTTGCTCTTTGTTGTTTTGGAAAATCCTTTGAAAACTTGTCTCTTGTGCTCTATTGCAACTTGTTTTTTGTAAAGATACAATTTTTGTTTTAATTCACTACGTCAGCTCCTGTGTCCTGTAAATGGAAGTGAGCTGACGTCATATGTCAGGACCCATAGAAGCGCTCTGCTGAAGCGCGAAACGGCCGTCGTCCGGCGTGCCCGCACACCCACCTGTCCCCACGTGCTGTAACCTGTATTTCTACAGATAATAAAGCCGCAGTTTCCCATCGTGAGTGCCGTCTTCATCTTCTCCTGGGAATATTTAAAATTTGACTTTTGTGCTGACTGAGCCCCACCTCGGACTGCAGGAAATCTTCTGTCAGTTACCAGCTCCGGTCTGTGAGTAACAAAAAAAGTATCCGCAGCTGCAGTGCCCAGCCTCTCTATCCTTTTTTGTTTTTAATTTTAAGTTCGGCTGACCCCACTGAACTGAACTTCCACAGGTCCTCTCCTCTCTAGCCAAGAGACAACTCAGTATTTTGCTGAACTATCAGCTTCTCTGAGTATGTGTTTATAGGCATGTCTCAAACTTTTCTTGAGCTAAGTCTGCACTGTGTTTTTAACCATTTAATGTGCTTGCTCAGTACTTATTTAATCTAATAATAATAAAAGTAATATTTTAGTTAGGCTTTAGTTTGGGGGTCCGTTTGCTGTTTGGCAATTTGGTATTGTAGTTATTACTCCCACACTGACTTCAGAACAATCCTTTCTTTTGGTATTCCAATGAAGTCCAGGTGAAGAATAGAACTTTATCTAACCCCAACTTCCATGGGTCTGTTCATCACTATCCAGTTTAGCATATGGCTATCTCCAGCATTCCTATAGACACTGAATAGAGCAATAGAATAAATGCTTGAGTTCCATTCACATAGGGGACTCGAGAGACCCTCATTTCTGGTAGTTGATGAAGGTCACAGTAGTTGTAATTCAACTAATCGACCAGAACATCACATCAATAGATAGATGAAGATTGGGAAAAACACAAATGAAATACTTCTTTAATTTTAAGAACTTGGAAAAGGCTATGTGGCAATAGTAATTGGGTATCAGTTTTCTTTTCTTTATTATAAGCATTTAACTCCTTTAAATGAAATGTTACAACAAACTACAGCTCCTTTGGAGGCTTTCTACATAAAAACAGATGTGAGAGCAACAATAAATTCTAAATTGATTGAAACCACATTTAATAGCTTACACAAAAGCGGTAATGGCCCATAGTTACACTTCTGGCCATTAGGTACCAAATCAGGTGATTGCTCCAATTAATGAGTATGTTGTCAAGTAATACCATTTAATACACATTACACATACCTTCTTTGCACATTACGAGCAGATGGTTCAACATTATGCAGACAATCTTAGTTATGCATCTTTTTCCACTAAAACCTGGTCAGCACGGAAAGATATTTAAAGAAAATATGTTATTTTAAAAGGTCACTTTGCTTTTGCTTTTTCTGTCTTTATATTGGAAAGTGGAAGAGTTTTGCAGCTCTGCTTAGGTGCTGCTACGGATATTTATGTCAGCCAATTCTCAGCAGTGGCAGCTCTTTTATATTTAATTCATACATTATTATAGATGATATGCTTATCTTGGTTTGGCAAGGAAACAAAGAAGACAAAGAGAAGAATTTAAAAGGTCATTCAGGAAATATACACAGATGGTTTAGAGACCACATTTAATATGTTCTGAAGCATATTCACTGGAGTAAAGCTTAGCTTCCTTAATCGTTGTAACTACTATTGATAAAAAGTCACTCTTCTTAGGTTAAAAAAAGTTTAAAAATGTTCAGATATTAAAATATGTGTAAACTATAATATAACTTCCGTTAGTGCTGTAAAACTGATTACAGAGGTATTAAATACAAAGTTTATATAGCTAGCTCAGTAAAAGTACTCAAAGAGTGGTAAATAATGGTTGCACATCTGATTGGAAGAGCGTTTCTAATGTGGTACTACAAGGCTCTGTCTTGGCCCAGTGTTTAACATTTTTATAAATGATCTAGATAAGGGAATTGTAGGTAAACGAATCAAATTTGCAGATGATGCAAAGCTAGGAGAGTTAAGGCCCCGTTACACACAACGAGATCGCTAACGAGATCGTCGCTGAGTCAAAGTTTCTGTGACGCAGCAACGATCTCGCCAGCGATCTCGTTATGTGTGACACCTACCAGCGATCAGGCCTCTGCTGCGAAATCGCTAGTCGTTGCAGAGTGGTTCGAACCATTTTCTTCAAAAGTGATGTCCTGCTGGGCTGGTCACATCGCTTTGTTTGACGCTGTGTGACAGGGTCCCAATGACCGCCGAGATCTTTATACAGGTCGCTACTGTGACCTGTATCATTACTGTGTCGTTGGTAAGGCCTGACTGTGTGACATCTCACCAGCGACCTCTCAGCGACTTACCAGCGACGTTTATCAGGATGTATCGTCGGGATCGCTGGTAAGTCGTTGTGTGGAACTGGACCTTTAGCTAACACTAAAGAAGACAGATAAAGGATTCTGAAGGATCTAGATCAGCTAGAACAATGGGCAGTGACTAATACAATGGTATTTACCAGGGAGAAATGCAAATTTCTACATCTGGGCAAGAAAAAAAAAATCTACATAATGGGAAGACTAGAAGTAAGATACAGAAAGGGGAAAAACAAATTGGGTACACTAAAGGCCCCGTCACACTAAGCAACATCGCTAGCAACATCGCTGCTAACGAACAACTTTTGTGACGTTGCTAGCGATGTCGCTGTGTGTGACATCCAGCAACAACCTGGCCCCTGCTGTGAGGTCGTTGGTTGTTGCTGAATGTCCTGGGCCATTTTTTAGTTGTTGCTGTCCCGCTGTGAAGCACAGATCGCTGTGTGTGACAGCGAGACAGCAACAACTAAATGTGCAGGCAGCAGGAGCCGGCTTCTGTGGAGGCTGGTAACCAATGTAAACATCGGGTAACCAAGAAGCCCTGTCCTTGGTTACCCGATATTTACCTTTGATACCAGCCTCCGCCGCTCTCACTGCCTGTGCTGCCGGCTCCTGCTGTGTGCACATGTAGCTGCAGGACACATCGGGTTAATTAACCCGATGTGTGCTGCAACTAGGAGAGCAAGGAGCCAGCGCTAAGCAGTGTGCGCTGCTCCCTGCTCTGTGCACATTTAGCTGCAGCACACATCGTGTAATTAACCTGATGTGTGCTGTAACTACGAGAGCAGGGAGCCAGCGCTCAGTGTGCGCTGCTCCCTTCTCTCTGCACGTGTAGCTCCGTGCGGTGGTAACCAAGGTAAATATCGGGTTGGTTACCCGATATTTACCTTAGTTACCAAGCGCAGCAGCTTCCACGCGGCGCGGGGGGCTTGTCACTGGTTGCTGGTGAGCTCACCAGCAACTTGTGTAGCGACGCTCCAGCGATCCCTGCCAGGTCAGGTTGCTGGTGGGATCGCTGGAGCGTTGCAGTGTGACATCTCACCAGCAACCTCCTAGCAACTTACCAGCGATCCCTATCGTTGTTGGGATCACTGGTAAGTTGCTTAGTGTGACTGGACCTTTAGGCTAAGTTCACACACTGCGTTTTTTTGACGCTGCGTTTTTGTGCATTTTTTGCAACAAAAAACGCACCCACGGCAAAAAATGCATGTGTTTTTGCAGCGTTTTGGTGCATTTTTTTGCTGCATTTTTGCTCACTGCGTTTTTATGCGTTTTTTTATCAGTGAACATTGCCATTAAAGATTGTTGAAAAAAAAAAAAAATAGGTCTGATGTCATTCTTCAATATGTTCTTCATTCTCCACTAGTGTATGCAGGAGAGCAGACAGCTGCAAAACTACAATCAGATTCACGCCTGTCTCTGCCTGTGTTGGTCCAAGACACTACATAAACCATCGGGCAGAGAATCAGAATCTGCAATGTGAACAGAGCCTGACGCAACCATGACAGTCGGCAAAGTTTGTGCAAAACTCAGTGTGACAACACAGTATTGGGATTTATGAAAAGGAGCATAGAGTATAGATCATTTGAAGTAATTATCTCCCTTTAGCTCTCTTTGGTCAGATCTCATCTAAAATATGATGTCCAGTTTGAAAAGCTGGAGCAAGTTAAGAGAAAAGCTACCAAGATGATGAGAGGACTGCAAACTCTTTCCTACAAGAAATGGTTAAAAGATCTGAGTATGTTTAGTTTGCAAAAGAGAAGACTGAGAAGAGATTTAATAGATTTCTACAAATATTTGAAGGGCTGTCACACTGTAATAAGGGATCATCCTTGTTGTACTTTACACATGGAAACACGAGAAGCAATGGAATGAAACTAAAAGGGAGAAGATACAGATTAGATATTAGAAATATCTCTTTGACAGTGAAGGTGATCAATGAGTGGAGCAGGATGCCACGAGAGGTGGTAAATAGTGATGGGTGAACATGAACTGTAATGTTTGGGGTCCGTACAAGACACCTAGGGGTACTTTGCATGTTGCGACATCGCTAGCATTGGCTAGCGATGCCGAGCGCGATAGTACCCGCCCCCGTCGCACATGCGATATCTTGTGATAGCTGCCGTAGCGAACATTATCTCTACGGCAGCTTCACACATACTTACCTGCCCTGCGACGTCGCTCTGGCCGGCGACCCGCCTCCTTCCTAAGGGGGCGGGTCATGCGGCGTCACAGCGACGTCACACAGCAGGCGGCCAATAGAAGCGGAGGGGCGGAGATGAGCAGGACGTAAACATCCTGCCCATCTCCTTCCTTCCGCATAGCCGGTGGAGGCAGGTAAGGAGATGTTCCTCGCTCCTGCGGCTTCACACACAGCGATGTGTGCTGCCACAGGAACGAGGAATAACATCGTATCTCCTATTGGTGCAACATTGTAAAAATGACCGACGCTACACAGATCACCGATTTTCAATCGTTTATCGGCGCATCTAGGCTTTACACGTTGCGACGTCGTTACCGGCGCCGGATGTGCGTCACTTTCGATTTGACCCCGATGATATCGCAGTAGCGATGTCGCAGCGTGAAAAGTACCCCTTTGTGGCATCCAAAAAGTGTGTGCTATACTAACTTAGTGTCTCACTGGTGCCAAGCAAGGTACACCACCTCTGCATTCTACCCTCCTGCCCATTTTTTCTACGCTTTTTTATAGCAAACAGTGCTGCCAGTTTTAGGGCCATAGTTGCATTGTCAGGGATAATCAGTGTTGGTTATTCAGCTGTCAATAAAGCTAGACCCCCTCTGCATTGTACACCACCGCCATGACAAAGCTAAGAGGTTGACTTTCACCCTCTGCAAGCTGTTGGCTACCGAAATCCTGCCTTTCCGCCTGGTGGACACAGAGGATTTTCAAGACCTTATGTCCGTCACAGTGCCCCAGTACCAGATGCCCAGTCGCCACTACTTCTCCAAGTAAGGTGTGTCTGCGCTACACCAGCATGTCGCACACAACATCACCGCTTCCTTGAGAAACTCTGTGTGTGACAGGGTGCATTTCACCACAGACACTTGGACCAGTAAGCATGGTCAGGGGCGTTACATGTTGCTGACTGTGCACTGGGTAACTATGGTGTGAGATGGAGAAGGGTCTGCTGTACAAGTCTTGCCGTCCCCACGACTTGTGCATCAATCGTCTGTATGTACAAGTTCCTCCACTGCTTCTGCCTCCTCAACCTCATCTGTGTCCTCCACCTCCGCCCCAAGCCTGCCTGGTCAGGCCATCCGCGTTTTAACTGTGCACAAGGAATCCCGCACACCTCCTTACTATGCTGGCAGCAGAGCTCAACAGCATCAGGCGGTCTTTACCTTGAAATGTCTGGGAAATAAGAGTCACACAGGTGAGGAGTTGTGGTCAGCTCTTGTAAGCGAGTTTAGTAAATGGTTGTCTCCACTCAGCCTGCAGCCAGGGAAGGCCGTGTGCGACAATGCTGCAAACCTGGGTGCGGCCCTACGCCGGGGAAAGGTGACACACGTGCCTTGTATGGCTCACATGTTGAACCTTGTTGTACAGCAATTTTTAACCCACTATCCCGGCCTAGATGGGCTTCTGCACAGGGCACAGTCACTCTCTGCTCACTTCCGCCGTTCAACCGCCGCAGCTGACCAACCTGCATCGCTCCAGAAGTCTTTCGGCCTGCCGGTTCATCGCCTGAAATGCGATGTGCCGACATGCTGGAATTCAACTCTCCACATGTTGCAGCGACTGTGGCAGCACCGCCGAGCCCTGGTGCAATACGTTATGATGTATAGCCTGGGCCAACAAGATGCAGAGGTGGGGCAGATCAAGCTGCTGGAGAGGTCTCAGATCAAGGACCTATGCACCCTTCTGCACAGTGTCGACATGGCAACGAACATGTTTATATGTTTAGCGCTGACAATGCGCTACACTGTTTGCTATAAAAATAGCGTAGCAAAAATGGGCAGGAGGGTAGAATGCAGAGGTGGTGTACCTTTCTTGGCACCAGTGGGACACTAAGTTAGTATAGCATACACTTTTTGGATGCCACTAAGGGGCACTTTGCACACTACGACATCGTGCGATGTCGGTGTGGTCAAATCGAAAGTGACGCACTTCTGGCGTCGCTCTCGACATCGTAGTGTGTAAAGCATTTTTGACACGATTAACGAGCACAAAAGCGTCCTAATCGTATCATCGGTGTAGCATCAGTCATTTCCATGAATTGGGAAAGACCAATGTTATGATGTTGTTCCTCGTTCCTGCGGCGGCACACATCGCTGTGTGTGAAGCTGCAGGAGCGAGGAACATCTCCAACCTGCGTCCCGGCCGGCTATGCGGAAGGAAGGAGGTGGGCGGGATGTTTACGTCCCGCTCATCTCCACCCCTCCGCTTCTATTGGCCGCCTGTCGTGTCGCTGGGCAGGTGAGTGCATGTGAAGTTGCCGTAGCGATAATTTTCGCTACGGCAGCTATCACCATGATATCGCAGCTGCGACGGGGGCGGGGACTATCGCGCTCGGCATCGTAGCATCAGCTTGCGATGATGTAGTGTGCAAAGTGCCCCTTAGTGTCAGCACTGTTTGCTATAAAAATAGCGTAGCAAAAATGGGCAGGAGGGTAGAATGCAGAGGTGGTGTACCTTGTGTGAGACAAGGGATATAGCTCAGCTGGGATCTTTGCTTTGGTCCAAGCGAGTGGCTATGGATTCACAGATGATAGCGGCAGACTGGCAGGTTCCACACATATACAGCCACTGCCGTGTTTATTGTGTACACTTATCTCTCAGTGTTACACATGCAAAAACAGGAAAATAAATGTCTAAGGCCGTCTGGCCACTAACTAACAACAGAATGCTAACTGCAAAATAAACCTATGTAACAAACAAAACAGTATTCTCTTACTGTGTCGGTTCCTCAGCACAGCAAACAGAGGTATGGAGTCTCATCACCAGCAGCCATGAGCCTGGACTGCTCTCCTCAGCAGTCTCCTTGTACTGAATGCCTCCTCATTATTTCAGCTGATCCAGTGAGAAATCAAAACCTGGATTGAATGTGGAGAAGGGAGCAACCAGTCCCACTGCCATTCCAACACGTTCCACCATCTGTGCGGGCGTCAAAGTTTCTGTTTGCAGCCATTTTTTCACCAGATGGATGAGGTCATGCATTTGTGAACGAGCTGGCTGATGTGCCACAAAAGTCCATAGATGTACCCTCTGTGCCCGTACATGTGTTTACTCCCAGCCTTGCCAGGATTTCGCCTTTTAGTTTAATATAGTCAATAGCATCAGCTCCACTTAGATCATTATATGCCTTTTGCGGATCTCCGATCAGGAATGGAGCGACCACTTCAGCCCATTTGTCCACCGGTAGGCCCTCACATTCTGCAATACGTTGAAACACTGCCAGATATGCTTCCACATCATCATCAGGAGTCATTTTAAAGAAAGTCTTTTGTACGGCTTTCTGCGCACAGGCAGAGCTTTGTGCACGGTCCTCCGCGTTTTGCGGCTGCCGAACCAAGGACTCCTTTATTGCATTTAACTGCTCTTGTTGCATTTGGTGCTGCTACTCCAGCGCCTTCTGGAGGTAAGTATTGGTCTGTTGTTGGTTAATGTTGGCCTGCACCAACTATTTCAGCAGCTCCTCCATATTGCCGGTCTCTTGGCTCTTCAGCAGCACAGGGGCTTTCAGCCAGGACATTAACAAGAGACAATGCCCATAGAATGGTTTATCTGCAATCACAGTCCAATAGCCACTAATGTCCGCATTTGAGACACCATTTGTGAGACAGGGGATATAGCTCAGCTGGGATCTTTGCTTTGTTCCAAGCGAGTGGCTATGGATTCACAGATGACAGCGGCAGACTGGCAGGTTCCACACAGATACGGCCACTGCCGTGTTTATTGTGTACACTTATCTCTCTCAGTGTTACATATGCAAAAACAGGAAAATGAATGTCTAAGGCCGTCTGGCCACTAACTAACAACAGAATGCTAACTACAAAATAAACCTATATAATAAACAAACCAGTATTCTCTTACTGTGTCGGTTCCTCAGCACAGCAAGCGGAGGTATGGAGTCTCAGCACCAGCAGCCATGAGCCTGGACTACTCTCCTCTGTAGTCGCCTTGTACTGAATACCTCCTGATTATTTCAGCTGATCCAGTAAGGAATCAAAACCCTGGATTGAATGTGGAGAAGGAAGCAACCAGTCCCACTGCCATTCCTACTGATTGCTCCAGGAAAAACCGAGCCCAAAATACACTGAAATAAACAGGCTTCAGAGACTAACTTTTTGCTGAGCCAGATATAACTTTCCCAGCCTTTCCCAGCCCATTTGCATGGGCTGACTGCTCCACAGTCAGTACATGGAGACATATGAAATGAACTGAGGGGAAACATACCTGTTCTCTAGTACTTCTTCCCTCGGCATCTCACACTTGCTTGGCACCAGTGGGACACTAAGTTAGTATAGCTCACACTTTTTGGATGCCACTAAGTGTCAGCACTGTTTGCTATAAAAAATAGTGTAGCAAAGATGGGCAGGAGGGTAGAATGCAGAGGTGGTGGACCGTGGACCTTGCTTGGCACCAGTGGGACACTAAGTTAGTATAGCACGCACTTTTTGGATGCCACTAAGTGTCAGCACTGTTTGCTATAAAAATAGTGCAGCAAAGATGGGCAGGAGGGTAGAATGCAGAGGTGGTGGACCTTGCTTGGCACCAGTGGGATACTAAGTTAGTATAGCACACACTTTTTGGATGCCACTAAGTGTCAGCACTGTTTGCTATAAAAATAGCGTAGCAAAAATGGGCAGGAGGGTAGAATGCAGAGGTGGTGTATCTTGCTTGGCACCAGTGGGACACTAAGTTAGTATAGCACACACTTTTGGATGCCACTAAGTGTCAGCACTGTTTGCTATAAAAATAGCGTAGCAAAAATGGGCAGGAGGTTAGAATGCACAGGTGCTGTAGGTAGCAGGACAGCAAAGGAAGCCTCAGTTTCTATCCCTGCCAATGAAAAAATGCAGCAAGGACTTGCCAGAGCTGATGTAGCCAGACGCTGTTGTCTAAAGTCCTGCACAGCATTTGCATGGACCTGCCTTGCAACAATGCCTATGAACGGCTGTAATGCAGCCCTGAGAAGGGCTGAAATTACAAGGAGTCCCTAATCCCTAAAGTGCTGTGTAGATTGCACTGTATGGCTATAGCGCACACAGCAGCAGCAGCGGGAGTGGGAGCGGTGACTGTCACCCACCCACAGCAGAGAGATGATGGCGGTGACGGGGAAAATGGCCAGATCTTATAGAGCAAAGACATGTGACATGCACAGCCTATGATACATGCCCTTGCTTGTCTGGCAAAAATCCACTTGCAGTGTGTGTCTCTGTCATTTGCTGACAGCCTGGCCCACCCCACTGTACACGCGGTTAGGGTAACCAAAACTGGAACGTATTGGGAATTAAAGGGATTTTCCATGACTTTGATATTGATAACTTGTTCTTAGCATTGCTTGTCAATATCAAATCGATGGGGTTCTGACACCTGGCCGCCCTCTGATCAGCTGTTGTCAGCTCCATTGGCTACCGGATGTAAACCGTGTACAGAGAGGACCCGCACAGCTCCTTTTCACCGATGGTCATGGCTCCCACCGATCCAATATTAATGAGCTATACATTGGATCCACTGATTTCATCAGCAATATAAAAATAGTGAACAACGCCTTTAAAAAGCAAAATCCCAGGGTAAATGATTCTAGAACATGGTGTTATCTGATGCTGCTGATAGACACCACTGTGTAATTATTACTCCACAATCACTTATCATCCATACTGATGTCATGGCCCGTTGTCCTGCCATTAAATAATATGGCAGTTCATGTCAATCACTATAGATGATGAGTTTTTCTGTACTTTATGCCCAAAATCTATTTAACACAATCTGCTTCATTATTAGTACTACTACTAATTTACTAATAATCAATTTGAAAGCTTAAATGGACCATGTCACCTCCCTTATACAAGAACCTAAGTAATTTTTTAAAAATATTTATCTATATCTTTTTACACTACTATACAGTAAAATGACACAACAAATCAGACAGGAACACAGGGTGGGGGTCGTGTATAGCAGTATTCAACCAATCACAGACACTGGCACAGAGAGTAGGAGGGGGAAGTAGCTGAATATTCATGAACCTTAATTAGCGGGCCAGGAAGAAAGTTTGACTGCAGTGTGATCCTCTAGGAAACATGGGATGTATAACTATCCTGCTCTTAACTTATTTAACTTCCATTTATAGCCCACATATTTTTTCTATTTTATTTTTATTTAGTGATGTGCTTGGCCAATCACAGCCATGCTAATACTTGCATGGCTGCAATAGCTCTACTGCCTAAAAGTTTGCTGATTGGTTCCTCTGCAAAGTTTCGACAAGCTTTATTTGGGTGATATACTTGAACAGGAACTGAAGGTACAGTCAAAAATCTGTGTTCAGTTTGGACCTTGAACTTTACAGATCTGGTTAGCTCATCCCTAGTAATGTCTATTGCTTGCTGCATGTAAACAAGGCCCGGATGTATCCCAAAGATTATTAATATTATTGATTATTATTATAGCTCAATTTATTCCATGGTGCTTTACATGTGAAAAGGAGTAGCCATAATAAAATCAACTACAGCCTGGTAAAAGATGAGAGACGAACCCACCTGCAAGGGCTCACAGTCTAAAAGGCATGAGTGAGGGAAAAGTAAGCGAGGGTAGAGCTGATCGTGCAGCGGTATAGTGGAACGATGGTTACTGCAGGTTGTATTCTTGTTGGAAGAGGTAGTTCTTCAGGTTCCTTTTGATTGTTTTCATAGTAAGCGAAAGTCTAATATGTTGGAGCAGAGCGTTCCAGAGTATGTGGTCTACGTGGGAGAAAACTTGTATATGATTGTGGGAAAAACAGATAAGAAGGAGCTCTTGTGAGGATCGAAGTTGTGTGAAGGTAAGATACTGGGAGGCTAGGAGACCGATGTATGAAGGAGACCGATTGTGGATGGCTTTGTATGTCATAATTAGAGTTTTGAGCTGGAGTCTTTGGGAAATGGGAAGCCAGTGAAGAGATTGGCAGAGAAGAAAAACCGTGTAATAGCGTGGGAACAGGTGGATTAGTTGGGCAGCAGAGTTCAGGATAGATTGGAGGGAAGCAAGCATGCTAGAAGGCGGGCCAGAAAGCAGTAGGTTGCAGTAGTCGAGGTGGGGGATGATGAGGGCATGGGTAGAGCCCCACAGGGCAGGTGGTTAACCTAATCATCGCCGGGCCATTTCTGGTCGGGTCAGGCGTTGTCATGGGGTGGCCTTGCCTGGTAACGTTGCTCCGAGCCGTACAGTAAAGAGTGAGGGAAGCGGGGTAATGTGGAAAGTTTGTCATGACGCCACCTGTGGTATGTGGCCAGTAGTAGCCGCCACTGCAGAATTCCTCTCCGGGGTAGGTGTTATGGCAGCCGGGATGGCGTTGCTCCCCATAGGCAGAGCGGGCCCCGGGTGGATGATGAGGGTTGTAATGGCCATTCGCATCTAAGCACTGGGCGGCGGCGCCGGTAAGAACGAGCCAACACAGTCTCTGCGGGTTCAGAGTGTAGTTTGTTCACAACTTCAGCTGCCAACCTGGTCACACTGGTCACTGCTGTAATGGTTTCAGGTTAATCCCAGATCCGGTAAGGGGTCATTACCGGTGTTTGGAGAGAAGAAAGAGTGAGAGTCCTATATCTAGGGTTTCACCCTCCGCATTAAGGTACACCAGCTGAGCTCCCGCTCCAAGCCTCAGGGCCCAATAAAAGTCCAGGTTTTCAAAAGATTTCTTGCCAGAACTATGGTCCTGATGGGTTTGCCCTGATGTGAGTGTGTTGTGCCTATTTCTACCACAGGTGGAACCCAGCCCCTGGGAATTCCAATGACCGTTATGACCTCTCCTTGCCTACCCTGAGCCAACCCACCCTATGTGAAGGCTACTAAGCTGTAATTAGTGCTATTCAAGGAGACACTATGACCAAAGTCAGGTGCAAAAAGTCATAATCTTTATTTAGTACAAAAAAGATCCACATAAAATAACACCAAGACAGTCATCCAAGAGTATATAAATAATCAATTAAGAAACCAGGGAAGAGGTAAAAACCCAGAGCACATGAGGGGGCAGTCAGGTCAGAGGAATCACCATGAGGGAGAACTAAGTGATCAAATCACACATGTGGGGAGACATTCCCAGTGAAAGACACGTGTGGGTAAATAATATTGAAGTTACTTTACTTACTCATGGTGAGACCTCAGACAGAGTAAGTAAAGTAACTTCAATATTATTTACCCACACGTGTCTTTCACTGGGAATGTCTCCCCACATGTGTGATTTGATCACTTAGTTCTCCCTCATGGTGATTCCTCTGACCTGACTGCCCCCTCATGTGCTCTGGGTTTTTACCTCTTCCCTGGTTTCTTAATTGATTATTTATATACTCTTGGATGACTGTCTTGGTGTTATTTTATGTGGATCTTTTTTGTACTAAATAAAGATTATGACTTTTTGCACCTGACTTTGGTCATAGTGTCTCCTTGAATAGCACTTATGGGGTACTCTCTTTCCCTCCTGTCGCTCCTTGATTTGATATAGTCTTATGAGGGGTTCCCCCTATCTTACAATGTGGAATTGGTCTACATGTGTCCTATCCTGGTTTATAAGCTGTAATTAGTGTGTGAATGTGGAACACCTGTGATTAACCCCTCCTTACCTGAGATAGATACCGCACCTTAATGGAGGTGTAGTACCCTGTGGCAGCCAAAGCCTCAGGGGTGCCACATTCCCCCACGGAAAATGGCAGCATTCCTAGGCTTTGGTTTTGGTTGGGTAACATCACAATTTTTATATGCATGTAACAGGTTAACAAGAAAAACATCTTTTCCCCTTTTTGGGAAGCAGCTTTGACTTCAAACGTTTCAAACATGTTCAACATTACCGATCACAGTTCATCAAAACATTTCAAACCAGAAAATATCAGCAATGGGAAAACATTCAGCATAAGAAAACAATTATTCTTGTTTGGTTGCTGGTGTTTCCAGAGGCCTGGTCCCAACCCCATGGCTTGGCACGATCATCGCACATCCTCTGATGTAATGTCCTGACTCGCCGCAGTGGTGGCAAATTGACCGCACATCAGCATCGCAACAGTCAGTTACTAGAGCCAGCGGGTTCCTTCCACGTCGCCACCTGGAAAGGCAGCAGCATCACAGGTGAGCTCAATGGGGGCAGGTTGTTGGTTCTCATGGCTCCGGATCAGCAGTGGCCAGGTTTTCTTGGGCATGAGATAAGCCCAGAGCAGGCTATAAAGTCTCTTCTTCCAGTCGGCCAGGGTACATGCCCGCCACCGAGCACTGTGGCATCTAGGTCACACCTGGGAGACATGACATGGCAAAGGGCAAGACCAAGGCTGCCGCCTCAACTCGTAGAAAAACCGCAACCTTTTCTCTCTGTAACAGATCTCTGTCTTTGCAAGGTTTCACACTGGTGGTCGGCAGCAAGGCCCACCCTCGCGATCTTTTGCAGCTCCTCCTCTTGACTTTCATGCTCTTTATCAAGGGTTCTGCCCACAAAGCTCTGTCTTCCTTTTAACCGCTCTTCGTAGCCAACGGCACCCATTGTTTCCAGTCAGCACCAATCACACAGTCCTTGGAAAACTCAATTTTGCAGAGTCTATCAAGTAGAGATGAGCCACCCCTCTAAAGTTCGAGTTCGGGGGTGCCCCGTTCGAAGAGCCGTTCGACGAGCCGTTCGACGAACCTCTCGAACCCCATTGAAAACAATGGGAGGCAATCACAAACACATAAAAACACATTATAAATGTACACATACAGTTAATAAACATTGCCATAACACTTACCATTGCCATAACACTTACCGGTGCCCACGATGCGTCCTGCACTCTGTCTCCTGCCGCTTTTCCATCGGTAATCGCTGCGCCCTCCCGATAACCAGCAGTGATGACAGGACCTATCGTGATGTCAAAATAGCCATGTGACCAGTCACGTGTCTATTATCTCATTGGCTACAGACTGGTCACATGCCTAGATGTCATGTCCTGTCCTAGGTCCTGTCAGTGCATCTCTCCAGTACGCGGTGATCGTTTGTGTATCTCCGTGTACCGACGACATGCTCTGGCACACGGACGACTCCCCGTTCCTGCATGGGGCGCTCTTTACAGAGTCAGCCCACATGCAAGGACTGGCTGTCACAGCCGGTGAATAGCGGCACCGGGAATCACGTGATCAGAGCACCGTTGCTATGGCAACCCGGCTGTGAGCGGTGAAGTCACCGCTAACAGCCGGCAGCCTGTGGTCACTTTCACTGAGTGATTTCTGCACGGGGCAGCAGCATCTTGCTCCCATGCAGTGAAGCCTGATGTAGCAGAGCTGCATGGGTTGCAGGAGAAAGAAGACAGAAGACCAAGGATCGTGGAGGGATGAGAGGGAGTAATAAACATGAAGTCTCTAATGTATCTGTGCATTTATTTCTATTAAAGTATTTTTTCTCTGTGTAGTGTCTTTTTTTTAACCCTTTATTGGAGATTCTTAATAGCCGGGTCAAATGTGCCTGACATTAAGAATCTCTGGCTTAATACTAGCTAGTAAAACAAAGATAGTATTAACTCATAATTACCCAGCGAGCCATCGTCACCAGGGCAGCTGGAATAGTTGGATACAGCGCCAGATGATGGCGCTTCTATGAAAGCGCCATTTTCTGGGACGGCTGCAGACTGCAATTTGCAGCAAAAGCGCCCAGAAACCTGGTTAACCTGTGCTGCGGATTCCAATCCCCAGCTGCCTAGTTGTACACGGCTGGACACAAAAATAGGGCGAAGCCCACGTAATTTTTTTTTTTAATTATTTCATGAAATTCATGAAATAATTAAAAAAAGGGCTTCCCTATATTTTTAGTTCCCAGCCGGGTACAAATAGGCAGCTGGGGGTTGGGGGCAGCCCATACCTGCCTGTTGTACCTGGCTAGCATACAAAAATATGGCAAAGCTCATGTCATTTTTTTTTTTTAGTTTTTTGGGAAAAAAAAATAAAAAATGCTTCCCTGGATTTTCCATTGACAGTGAAGGTAACACCAAGCAGTGGGGGTTAGCAGCCAGTAGCTGCTTGGATTACCCTTATCTAGCAGTACAAAAAATGCAGCGGGAGCCAATATATTTTTTTATTATTAGTTATTTAAATAACTAAAAAAAAATGGGCTTCCCTGTATTTTGATTGCCTGACATGACAGTGCTGTAAAAATTATTCATTAAAAAAAGTGACGTAGCGCCCCGCGGTATTTTTCATTCTCAGCACAGTTAAAGCAGACCATCTGCCTGGCGTTACCTTGGCTGGCAATCAAAATACAGGGAAGCCCATTAATTTTTTTTATTTAAAAAAAATTAGTTAAAAAAAAAAATGACGTTGGGTCCCCCCATTTTTGATAGCCAGCTAGGGTAAAGCAGACGGCTGTAGCCTGAAAACCACAACTGGCAGCTTTACTGTGGTTGGGGATCCAATGTGGAGGTCACCCCAGGCTCTTTTTTATAATGATTTTATAAATAATAATATTTACAAAAAAAGGAGGGTCCCCCCAAATTGGATCACCAGTAGAGTTGAGCGCGGTTCGCGGTTCGTGGTTCTCCAGTTCGTGGTTCGAGTGATTTTGGGGGCTGTTCTAGATCGAACTAGAACTCGAGTTTTTTTGTAAAGATCGATAGTTCTAGTTACGATCGAGAACGGTTCTAGCAGCAAAGAGCCAAGCTAATTACTAGCTGGCTTTCCGCTGTAATAGTGTAAGTCACTCTGTGACTCACACTATTATGAAATTTCATTGTATAGTGTGCGGGAACAGCGCATAAAGATCACTGCTGCTGGGATAATGGCGATCGCCATTTTTTTTTTTTTCTTGTCTTCCTTCCCTAAGCGCATACGTGTAGTGGGGCGGGCCAGCATGTCAGCCAATCCCAGACACACACACACAGCTAAGTGGACTTTTAGCCAGAGAAGCAACGGCATGTGTGATAGGATGTCCATGTCACATGTCTCTGCATTACAAAAATGGGTATCTGCCCGTCCGGACGCCATTATCTCTTCTGCATCTGGGTGTCAGTCACCACTGGCGTAGCTCCTGTCTCCGATACTGCTGTGTACGCTCTACACACAGCGCTAAAAAGAATAGGGATAGAAGTTTCTATTAGCCCTTGTAAGGGCTAATAACAGCAGGCTCAGAGCCATAGGCGACAGTCAGGTCCGTGGAAACAGATTTTAACAGCTACAGAAGATAACAGCGTCTGTGTAGCTAAGCTCAGGGACTTCCTCGCTGCATTTCCCCATTAGGAGGGATAGAAAGTGAGGCTTCCTTTCCTGTACACTGACCCACAACCCTGCCACTGTACCCTCCTGCCCTTTGCACACTCAAGCTCATTGTTACTAAGCCATTATACTAGCAAACACTGAGTAAACTTAGTGGCATCCTAAAAGTGGCTGTTGGACTTCCATTATTGTCCCACTGGTGCAAAGCTATTTGCAGCGCCACTGCATTGCACACTCAAACTCATTGTTACTAAACCATTATACTAGCAAACACTGAGTAAACTTAGTGGCATCCTAAAAGTGGCTGTTGGACTTCCATTATTGTCCCACTAGTGCAAATCTATTTGCAGCACTGCTGCATTGCACACTGAAACTCATTGTTACTAAGCCATTATACTAGCAAACACTGAGTAAACTTAGTGGCATCCTAAAAGTGGCTGTTGGACTTCCATTATTGTCCCACTGGTGCAAAGCTATTTGCAGCACCTCTGCATTGCACACTCAAACTCATTGTTACTAAGCCATTATACTAGCAAACACTGAGTAAACTTAGTGGCATCCTAAAAGTGGCTGTTGGACTTCCATTAATGTCCCACTAGTGCAAATCCATTTGCAGCACCGCTGCATTGCACACTCAAACTCATTGTTACTAAACCATTATACTAGCAAACACTGAGTAAACTTAGTGGCATCCTAAAAGTGGCTGTTGGACTTCCATTAGTGTCCCACTAGTGCAAAGCTATTTGCAGCACCACTGCATTGCACACTCAAGCTCATTGTTACTAAGCCATTATATTAGCAAACTATGCTGCCAGTTTAAGGGCCGTAGTTGCATTGTCAGGGATAGTTATTTTTGTTTATTCTGCTGTTGAATAAAGATAGACCACCGCTGCAATCTACACCACCTCTCAATTTTTACTACCACATTTTAAGTGCACAATCTTGTGATTCAATCAAAATGAGTGGCAAAATGACAGATGCTGGTGAAAAGGGGAAGAGGCGTGTTGGAAAAGGAAAAAAAGGGTTTGTCCATTGGGAAGGTGGCAAAGCTCCATTAACATCTGCTGAAGATAGACCATCTTCCAGCAAAAGTAAGATGTCTACTACTTACCGTGGACAATCCGATGTGCTCCCTTTTTTACGGACACGAACAACTGGAACAAAGGTAGATGATGGCCAAAAAAAGAAAATGCTTGAATGGATCTCAAGTGGTCCAACAAGTGCCCTCTCTGCCACCTCAACTACCGCATCCAAAAAACATCAGTCCTCTGAGTTGTCATCCCAATCACACTTGCTTTCTCCCAGCTCTGAAGTCTCCATCCGCCCTGCACAGTATGGTGAAACTGATATGGCTGAGTCTGCAGAGCTGTTCAGTCACACTATAGCCTGGGAATCAGAGGTCTGCTCCCAAGCTACAGTGAGTACAGACCAGGAAATGGTCTGCAGTGATGCACAGAACCTTTGTGACTCAGATTCAGGCCGTGATGAACAATTTTTTGAGCATAATGTTGACCCTTATTCACAAACTGAAACACCTGTTGTAATGCACAATGAGGAACATATTGATGACGATGAGACGCAGATACCAGATTGGGATGACAACTTAAATATTCGGTCAGGGCAAGAAGAGGCTTGGTCTGAGGTTGAGGGGAGTGTAAACACAACAATTGATGAGGAAGTTCTAGATCCCACCTACTGTCAACCCACAGTCAGGCACTCGAGGAGGTCAACAGAGGCGGTGGAGGAGGATGCAACTGACGATGAAGTTACCTTGCGCCTTCCTGGACAAAGTCGGAGTACTGGTAGCACGTCTACAACTGCATCCTCAGCCACCACTGTGCCTCTGAGCACTAGTCGGGGTGGATCAGCAGGTCGCATGCCCTCTAAGCCTTGACTAGCCTGGTCCTTTTTTGACACAGCAAAAGATCGCCCAAATTATGTGATGTGTAAAATTTGTCATGATTCTGTTAGTAGAGGTCAAAACCTCAGCAGTTTGACAACTTCTTCCATGAATCGTCACATGAATAAATATCATAGGTCCAAGTGGGAAGCTCACCGTGCTGCAATGCGGCCTAGCGGAGCGAACCATACACCGCCTTCCCCTTCCAGTGCATCCGCGCGCTCTTCATCTTCTAGGACTGTGGGGACAGCTGTCACACCTGGTTTTCCATGCACAAGTTCCACCACTGTAACAGCAACAGGCAGTTTGCTTGGTAGGTCATCAGTTGGTTTGGAAGGGGAAACAAGTGCGTGTGTACAGCTCTCTCAGACATCGTTTGCACCAACATTGGATGAAGGCAACATCATGTCTACGCCTGCACTTTCCTCACAAACCTGCATTTTTCCAGGGACACCGTACTCAACACCATCTACACACAGCAGCCAGATCTCTGTCCCTCAGATGTGGACAAATAAAAGGCCATTTCCTGCGACCCATGACAAAACTAAGAGGTTGACTTTATCCCTCTGTAAGCTCTTGGCTACCAAAATGCTGCCTTTCCGCCTGGTGGACACACAGGATTTTAGAGACCTTACATCTGTCCCTGTGCCCCAGTACCAGATGCCCAGTCGCCACTACTTCTCTAAGAAAGGTGTGCCTGCGCTACACCAGCATGTCACACACAACATCACCGCTTCCTTGAGAAACTCTGTGTGTGAACGGGTGCATTTCACCACCGATACTTGGACCAGTAAGCATGGACAGGGACATTACATGTCGCTGACTGGGCACTGGGTAACTATGGTGATAGATGGTGAAGGGTCTGCTGCACAAGTCTTGCCATCCCCCCGACTTGTGTGTCAGTCCTCTGTCTGTCCAAGTTCCGCCACTGCTTCTGCCTCCTCCACCTCGTCTGGGTCCTCCACCTCCGTCCCAAGCCTGCCTGGTCAAGCCACCAGTGTTCTAACTGCGCAGAAGGAATCACGGACCCCTCATTACTATGCTGGCAGCAGAGCGCAATGGCATTAGGCGGTCTTTAGCTTGAAATGTCTTGGAAATAAGAGTCACACAGCGGCTGAGTTGTGGGCAGCTCTGGAGACAGAGTTTAATAAATTGTTGTCTCCACTCAACCTGCAGCCTAGTAAGGCCGTGTGCGACAATGCAGCAAACCTGGGTGCGACCCTTTGCCTGGGCAAGGTGACACACGTGCCTTGTATGGCTCACGTGTTGAACCTTGTTGTCCAGCAATTTTTAACACACTATCCTGGCCTAGATGGCCTTCTGAACAGGGCATGAAAACTGTCTGCTCACTTCCGCCGTTCAACCACCGCTGCTGAACGACTTGCATTGCTCCAGAAGTCTTTCGGCCTGCCGGTTCATCGCCTGAAATGTGATGTGCCGACTCGCTGGAATTCGACTCTCCACATGTTACAGCGACTGTGGCAGCACCGTCGAGCCCTGGTGGGATACGTCATGACATATAGCCTGGGCCAACGAGATGCAGAGGTGGGGCAGATCACCCTGATGGAGTGGTCTCAGATCAAGGACCTATGCACCCTTCTGCACAGTTTCGACATGGCGACGAATATGTTTAGCGCTGACAATGCCATTATCAGCATGACAATTCCAGTCATTTACATGCTGGAGCACACGCTAAACACTATTCGGAGTCAGGGGGTGGGACAACAGGAAGGGGATGAACTACAGGAGGATTCATATGCGCAAGACACAACAACATCACCAAAGTCCAGACGTTCATCATCACCAACGCGGCAGGCATGGGACCATGGGGGACAGGGATCAACAAGGGCGCATAGTAGCAAGTGAAATGTTGAGGAAGGGGCAGGAGAACATAAAGGAATGGAGGACGAACTGTCCATGGACATGGAAGACTCAGCGGATGAGGGAGACCTTGGTCAAATTTCTGTTGAAAGAGGTTGGGGGAGATGTCAGAGGAAGAAAGAACGGTTAGTACCTCTATGCCACAAACACAGCATGGACTTGGTCCGCATGGTTGCGCAAGACACATGAGCGCCTTCTTGCTGCATTACCTCCAACATGACCCTCGTATTGTCAAAATTTGAAGTGATGATGAGTACTGGCTTGCCACACTATTAGATCCCCGGTACAAGTCCAAATTTTGTGACATAATTCCAGCCATAGAAAGGGACACACGTATGCAGGAGTACCAGCAGAAGCTGTTACTCGATCTTAGCTCGGCTTTTCCACCAAACAACCGTGCAGGTGCAGGGAGTGAATCTCCCAGTTGTAACTTGGCAAACATGGGACGGTCTCGTCATCTTCAACAGTCTACCCATACCAGTAGCACCGTATCTGGTACTGGTAACAGCAATTTTATTGAATCTTTTCAGAATTTTTTTAGACCATCCTTTGCAAGGCCACCTGAGACAACAAGTCTGACTCATAGTCAACGGCTGGAGAAGATGATACAGGAGTATCTCCAAATGAACATCGATGCCATGACTTTGCAAATGGAGCCTTGCTAATTTTGGGCTTCAAATCTTGAAAAATGGCCAGAGCTCTCCACTTACGCCTTGGAGATTTTGTCGTGTCCAGCTGCCATAGTTGTCTCTGAATGTGTCTTCAGTGCTGCTGGGTATGTGCTGACAGATAAGCGCACGCGTCTGTCCAGTGACAATATGGACAGACTGACGTTCATTAAAATGAACAAGTCATGGATCCACAAGGAATTTACTACCCCTGTGTCATCCTGGGGAGAGTAAATGCTTGTGGATTTTGAATGTGCTTGATGCAAATCTAGCTGTGGACTGTACAACTGGGGCACAAGCGCTGCCACTGAAGGGGTTAGTGTCTGTGTGGCCCAATTTTTGGAAAAAAGGGAGACTCCGCTTGGAGTAACTCTTGCTTACATTGTTTTTAAAAATGATCCAAGATGAACAGAGCTGGGATCAGGAAAGACTTTGCTACCTACCCCGGGGTCATCCTGGGGACAGTTAAGTATGGCGTATTTTTGAGTGTGCTTGATGCAAATCTAGCTGTGAGGTGTACAACTGGGGCACAAGTGCTGCCACTGAAGGGGTGGGTGTGTGTGGGGCCCAATTTTTGGAAAAAAGGGAGACTCCGCTTGGAGTCACCTTGCTTGCTGTGTTTTTTAAAAGGAGCCAAGATGAACAAGTCATGGTTCAGCAAAGACTTTGCTACCTACCCCGGGGTCATCCTGGGGACGGTTAAGTATGGCGTATTTTTTAATGTGCTTGATGCAAATCTAGCTGTGAAGTGTACAACTGGGGCACAAGTGCTGCCACTGAAGGGGTGGGTGTGTGTGGGGCCCAATTTTTGGAAAAAAGGAAGACTCAGCTTGGAGTATCCCTTGCTTGCTGTGTTTTTTAAAAGGAGCCAAGATGAACAAGTCATGGTTCAGCAAAGACTTTGCTACCTACCCCAGTGTCATCCTGAGGCTGGTTAAGTATGGCGTATTTTTGAATGTGCTTGATGCAAATCTACCTGTGAAGTGTACAACTGGGGCACAAGTGCTGCCACTGAAGGGGTGGGTGTGTGTGTGGCCCAATTTTTGGAAAAAAGGGAGACTCCGCTTGGAGTAACCCTTGCTTGCTGTGTTTTTAAAAATGATCCAAGATGAACAGAGCTGGGATCAGGAAAGACTTTGCTACCTACCCCGGTGTCATCCTGGGGACGGTTAAGAATGGCGTATTTTTGAATGTGGTTGATGCAAATCTACCTGTGAAGTGTACAACTGAGGCACAAGTGCTGCCACTGAAGGGGTGGGTGTGTGTGTGGTCAAATTTTTGGAAAAAAGGGAGACTCCGCTTGGAGTCACCTTGCGGTGTTTTACATGAATTTAGAAGGGCATGCTATACCTATATCTGTGTCTCATCCTCTTTTCCTTGTAATGCTGTTTTGTTTTCGCATGAGAATTTGTTCTTGTCACTTTCCCATGTTTGTGTTGTGTTGTGAGTTGTTTGTCACCTTTTGGACACCTTTGAGGGTGTTTTCTAGGTGTTTTTATGTGTTTGTGTTTGCCTCCTATTGTTTCCTATGCGGTTCGAGTGGTTCGCCAAACCGGTTCGCCGAACTAAACTTGAACGAGACCTCCGTTCGGCGAACCGAACTCGAGCCGAACCGCAACCGGTTCGCTCATCTCTAATCACCAGCCAAAGTAAAGCGGACAGCTGTGGTCTGGTATTCTCAGGGTGGGAAGGTCCATAGTTATTGGCACTTCACAGCCTAAAAATAGCAGGCCGCAGGCGCCCCAGAAGTGGCACATCCACTAGCTCATCCTCGTGCCCTGGTGTACTGGCAAACGGGGTAACAAATGGGGTTGATACTAGCTGTATGGTCACCTGACATCAAGCCCAGCAGTTTGTGATGTTATGGCATCTATCAGATACCCAACATCACAAACTGTCAGTACTAAGAAAACAAATAGACAAAAAAAATGTATTTCAAAAAACACTCCCCAAAACATTCCCTCTTTCATCAATTTATTGTAAGGAAAAAAAAATAAGGGGGTCCCACGACGACTTTGGACCATCTAGAATATGGGGGGACTCGCTCAGGGAACATATCCCCCATTGTCTAGGAGTGCAGACCCTCCATGTTAGGAGTGTGGGTGCAATGAATCTGCACCCACTCTCCCCGGGTCCACAGCAGCAGAGTCCATGTCGTAACTGTTGCTACCAATGCTGCAATGCCCTGCTCATGAGGGTAAAGGCATGCCTAATCAGGAGAACTATTCTACATTTCCAAATATTGGTATTTGCTGATATTATTGCTATTCTACCTACTATATATTGGGGATAGGATCTTGGAGATGGAATACCCTTTTAAGTCCAGTTATCTAGCTGAATGAATACTAAACAACAGAGCTCGCTATTTAGATGTGTTTTCTTGTGGCGTATAACGGACTCTCATATTTGGTAGTCATTTAGCAGGGCAACTATAAAATCAAATACCTCCATTTGGAAATGCAGTGTAGCTCTCCTGATTAACTATGTTCCTTACCTTATGAGCAGGGCATTGCAGTAGCTTTCAGATGCATGGTTACCGCCACCGCTCATTGTGTCTGAACACAGGAAGCTGAGCTGACAGCCGCTCTGTGCATGCGGCAGCATCTATTGTGAAGGAGGGGGCTGTGGGGGATCAACGCTCCACAGATACCGTGGGACACCGGGGATTACCAGTGGAGTTATAGGGGGTAACCTGGCAAGGCCTGGGGAGGAGCTTTCTGTCGCATGTGTCATTGTGCTGTGCGCGCGGCCATCTTGGATTTCCGGGAGGGGGTTGTGGTGGGGCACTTTGGTGACACCGGGGGACTGGAGGGGACCGGGGAGGAGATTTATCTCCCATCTGACATGTTTGTTCATGCCATATGGGAGATAAATAATTTTTTACCGGCGCTGTCATTTACTGTAACGTGATCATCAGTATACGGTGTATACCGGTGATCAGGTGAGCGGTGACCGGAAAAAACGGCCTGAATCATGATCTCCAGGGTCTCAGCTACCCCCTGAAACCCCAGAGATTTTCTGACGCTGGGGGGAGCTATTCACTTATTTCTGCCTGCTGTTTATAAACGGCACATCATAATAAGGCTACATTCACACGAACAATCCGTTTTTGCAGTCCGCAAAAAATGGTCCATTTTTTTCACGGGTGCATCCATGTGGCATCCGTTTCCGTTCTGTATACGGTCCATATGTCATCTGTTTGTCATCCGTGTGCCTTCCATTTTTTTTTGCGTACTGCAAAAAAACTGAAGGAGGGAAAATACATAAATTTACCCAGGATCCATAGCTTCAACCTACATGAGATGGTCACATGTTCACTCCAATGCCATTTTCTACTGCTTTTCACAGCGTAGAGCGCTCCTGTGATTTTCCTGTGCTTGTACACTTCATATCAGTCTTTTTTTTGTCATTATAATGGCAGAAAGACATATCATGTCCCACTCTCCTGCATTTTGTAATTTTGCACCCTTTGGTGCCTTTCATGTGGCACTAAGAGGTGCTTAGCCTTGTATTTAGCCAAAAAAATAAATAAATTTAAAAAAAAAATGACATAGGGTTCCCCCTATTTTTGATAGCCAGCTAGGGTAAAGCAGACAGCTGCAGCCTGCAGACCACAGCTGGCAGTTTCACCTTGGCTGGTAATCCAAAACTGAGGGCACCCCACGCTGTTATTTTAAATTAAATAAATAACACGTGGGGGTCCCCCAAAAATTGGATCACCAGCCAAGGTAAAGCGGACAGCTGGGGTCTGATATTCTCAGACTAGGGAGGTCCATGGTTATTGGACTCTCCCCAGCCTAAAAATAGCAGGCCACAGCCGCCAAGAAGTGGCGCATCCATTAGATGCACCAATCCTGGTGCTTCGCTCCAGCTCATCCCGTGCCCTGGTGCGGTGGCAAACGGGGTAATATATGGGGTTAATACCAGATGTGTAATGTCACCTGGCATCAAGCCCTGGGGTTCATGAGGTCAGGCATCTATCAGATACCCGACATCACCAACCCAGTCAGTAATAAAAAAAAATAGACGACAAACACATTTATATTTGAAAAAACACTCCCCAAAATATTCCCTCTTTCACCAATTTATTAGAAAGAAAAACAAATCCAGGTCTGCTGTAATCCAAGGGGTTCCCATGACGATCCATACCATAGTCACTGTTCCAGTCAATGAAGAACAGAATGTTCCATATTGGCTGAGAGAGCAATGCAGTGACCTGAGCTAACATCAATAGGTCAGCCCAGGTCACTGCAGGGCATGACAAGTGCTGCTGTCAGGAGCGAGGTACATTACCTGCTGTGACGATCTCCTGCACTGCTGATAGCAGAGCTGTCACTGACTTCAATGACCGCCGCCTTCACAGCCAAGTATCGCGGGAGCCTGTGACGTCACCGCTAGTCACAGTCTCGGGTTGGCAGCGAGAGGAGGAGATGTGAAAAGCGGCGGCCATGGAGGACAGTGACAGCGCTGAGGTCAGGAGGGCGGGACTTCATCACCGCAGGTAAGCCGAGCAGGGTAATGTGTGCGGAGTGCTAGGTGGGTGGAACCAAGCGGGGTAATGTGTGCGGAGTGTGAGGTGGGTGGAGCCAAGTGGGGTAATGTGTGCGGAGTGCAGGGTGGGTGAAAACAAGCAGGGTAATGTGTGCGGAGTGTGAGTTGGGTGAAGCCAAGCGGGGCCATGTGTGCGGAGTGCAAAGTGGGTGGAGCCTGGCGGGGCCATGTGTGCAGGCAGCGGAGTGCGAAGTGGGTGGAGGCTTGCGGGGCCATGTGGCGCTAAGGACGTCAGTGCCGGGGACTGCATGGCTGGGGACAGGTGAGTGTGAGTGTGTGTGTGTACATGCCGCATGCAGGAAGGGACGGAGCCGAGCGGGGAAGTGTCGGCTCCCTGCACACGTAACCAGTGTAAATATCGGGTTACTAACCAAAGCGCTTTGCTTGGATACCCGATATTTACATTGGTTACCAGCTTACCGCAGGCTGCCAGTGCTGGTTCCCTGCAAACTGTAGCTGTAAAAGGCCCTGCTTTTGGTGATCGAACTGTTCTCGAACGTAACTCGAACTTTCGAGCTTTTAGCAAAAAGCTCGAGTTCAAGTTCGATCTTGAGCACCCCCAAAATCACTCGAACTTAAAATTGGCGAACCTCGAACCTTGAACATCGCTCATCTCTACTATCAAGGCTCACAGTAACTGGTTCAATGGGCATGATATCCTGTTTGTGACGCCAAATGTAGTGCCCCAAGAAGCAGGCGGTCAGCCTACTCATTGCCGGGCCGTTTCGGGTCATGTCAGGTGCTGACACGGGGTAGCCTTGCTCAGTAACGTTGCCCCGAGGCGTACAGTTAAAGGGTGGGGGAAGTGGGGTAACGTTATGGCAGCTGAGATGGTGTCACTCCCCACAGGCGGAGCGGGCCATGGGTGGATGATGAGGGTTGTAATGGCCGTTGGCGCCTAAACGCTGGGCGGCGGCGCTGGTAAGGACGAGCCAACACAGTCTCTGTGGGTTCAGGGTGTAGTTTACTCACAACTTCAACTGTCAGCCCGGTCATACTGGTCACTGTCATGATGGGCTCAGGTCAATCCTAGATCCAGAGGTGTAGTACCTTGTGGCAACCAGAGCCTCAGGGGTGCCACACATGCACTAGTGTTTCTGCAGATTCTTTTATAAGGAATGTTCAAATCTGGGAAATATATTTGAGTTGAAGTCGGCAGAAGGTGGAAAGAGCTTGGATATGTGGTTTGAAGGAGAGAGCAGAATCAAGGCTTACTCCGAGACAGTGAGCTTGCAAAATTGGGGTGAGTGAGTAGACCTTGACTTTGATGGATACAGTAGGTCTGTTGGATGGGTTAAGTGAGATGGGGGAAAGAAAATTAATTCTGTTTTGTCCATGTTCAGTTCTAGAAGTCGAACAAAGAAATAGGATAGTATAGAGGACAGACATTGTGGGATTATGTTTGGTAAGAAGATGTTATCTGGTGCAGAGAGGTAAATCTGCATGTCATCAGCATAGGGCTAAGTTCACACACTGCGTTTTTTTGACGCTGCGTTTTTGTGCGTTTTTGGCCGCTAAAAATGCACAAAAACGCTCCCGCGGCAAAAACCCGTGGCAAATAACGCATGCGTTTATGGCTGCATTTTGCTGCGTTTTTTATCTCTGCGTTTTTCTGCGGTTTTCCAATGCATTGCATGGGGGAAAACGCAGAGAAAAACGCAGGAAAGAATTGACATGTCCATTTTTTTTTAAGCTCAAAAACGCAGCTTAAAAAAAAAGTTGTGTGTGGACAGCAAAATTGAAAACTCATAGACTTTGCTGGGGAAGCAAAGTCATGCAGTTTTGAGGGCAAAAACGCACCCGAAAAACATGCAAAAACGCCACAAAAAATGCACTGTGTGCACATAGCCTAGAGGTAATACTGAAAGCCATAGGACTTGGTTAACTGTCCCAGGCCAAAGGTGTAAATGGAGAAGGGGCAGGAGCTGAACCTTGGGGGACAGTGACAGATAGGGGCTGAGATGAGTAGGTGGTGTTTAAGTGGGAGACGCTGAATGTCCGGAGTGTTAGAAATGAAGGGACATAAGATAGGGCCAAGTCTGTGATATCAAAACATGAAAGAATCTGTTTTAAGAAGATATGGTCCACTGAGTCGAAGACAGAGGACTGTTTCAGGAAGACAAAGTAGTGTCGCTTGGCTTCGGCTCTTAGTAGGTCATTGATAATTTTAGCTAGGACAGTTTCTGTTGAATGATGAGATCGGAAGCCAAATTGTAACCGATCAAAGAGGGAGCAGAAGGAGAGGTGTGAGGACAGTTCAAGGTGGACATGCTGTTCTAGTAGTTTTGAGGTGTAAGGGAGAAATGATATGGGGCAATAGATAGACAGAGAGAATGGGTCAAGGGAGGGATTTTTGAGGATGGGTGAGACCAAGGCATGCTTTAAGCATGAGGGATAGATGTCAGTTGTTAGTCATAGGTTAAAGAGATGGGTAGGTTGGGGATGAGGTGGGACAGCAGTAGGTCAAGTGCTCAGGTGATGAGGTGTGATCTGGATAGCAGAGAGGATTTTTTTCTTTTGTCATGGTGGGGAATCTGGTTTTAGAGGACGTGGGCAGAATGGTTATGAGTAGAGGCTGTAGGGACTGTAGGCCAAAGCTTTCTCTGATGTTGTCAATGTTTGGCTTGGAAAATGAGACAAGGTCTTCAGCTGAGATGTTAGGATAGGAAGGAGGTGCTGAGGATTGAGAAGAGAATTGAAAGATTGAAAGTGTTGAATAGCTGTATAGCATTGTGAGACAAAAAGGATATGAGAGATGACAAGTTGGTTTGTTTTGCAGCAGTGAGTGTGGACTTTACATCAGTGGGGGACTGTTTGTATGTAATTAAGTGCATGTTGTAATGAGATCTCTTCTATCTCTGCTAAGGAACTTTGGAAACCCACCTCCATTCTTTAGTCAGGCTGGTGTGCCTGACTTTGCTGTTGATTGTGCGAGTTTTAGTATGCATGAGGGGGTCAGCCGATTTGAGAGCTACAGCGATTGTGGCATTTTATAAAGTGGCAGCAGTGTCTGCATCGTAGGAACCTATTGTATGCTAATAGGATTGCAGGGTAACTGTGTGCTAGTCGCACCATTTGTCTGAACTGTGCTCTTTCCCGAGCTCCCAGCAGTGATGTATTTGCCTTTGCAGCATCGGAGGAGTGCAGAGGTACTGATGCCGGCTGATTGTAGGAATCCAGCTAACTCAGAGTTGCATTTGCAAGTTGTATAGCAAACAGCCTGTATGTGTGCTTTACTTGCCTAGGAAACCATTCACCCCTGATAGATTGCTGTAGTGGCTGTTAACCTAGACATGGAGCAGTGAACTATATACAGTGATAAAAAATCCATTCATTATTGACCAGAGGATTTTTAATAAGAGGTAAATTGCAAAGTTGCTTGTTTTTACAATTACTTTACAATTTTACACATTTAAGATATTAAGAAAAAACCCTTTAAATCGAAAGTATTAAGAGAATATGACCTATTATTCAATTCAAGTTTTCCCTCTGACCAGTGAGTCCCATATTTGGTCGATGCTTCCTGTTCTGCAGAGATCACTTCTCAGCAGTTGTCACTAGTGATGGGTGAAGCCCCCCCCAATGTTCGGGATCAGGAGCCTAACCCGAAAGTTTTGTTAAGTTCAAGTTTGGGGCCAGAGGTAATGCAAACTTGCGTCCGAACCCTGAGCTTGGACTTTACAGTTGTAGGATGGGGATGTTGTAAAATAAAGAATATAGTTATTAATAAACATTGTCGTTATACTTACCAGGCCCGCAACGTGTCCTGCAGACCCACTCAGTCGCTTCTATTTCCGGGTCCGATCATTAACTTCCGGTGGTATTCACTGCACTGCTCGTCACCCAGTAGTATTCGGCTTTTTTCGGCCGTGCTCACGGTGACGTCAGGGTTCACCCGAGTCCATGGCTTAGCCATGTACTCAATTGAACTTTTAATTTCAGTGTCAGCTGGCTTCTTGCTCTGTAAAGATACTTGTCTGTACAGAGCAATGAAGCAGAGCTGACATTGCTCTCCCTGCTTCTCGCTCTGTATAGATGCTTGTCTGTACAGAGCGATGAAGCAGAGCTGACATTGCTCTCCCTGTGGACTACATCAGAATTAGGATTTTTTTATAATAATGATGGAGTCTCTAAATGTTTTTTTGAACTGGACCCGGACTGTAACATGGGTTTCCCAGGAAGACTCGTGTTTGGGACCGTGTGCACAAACACTGTGTTTGGTATGGACATCAAACTTTACAGTTATCGTTTGCCTATCACTAGGCCTCACATTATCATCATACACAGGATTACAGTGAAGGCTATCACATATACATATACTTATATAATGCAGGATTATTATTGATTTATTGACAAAAGGTGATGGTTGCAGCTGCTCTCTTTGTTTTTCCTGCACAATAACCTCTGTGCAGGTCACTAAGCACAAACAAGAAAATAGTGAAAAATAAAAACATATTTGAAAAATATGTTCCAGTATGTATTCTTTCTTTTTAACAATATATGTGACACATTTTCTTTACACTTTTTTTTCTTCTATTTTTCTGTTGTTTTGTGTATGTTGCTGTGCACTCACCAGTACCTGTATATCATAGAATCATGGAATCATAGAATAGTAGAGTTGGAAGGGACCTCCTGGATCATGTAGTCCAAACCCCTGCTCAAAGCAGGATTTACATAATCATCCCAGACAAATGTCCGTCCAACCTCTTTTTAAAGACTTCCATTGAAGGAGAACTCACCACCTCTCGTGGTAGCCTGTTCCACTCATTGATCACCCTCACTGTCAAAATTTTTTTTCTGATATCTAATCTGTGTCTCCTCCCCATCAGTTTCATCCCATTGCTTCTAGTCTTTCCTTGTGAAAATGAGAATAAAACTGATCCCTCTACAGTGTGACAGCCTTTAAGATATTTGTAGACAGCTATTAAGTCTCCTCTCAGTCTTCTCTTTTGTAAGCTAAACAATCCTAAATCCTGTAACTGTTCCTCATAGGACATCGTTTGCAGACCAATCACCATTCTGGTCACTCTTCTCTGAACTTGCTCCAGTTTGTTGATGTCTTTTTTAAAATGTGGTGCCCAGAACTGGAGACAATATTCCAGATGAGGTCTGACCAAAGAGGAGTAAAGGGGGATAATGACTTCACGTGATCTAGACTGTATGCTTCTGTTAATACATCCTAGAATGTGTTTGCCTTTTTGGCTGCTGCGTCACACTGTTGACTCATATTCAGTCTGTGATTTAATAGTATACCTAAGTCTTTTTCACACATGCTTTTGGATAGCTCTATTCCTCCCATGCTGTATATGCTCATTTTATTATTCTTGCCAAGATGTATGACTTTACATTTCTGCCTGTTAAAAACCATTTTATTAGTTACTGCCCATTGTTCCAGCTTGCTTAGATCTTGTTGAATCCTCTCTCTCTCTCTCTTCTCTAGTATTAGCTATACCTCCTAGCTTTGTGTCATCAGCAAATTTAATCAGTTTACCCTTAATACCTTCATTTAAATCATTGATAAAGATGTTGAACAACACAGGGCCCAGGACAGAGCCCTGTGGAACCCCACTTGAGACAGTCTTCCAATTGGATGTGCAGCCATTTATGACCACCCTTTGACTTTGATCACTAAGCCAGTTATGAATCCATCTAACAGTTGCCTTGTCCATTCCACACATGGTCATTTTTTCAATAAGGATTGTTTGAGATACTTTGTCAAATGCTTTACTGAAATTAAGATATACTATATCTACTGCATTTCCCTGATCCACCCAGTCAGTGATTTTGTCATAGAAGGAAATTAAGTTAGTCTGACATGACTTATTAGTTACAAACCCATGCTGGCTCTGGTTAATCACTTTATTCTCATTGAGGTATTTGCATAAATGTTGTTTAATAATTTGTTTATTACCAAATATTTCTTATTTGGGTATGAATGGCTTTACATACAAGATGCCTGATCTCCCAGAAACATTTCCTGAATCAAGATCCCTGTAAAAACACGAATGTGTGATGATCCCCAATAAATTTAATTAGTATGCTTTTGAAAGTGTTTCCACTGCGTGTGAAAACAGGTGTGAAGAAGGCCTAACACGGGTCTAAATGAGATTACCAATTCTGAGCACAACCACATGTTCTAATTGTGAGAGCACACTCACATTTATGCAGCCATATTATTTTAGTTTTATTTTCTTCTCCCTCAAAATGATTTTAGTTTGTTTCTCAAAGGATTCACACAGTTTATCGATTATGTAAAAAATGGAAAAAGTTCTGAAATGGTCCTTCCTGGTATGGATTTGTTTACATGATAGAAACCTGACATTTTGATAGTGGTGTGTAGACTATATCTACTGTTGTTGTTGCAGTATAGAAGCAGACAACTTATCTCATTAGTGGCTATAAACTATTTTCTAATATACCTTGTTTACGTGATAGGATTTAAATAGGCAATCTAAAACATGGCTCGTACAATATCCTTCACTCTTTACGTACACTATTGCTGAATTAAACCAATGAGCTGCATACTGAAATGGGAACTCTGTTGGGACATTCAAAGTCTGTCAAGCACAACATGCACATGAAAGATAAAGTCCACCATGTAAGGAGCTGTCCATAAATATGTGGGCTGTTAGTTTTTCCTTTTAATTGGTCCCGCATCAGCTCATTATGCAATGGGTCAACATGGCATAAAATAGCTAATTATCAGAACACAGCAGTGTCTAAATGGTTCTCTTCTACCTTCCTAAAGTGCTAAAAATCTACATGTGGCCATTAGACAGCAGCAGAAATGCTATTTAATTAGTCTGGAAATAATGATGGAATTCTAACTTCCCCAAAGACCTGGAAAAACATCACTAGCATTTCAATTAATACTGATGCTGTTAAGTCTCAAATCATCCTAAAAGATTAATTTCTAATACTCACTAATGGTAATGCTTCTATCATTTGCAGTGTTAGATTATATAATGCTTTAAAAAACCTTTTGATGATATTGTTTTGATCCAATTATAAAACTTCTCATAAATTAATGAAATTTTATTTACACAAATAAAAGTTTTAAGTTGTATTATCTAATTAATGCAACCAATCATTTACAAAGGAGAAGTTATAAAGAATCAGTAGCAATATTTTAGCACTATAAACAGCTGTTGTGGCAATATAGATCAAACAACACTAATCCCGGTTAAAATTTGAACCTGTCTTAAATGCACAGTTGATATAACATTGATAGCAAGAAGCATAGATGAAATGAAGAAATTATTACATAATGTCAAGATGGAAAACTTAAACATGGGACACATACTCAATGCAAAGAAGACTATTTTGACTACTGCTAGATATGACCGGGGCACATTTGAAATGGACTGCGAAAAACTGGAAGTAGTATAGCACTTCAACCTCTTCGGATCAATGATCCCTCAAGAGGCAGTGACACCACCAGAAATCAATAGGAGAATAGTTATCGGCAAATCAACAATGCACAAGGTGCTCAAGTTAAGGAACATTTCACTGGAGATGAAGATATGGCTCGTACGTAGCCTGTTCTTTTCTCTATGTGAAACTGAATGATAAAAAAACAAGACAGAAGAAGAATCAACATGTCATGACCCATGCCTGACTCAGCTGTTGCTGAGTTATTGCTGGTATTCCTTTTCAGGGTTCCAGGTCGTGAGGGGTTATTCCTTGCTGCCTCGCTCTGATCTACTGGCTGCTATATCCTGGTGCTGCATCTTCTGTGCTTCATTAGTGATATTTCCTGCTCAGCTGCATTACATTCCCGCTAGTGACCTGTGTTCTGTTCTGTCCCGTTCTGACCTCCTTTTCCTCCCTGATCTGGTCTGACCTCCATCTCCCCTCTGACCTGACCTGACCTGCGACTCCCATCTTGTCCTTGTCTCTACCTCTTTTCCCCTCCAGTCTCTAGTCCTCCTCTGTTAGTCCGTCCTTTGCCTTTTGCCGACCTCTGACCTGTGTCCCCATTCCTGTCCTCGTCCCCGTCTTTCCCACACCTGTTTTCATGACTTCCCAATTCCTAACCTTTTTGTTTTTACCTGATAATGCTTTGCTTTCTCCTGTACCATTGATGGGACCTCCTGTTGCAGACCCGACTTGCTGACTACTCTACTGCCCTCTAGCGGGCTTTCCGGCTTACTCTTCATGTAGGTGAGCTGCAGTGCTTCCCCTCAGGGCAGTATTACTTTAGTACAGACTTGTTTACTACACTATCGCCCCCTAGTGGTTGGTCTGCTAACTACTCCCTGAAGCAACACTCCCTGTTTGATTCAATGTGTCCCATAGTACAGCGTGACACAATGTTTTTGAAATGTGGTGCTGGAGAAGGATGTTATCAGTAACATGGATGGCAAAAAGATCAAACAGAATAATTTTGGAACAAATGAATCCAGACATGTCACTTGAAGCAAGGATCACCAAGCCACAACTTGCATACTCTGAATAAACCATTCAAAGAAAGTAATCACTAGAGAGACACATCATGGCCTGAAATATAGAAGGAACAAGGCGAGGAAGAAGACCAGCAATGCAATTTGATGATACTATCAAGATAACAGCAAAGAAAACCCTGGTGAACTTATCTAGGCAATAGTATTGATAAAAATAATGTTTTATGATGATTATGTAAAATATTAATATCTTGTTGTGTTTCATTTATCCAGCTTGGGCATTGTCATTAATTAGTCATTAAAATAATTGATGCACCCAAATATCTACAATACTACATTCTCTTTAACATTTGACAAATTTGATGAAAACAAAGTGCTTTGATCATTTTACAAATACAAAGGCATTAGTATTCATGGCATTGAAATCAATACACCAGCATTACACACTACCAAAAAGATGATTTATTGTTAGCAGCATACAGTTTGTAAGGTTATCAATTTTTAATGTTGCTGTAAGAGAATAGCAATGAATTAATCATTTCAGGTACAACAAACACAAGGGATATGAGCTCAATTCTAATTAACTGTAAGATAAGTAAGGATTATATTTATGTGTCTTTAACTTGACTTTTTCCTTATTCTCTGAAGAACATTATCTGCAAATAAACTCAATCAGTTGCAAATGTGAAAAAAAATAAATTATTTAAACATAAATATATAAAAAGAAATGAGAAGCCAAAAGTAAAATAGATTAGTGAATCATGTGACTAAACATTTACTCTCCACATACATCTATTAGTGTGTAGGTGAAAAGTAGAAATTAGTAATTTCACATTGGCCACTAATGCGGGCTTTACACGAGACGATATATTGTGCGATATGTCGTCGGGGTCACGGTTTTCGTGACGCACATCCGGCATAGTGCACGACGTCGTCTCGTGTGACACCTCTGACAAACGCAGTATCGCTCACAAATTGTGAGTCGTGTACTCATCATTACCTTTCATAATATTGTTTATTTTCATGGGTGCAGGTTGTTCATCGTTTCCGTGGCATCACACGTCGCTCCGTGACACCACGGGAACGATGAACACAGCGTATCTGCGTCCCACGGCACCCGCCGGCTTAATGGAAGGAAGGAGGTGGGCGGGATGCTTACATTCTGCTCATCTCCGCCCCTCCGCTTCTATTGGCCGGCTGCCGTGTGACGTCGCTGTGACGCCGAACGTCCCTCCCACTTCAGGATGTGGACACTCGTCGCCCACAGCGAGGTCGTCTGGAAGGTAAGTGCGTGTGACGGGGGTTAAACGAGTTTGTGCGCCACGGGCAGCGATTTGCCCGTGACGCAAAAACGACGGGGGCGGGTACGATCGCTCGTGCTATCGATAGATTGACTCGTGTAAAGCAGGCTTAAGACTAAGGGTGCTTTACATGCTGTGACATCGCTACCGATATATCGTCGGGGTCATGTCATTAGTGATGCACATCCAGCGCCGATAGCGACATTGCAGCGTGTGACACCAAGGAGTGACGATCAACGATCGAAAAATCGTTTAAAAACGGTGATCGTTGACACTTCGCTCCTTTCCTTAATATTGCTGCTGCCACAGGTATGATGTTGTTCGTCGTTCCTGTGGCAGCACACATCGCTATGTGTGACACCGCAGGAACGACGAACATCTCCTTACCTGCGTCCACCGGCAATGAGGAAGGAAGAAGGTGGGCGGGATGTTACGCTCCGCTCATCTCCGCCCCTGCGCTTCTATTGGGCGGCCGCTTAGTGATGCCGCATTGATGTCGCTATGACGCCGAATGCACCTCCCCCTTGAAGGAGGGATTGTTCAGCAGTCACAGCAACGTCGCTGACAAGGTATGTGCATTTGACGCTGCCGTAGCGATAATGTTCGCTATGGCAGCGATCACCACATATTGCACCAACGACGGGGGCGAGTGCTATTGTGCTCGACATCGCTAGCTGCCTCTTCGAAGAACCATTTTTTTTTTGTTTTCTACAAACATTGCCATAGAAAGGGCTTGCTTTTTGTAGAAAAGTTATTGTTGGGAATGAAAGCATTCATTTTACCATACAATGTACCATAAAAGAAGTACAAAAATTGAAGTTTAGTGAAATGGTGAAAAAAAAATGAGATTTCAAAATTTTTTTAGTCTTTAACCCCTTAACGACCCATGATGTACTGTTTACGTCATGGATCGTGTGCCGGTAAGCCCCACCCCCTGCCGCCGGCAGGCGGCGGCGAGACGCGCACATATCAGCTGTTATCAACAGCTGATATGTGTGCCTGCTAGCCGTGGGTGGAATCGCTTCCACCCGCGGCCATTAACCCCTTACATTTCGCTGCCAAAGTCTTGGCAGCGATATGTATATGGGCGCCGCCATGACAGTGACTTACCCCGCCCCCACCGGAAGTCACGTGACATGATCACGTGACTTTCGGCGGTTGCCATGGTAGCACAGGGTCATGTGATGACGCCTGTAGCTAACATGACTCACTTCCTCTCAATGCCGGAATGCAGCCGGCATTGAAAGTGAAGCAGCAAATCTGCAGTTCTCAGCTCTGTAGCTGAGATCTTCAGATAGTGCAGAGCGATCGGATTGCTGATCGCAATAGCCCCCTAGGGGGACTAGTAAAATAAAAAAAAAAGTAAAAAAAAAAGTTTTAAAAAATTAAAAAAAAATAAAAAAAACCTAAAAGTTCAAATCACCCCCCCCTTTCACCCCATTGAAAATTAAAGGGTTAAAAAAATAAAAAATACACACATATTTGGTATCGCCACGTTCAGAAATGCCCGATCTATCAAAATATAGAATCAATGAATCTGATCAGTAAACGGCGTAGTGGCAAAATAATTCCAAACGCCAAAATTACGTTTTTTGGTCGCTGCAAATTTTGCGCAAAATGCAATAACAGGCGATCAAAACGTAGCATCTGCGCAAAAATGGTACCGTTAAGAACGTCAGGTCGAGACGCAAAAAATAAGCCATCACTGAGCCTCAGATCCTGAAAAATGAGAACGCTACAGGTTTTGGAAAATGGCGCAAAACGTGCACCACGTTTTTTGGACAAGCTTGTGAATTTTTTTTAACCCCTTAGATACAAGTAAACTTATACATGTTTGGTGTCTACAAACTTGCACCGACCTGAGGCATCACATAGATACCTCAGTTTTACCATATAGTGAACACGGTGAATAAAATATCCCAAAAACTATTGTACAATCCCACTTTTTTTGCATTTTTCTGCACTTGGAATTTTTTTGCCGTTTTCCAGTACACTATATGGTAAAACTTATGGTTTCATTTAAAAGTACAACTCGTCTTGCAAAAAACAAGCCCTCATATGGCAAGATTGACAGAATAATAAAAAAGTTACGCCTCTCGGAAGAAGGGGAGCAAAAAACAAAAACGGAAAGTGCCCGGGGGCTGAAGGGGTTAACTTGACTATATTCATTGTTTGATAAAGTAAAAATCTGGAGACAGGATTTTCCAGGTCGCTAGGATTATGATAATATCAAATAAATATATACAGTGGGGAAAAAAATATTTGATATACTGACGATTTTGCAAGTTTTTCCACCTTTAAAGAATAAAGAGGTCTGTAATTTTTTTATCGTAGGTACAGTTTAACTGTGACAGACAGAATCCCCCCCCAAAAAATCCAGAAAACCACATTATATGATTTGAAAATAATTCATTTACATTTTATTACATGAAGCATGTATTTGATACATTAGAAAAACAGAACTTAATTTTTGATACAGAAACCTTTGTTTGCAATTACAGAGGTCAGACGTTTCCTGTAGTTCATGACCAAGTTTGCACACACTGCAACGCAGGGATTTTGGCCCATTCCTCCATACAGATCTTCTCCAGATCTTTCAGATTTTGGGGCAACATTGAGTTTCAGCTCCCTCCAAAGATTTTCTATTGGCTTCAGGTCCAAAGTCTAGCATGGAGACTTCATAGGAGACTCCACATAGGAGACTCCAGCACCTTGAAATTATTCTCATGCATCCACTCCTTAGTGGCCCTGACTGTGTGTTTCGGCTCATTGCCATGCTGGAAGACTCAACCATGACACATCTTTAAAGCTCTTACTGGGAGAAGAAGGTTATTGGCCAAAATCTTGCAATACATGACCCCAACCATCCTCCCTTTAATATGGTGCAGTCTAAATAAATAAATAAATAAATCCAGTCATCCTGTCCCTTTCCAAAAAAGCACCCCCAAAGTATGATGTTTCCATCCCCCTGTTTCAATGGTTGGGACGGTGTTCTTGAGGTTTTACCTTCTTCTTCCTCCAAACATCATGGCATGTGGAGTTGATACCAAAAAGTTCTTTTTTGGTCTCATATGATCACATGCCTCCTCTGGATCATCCGGATGGTCACTGGTGACCTTCAAACGGGTCTGGACATGTGCTGATGGGAGCAGGGGGACCTTGCGCACCCTGCAGGATTTTAATCCATGATGCAGTAGTGTGTTACTAACAGTATTTTTTGACTCTGTGGTCCCAGTTCTATTCAGGTCACTGACCAGGTCCTCATGTGTAGTTCTTGGTTGATTCCTGATCTTCCTCAGAATAATCCTTACCTCACGAAGCGAGATCTTACATGGAGCCCCAGACTGAGTAAGATTGACAGTCATGTTGTGTTTCTTCTATTTTCTAATTATTGGACAAACAGTTGTTGCTTTCTCACCAAGCTGCTTGCCTATTGTCCTGTAGCTCATCCCAACTTGTGCAGGTCTACAATTTTTCCCTAGTGTCTTTATACAGCTCTTTGGTTTTGGCCATGTTGAAGAGTGTGTTGGTGTGTGATTGATTATGTGGACAGGTGTCTTCTATACAAGTAATGAGTTCAAACAGGTGCAATTAATCCAGGTAATGAGTGCAGAGTAGGATGGCTTCTTAAATAAAAAAAAATAGCAGGTCCGTGAGAGCCAGAATTCATGCTGGTTGGTAGGTGACCAAAAACTTATTTCATGCAATAAAATGCAAATTAATTATTTAAAACTCATACTATGTGATTTTCTTGATTTTTCGGGGGGATTCTGTCTGTCACAATGTAAGTGTTTCTACGATAAAAAATGAAAGACGTCCCCATTCTTTCTAGGTGGTAAAACTTGCAAAATCTGCAATGTATCAAATACTTATAGATAGATAAATAGATAGATTTTTTTTTTACATATGCTAATGACCTGTGTGGCTAAGATGGGCATGCTCTTTTCGGCTCCTGCCCCCCTCCTGCCGCTGTTCACTGTCCTCCATTCTTGATTGACGTGATGATGCCTCCGTCATCATCCACGTTGTTCCTTCAAATCTCGCGCTTGTGCAGTCATGTCCGCTCGCGCAGGTGTGATGCCCTGGGCAAGCCAGTGGTCACAGGTCACTACACCACACGCACCCCACATTCACTGCAGGTACACCGAAGTCAAACATAAAATCCTTGTTGCCTTCCTCCAGGAGCTGGTGTCCACACCAGGGGGTGGGCCAGGCGGTTGGCTCCACCCACCGAGGAGTTCACAGCTCTGGAGGCGGGAAAACCAGGGAGTTAAGCTAGGGAAGTGAAGGAGTAAACAGTGAAGGGAAGGAAGTGGTAAAGGAGCCAGAGAAAGTGACAGCAAGAAGCCTGAAGTTGGTCCGAGTGTGTGCCCCGGACTGAGACAGCAAGGTTGGCAGACGGCGGTGACCGTCTGCAGAGGAGACTGATTGGAGGTTGCCGAAAGGACCGTGGACGGGTGGTGACCCAGCGGTACCGGAGCGGTATACGAAGATTAGTCAGCACCAGGGCAGGGGCCTTTCGGATCCCGGCAAGGCTAGAAGTCGCCATAATTTGCCAAATCCGTCAGTGAAGGGGACGACTGTCTCCTAACAACCAAGTCCCGTTTGAAGGCAACAGTCCAGCCGTAGAGGGGAGACACCGCCACCGCCAAGGCACCAGTTTCCCAGGGCCAGCGCCTGCGGGCAAGAGTGGAGCTCCTCCGGTTCATATCTAGGCCGGGGAGCGGGTTACCGGTGGGAACCCATCGCAACCAAACAACAACACATAGGTGCAGGAAAGAGACCGTCACCTGCAGGGGATATCAGCAGCGCAACCGTCTGAGGGACCCGTCCAACCAGCCGTTTGTTTACCGAGAACTGAGCCGTGTTTCCTGGCTGAGTGAGTACCACCGTGCCGTGCGGCACAGCGCTTCCCCTGCGCCCCTGCACCTCCACAGGCCCCTTACCCGCCTGCCCACCATCCAACCCCATCACTGGGCCCCGGGATCACCAACCCCTACCCACGGAGGGGCAACACAACAACTGGCTGCTCCACACCATCACTCCCGGGATCCCCAGCCAGAGCAGCGGTGGTGTACACTCAATCACCACAACCGTGGGTGGCGTCACGGACAATAAACAATCCCCACACCCAAACCCCTTTTCACTCACGGGCGAGGAGCGCCGCTAGAGTCCCCGGGATCCGGCTCATCGCTCGAGCCACCCAGCAGCGGCAGGCCGCGGCAGCCGCGGCAGCCGGACCCGAGCAGTGGGAGAGCACGGCGTCCCCTCCTCCGCCCGCGACACAGGCACAGTTCGCTCTGCCATATCACGGGCAGAGCAGAAAACATAGCTGCCATCGCACACGCCGGTGAGCTATTTGCGCAGGCACAAGATGATGATCGGCGCTGTGCATGGCGTCACTGCATCATCCTCGTACCTGACCTAATCCTCGGGCCTGCGCATTTAGCTCACCAGCGTGCGAGGGCAGCTATGTTTTCTGCTCTGCCTGCTATATGGCATAGCTAATTGCGCCTGTGCGAACGGATATGACTGCACAGGCGCGAATTTTGAAAGAGCAACGTGGATGATGACAGAGGCGTCATCACGTCAATCAAGAAAGTTGGATGACAAGCAGCAGCAGGAGGGGGGACAGGAGCTGAAAAAGAGCACGCCCATCTTAGCCACACAGGTCATTAGCATATGTAACGGTCATGTTTTACAAAGTTATTTTTGGGGTCTGCAAGGGGAGTCAGGGAACAGGGTGCACCTTCATACAATGCAGCCCAGGAGCTGTAGAAGGGGATACTTTTAGTTTAATTGTGAAAAAACTGATGACAGGTTCCCTTTAAGTATTGAAATAATTATTGTTTTGTAAAAATACAATTTTACTTGTGTTATCATTTTTTTAGAACCTTTACTCCCTTATTATTCTGTCATTAGACCTACGGTATGAGAGAACTTGTTTTTGCATCACACGCTGACGTTTTTATAGCTGCAATTTTGGGGTATTTTATGTTTTGATTGATTTTTATGTTATTTTTTAAGAATGTGCGGCAACCAAAAAATCATTATGGCATTTACTCTTTGGGTTACTTTTATATTTTAGTACATCAGACTTTTTGGATATGACAATACCAAATGTACTATTTTTTTATTACTTCTTTATTATTAATGCGGGAAAAGTGAGTGAGTCAGTTTTATGGGGGTTTTTTTTCATATCATTAAAACTTTTTTAGTCATCTTAGAGGACCTAAACATGTGATCATTAGGGATGAGCAGACTCGTGGAAGTTCAGTTCAGAGGATGCAGCCAAACTTTTGAAAAAGTTTGTTTTGTGCCTTGGACTTAACCTGAACCCCAATGGAAGTCAATAATTGGGCAGTTCGAGTCTCTGCACACATGCAGCCAGCCATAAACACATAATTTCCAGGACTGGCGGGTGGGATTTTTCCATTTTTTTGTATGGTGTACTGTTACATCTCGTGGCTCTCCTGAGGCAGTCTCCCATTCCTTGCCTGCCACAAGCGCTCCTGCTCAGCAGCGCCGAAGGTCTGCCAGACTGCGCAGTGTGCAGGAGATACCTTCTCAGAGAGGCAGCAGAAGGGCGACACCTAGTGGTTCTCCTGTTACAAGGAGTGAAGCGGTCTCCCATTCCTGGCCTGCCGCAGGCCCTCCTGCTCAGCAGCCCCGAAGGTCTGCGAGGTTGCGCAATGTGCAGAGGTTTACTGCTCAGGGAAGCAGTGAGACTCCCGTTATCTCTGCACATTGTGAGACCGAGGATCCCGCCTCTATTTCCCAGAGGCAGGAGGGTGAGCATGTGCTATGCGTGGTGGGTTCTGATTCGCCCACTGACGTCACACGGCTTGATGACAAGGCAGGTGACGTGGTGAATCCTGACTGGCCAGGCTGGGACGTCGTGGACCCTGATTGGGTCAAGTCCGTCATCTCCGCCTCGCGCCCGCCCTTGGGTAGAACGACACCTCCTTAAAAGCTCCTCCTGCCATCATGGCGGCGCGCGACCGTCCTTCTATGTTTGGATGTCTGGCAGTGTGCTGCCACGCCACTGCTCAGGCATTACTGTCTTCTGTTGGTTTGGCCCTTGCTGCTTAGGCAGTACCTCGTTTGCAGGCCGTGTTCCTGCCTTGCTGCTCCGGCAGTATCCCCTTCAACAGGCCATGTTCCTGTCCCAGGTGAGCTCCTCAAGCCTCCAACGGACTCACCTGGTTATTGAAAGCACACGTGCGTGGGCACCTCTGTGCTACCCTCGTGCCATATTCTCGTGACTTCCACTAGCACACGTGCGTGGGCACCTCTGTGCTTCCCCGTGCAACAGGTACACCGAGCCGTGAGATCCCTGCCATACAACCCTCACGGGTTAGGGCAGATCGGTGTACATAGATCGTCTGTGACATTCCAGACGATCGCTTGCAGCAACCCGCTCACTCTTCACCCACCATAGCGGCGGTCCCTTACACCGCACAGTGGACCTTGACCGGCGGAAGCTGTCCATTTCCCATCTTGGCACGCTTCCCCGGGTCCCCCTCGTAACAGTGTACACTACATCCGATCATGGAACGAGCACTCAACACTGAACCTCGGGTTCGCTCATCTCCAGTGATCATCTGATTACTTGTTCATAGTATAGCAGTATATAGTCCAAATAATCTTCTACTATAAAATGTGGCCCTACGGTCCATTTACACTAGCTGACCAGTGGAATTAAGTGCTGTTCAAATACTGGTTAGCTGATGGTAAGTCATTTAAAAGCTTACAAAGACAGACTTTGTTTCAGATATGCACTGAATGATCAGTGCAAATAGGCAGTCATTGTTCTTGGCAGTACAGATACTGATTTTGATCAACTGTGATCCATCAAGCCAAAAGATCATTTCAACCGAAGGACGATTATTTTGACTCGTCATCGGGTGATCAGCAATAGTCCTAGGGATGATACTTCACAGTAATCATGCAATGGGAATAGATTTTTAGAATCGGCTTAACAGGAGAAGAAAAATGGCAGCCATGGGGTTCTTCAGCAGGACCCCATCTGCCATAACTATTATGTCGAGCTGTTGATTTCAGACAGTGCACATGTGCAATGGCGATTGTGCTAGTTAAATGCTGCTTTCAGTGACTGACAGCAGCATCTAAATAGATAAAAAGCAAATATCTAAGCAATTTCTAGTTTTTGCTGCATCACAGCTGGCATTACTCGGGTATGCTGAGAGCTCAGCACTAGAGTTGAGCGCGGTTCTAGGTTCGTGGTTCTCCAGTTCGCGGCTCGAGTGATTTTGGGGGCTGTTTTAGATCGAACTAGAACTCGAGCTTTTTTGCAAAAGCTCGATAGTTCTAGATACGTTCGAGAACGGTTCTAGCAGCAAAAAAACCAGCTAATTCCTAGCTGGCTTTCCGCTGTAATAGTGTAAGTCACTCTGTGACTCACACTATTATGAAATTTCAGTGTATAGTGTGCGGGAACAGCGCATTCAGATCACTGCTGTATGGATAATGGCGATCGCCTTTTTTTTTTTTTTTTCCTTGTCTTCCTTCCCTAAGCGCGCGCGTGTAGTGGGGAGGGCCAGCATGTCAGCCAATCCCAGACACACACACAGCTAAGTGGACTTTTAGCCAGAGAAGCAACAGCATGTGTGATAGGATGTCCATGTCACATGTCCCTGCATTATAAAAGCGAGTATCTGCCCGTCCGGACGTCATTATCTCTTCTGTGTCCTTGGTGTCAGACATCACTGGCGCAGCTCCGTCCTGAGTCCTATCGCCGATACTGCTGTATGCGCTCCATACACAGCGCTGGACAGCTTAGGGAGAGCACTTTCTATCAGTCCTTTTAAGGGCTGGTACCGGCAGGGTCAGAGCCATAGGTGACAGGTCCTGAAAAAAGAGTTTAACAGCTACACAAGATGACAGCGTCTGTGTAGCTAAGGTCAGGGATTTCCTCGCTGTATTTCCCCATTAGGAGGGATAGAAAGGCAGGCTTCCTTTCCTGTACCCAGAGACCCACAACCCTGCCACTGTACCCTCCTGCCCTTTGCACACTCCAACTCATTGTTACTAAGCCATTATACTAGCAAACACTGAGTGAACTTAGTGGCATCCTAAACGTGGCTATTGGACTTCTGTATAGTCCCAGTAGTGCACAGATATTTGCAGCACGTCTGCCTGCATTGCACACTCCAACTCATTGTTACTAAGCCATTATACTAGCAAACACTGGGGAAACTTATTGGCATCCTAAACGTGGCTGTTGGACTTCTGTATAGTCCCACTAGTGGAAAGATATTTGCAGCACGTCTGCCTGCATTGCACACTCAAACTCATTGTTACTAAGCCATTATACTAGCAAACACTCAGTGAACCTAGTGGCATCCTAAACGTGGCTATTGGACTTCTGTATAGTCCCACTAGTGCAAAGATATTTGCAACACGTCTGCCTGCATTGCACACTCAAACTCATTGTTACTAAGCCATTATACTAGCAAACACTGAGGAAACTTAGTGGCATCCTAAACGTGGCTGTTGGACTTCTGTAAAGTCCCACTAGTGCAAAGATATTTCCAGCACGTCTGCCTGCATTGCACACTCAAACTCATTGTTACTAAGCCATTATACTAGCAAACACTCAGTGAACCTAGTGGCATCCTAAACGCGGCTATTGGACTTCTGTATAGTCCCACTAGTGCAAAGATATTTGCAGCACGTCTGCCTGCATTGCACACTCAAACTCATTGTTACTAAGCCATTATACTAGCAAACACTCAGTGAACCTAGTGGCATCCTAAACATGGCTGTTGGACTTCTGTATCGTCCCACAAGTGCAAAGATATTTGCAGCATCTCTGCCTGCATTGCACACTCAAACTCATTGTTACTAAGCCATTATACTAGCAAACACTCAGTGAACCTAGTGGCATCCTAAACGTGGCTATTGGACTTCAGTATAGTCCCACTAGTGCAAAGATATTTGCAGCACGTCTGCCTGCATTGCACACTCAAACTCATTGTTACTAAGCCATTATACTAGCAAACACTCAGTGAACCTAGTGGCATCCTAAACGTGGCTATTGGACTTCTGTATAGTCCCACTAGTGCAAAGATATTTGCAGCACGTCTGCCTGCATTGCACACTCAAACTCATTGTTACTAAGCCATTATACTAGCAAACACTCAGTGAACCTAGTGGCATCCTAAACGTGGCCATTGGACTTCTGTATAGTCCCACTAGTGCAAAGATATTTGCAGCACGTCTGCCTGCATTGCACACTCAAACTCATTGTTACTAAGCCATTATACTAGCAAACACTGAGGAAACTTAGTGGCATCCTAAACGTGGCTGTTGGACTTCTGTATAGTCCCACTAGTGCAAAGATATTTGCAGCACGTCTCCCTGCATTGCACACTCAAACTCATTGTTACTAAGCCATTATACTAGCAAACACTGAGGAAACTTAGTGGCATCCTAAACGTGGCTGTTGGACTTCTGTATAGTCCCACTAGTGCAAAGATATTTGCAGCATGTCTGCCTGCATTGCACACTCAAACTCATTGTTACTAAGCCATTATACTAGCAAACACTCAGTGAACCTAGTGGCATCCTAAACGTGGCTATTGGACTTCTGTATAGTCCCACTAGTGCAAAGATATTTGCAGCATGTCTGCCTGCATTGCACACTCAAACTCATTGTTACTAAGCCATTATACTAGCAAACACTCAGTGAACCTAGTGGCATCCTAAACGTGGCTATTGGACTTCTGTATAGTCCCACTAGTGCAAAGATATTTGCAGCACGTCTGCCTGCATTGCACACTCAAACACCATTGTTACTAACCCATTATACTAGCAAACACTCAGTGAACCTAGTGGCATCCTAAACGTGGCTATTGGACTTCTGTATAGTCCCACTAGTGCAAAGATATTTGCAGCACGTCTGCCTGCATTGCACACTCAAACTCATTGTTACTAAGCCATTATACTAGCAAACACTGAGGAAACTTAGTGGCATCCTAAACGTGGCTGTTGGACTTCTGTATAGTCCCACTAGTGCAAAGATATTTGCAGCACGTCTGCCTGCATTGCACACTCAAACTCATTGTTACTAAGCCATTATACTAGCAAACACTCAGTGAACCTAGTGGCATCCTAAACGTGGCTATTGGACTTCTGTATAGTCCCACTAGTGCAAAGATATTTGCAGCATGTCTGCCTGCATTGCACACTCAAACTCATTGTTACTAAGCCATTATACTAGCAAACACTCAGTGAACCTAGTGGCATCCTAAACGTGGCTATTGGACTTCTGTATAGTCCCACTAGTGCAAAGATATTTGCAGCACGTCTGCCTGCATTGCACATTCAAACTCATTGTTACTAAGCCATTATACTAGCAAACACTCAGTGAACCTAGTGGCATCCTAAACGTGGCTACTGGACTTCTGTATAGTCCCACTAGTGCAAAGATATTTGCAGCACGTCTGCATGCATTGCACACTCAAACTCATTGTTACTAAGCCATTATACTAGCAAACACTGAGTAAACTTAGTGGCATCCTAAACGTGGCTGTTGGACTTCTGTATAGTCCCACTAGTGCAGAGATATTTGCAGCACGTCTGCCTGCATTGCACACTCAAACTCATTGTTACTAAGCCTTTATACTAGCAAACACTCAGTGAACCTAGTGGCATCCTAAACGTGGCTATTGATCTTCTGTATAGTCCCACTAGTGCAAAGATATTTGCAGCATGTCTGCCTGCATTGCACACTCAAACTCATTGTTACTAAGCCATTATACTAGCAAACACTCAGTGAACCTAGTGGCATCCTAAACGTGGCTATTGGACTTCTGTATAGTCCCACTAGTGCAAAGATATTTGCAGCACATCTGCCTGCATTGCACACTCAAACTCATTGTTACTAAGCCATTATACTAGCAAACACTCAGTGAACCTAGTGGCATCCTAAACGTGGCTATTGGACTTCTGTATAGTCCCACTAGTGCAAAGATATTTGCAGCACGTCTGCATGCATTGCACACTCAAACTTATTGTTACTAAGCCATTATACTAGCAAACACTGAGGAAACTTAGTGGCATCCTAAACGTGGCTGTTGGACTTCTGTATAGTCCCACTAGTGCAAAGATATTTGCAGCACGTCTGCCTGCATTGCACACTCAAACTCATTGTTACTAAGCCTTTATACTAGCAAACACTCAGTGAACCTAGTGGCATCCTAAACGTGGCTATTGATCTTCTGTATAGTCCCACTAGTGCAAAGATATTTGCAGCATGTCTGCCTGCATTGCACACTCAAACTCATTGTTACTAAGCCATTATACTAGCAAACACTCAGTGAACCTAGTGGCATCCTAAACGTGGCTATTGGACTTCTGTATAGTCCCAATAGTGCAAAGATATTTGCAGCACGTCTGCCTGCATTGCACACTCAAACTCATTGTTACTAAGCCATTATACTAGCAAACACTCAATGAACCTAGTGGCATCCTAAACGTGGCTATTGGACTTCTGTATAGTCCCACTAGTGCAAAGATATTTGCAGCACGTCTGCCTGCATTGCACACTCAAACTCATTGTTACTAAGCCATTATACTAGCAAACACTCAGTGAACCTAGTGGCATCCTAAACGTGGCTATTGATCTTCTGTATAGTCCCACTAGTGCAAAGATATTTGCAGCACGTCTGCATGCATTGCACACTCAAACTTATTGTTACTAAGCCATTATACTAGCAAACACTGAGGAAACTTAGTGGCATCCTAAACGTGGCTGTTGGACTTCTGTATAGTCCCACTAGTGCAAAGATATTTGCAGCACGTCTGCCTGCATTGCACACTCAAACTCATTGTTACTAAGCCTTTATACTAGCAAACACTCAGTGAACCTAGTGGCATCCTAAACGTGGCTATTGATCTTCTGTATAGTCCCACTAGTGCAAAGATATTTGCAGCACGTCTGCCTGCATTGCACACTCAAACTCATTGTTACTAAGCCATTATACTAGCAAACACTTAGTGAACCTAGTGGCATCCTAAACATGGCTGTTGGACTTCTGTATCGTCCCACAAGTGCAAAGATATTTGCAGCACCTCTGCCTGCATTGCACACTCAAACTCATTGTTACTAAGCCATTATACTAGAAAACACTGAGGAAACTTAGTGGCATCCTAAACGTGGCTATTGGACTTCTGTATAGTCCCACTAGTGCAAAGATATTTGCAGCACCTCTGTCTGCATTGCACACTCAAACTCATTGTTACTTACTAAGACATTATAATACCAAAAATTGAGTAAACTTAGTGGCATACAAGAAGTGGCTGTTGTACTCCATTAGTGCCCCACTGGTGCAAATCTATGTGTAGCACCTGTGCAGGACACCCTCCTGCTCTGTTTTTAATAAGCTATAATGATAGCAAAAAATACTGCCATTTAGTGGCATCATAGAACTGGCTGTTGTATTCCATTAGTGCCCCACTGGTGCCAAGCTATTTCTAGCACCTGTGCAGGACACCCTCCTGCTCTGTTTTTAATAAGCTTTAATGATAGCAAAAAATACTGCCATTTAGTGGCATCATAGAACTTTCTGTTGTATTCCATTAGTGCCCCACTGGTGCCAAGCTATTTCTAGCACCTGTGCAGGACACCCTCCTGCTCTGTTTTTAATAAGCTATAATGATAGCAAAAAATACTGCCATTTAGTGGCAACATAGAACTGCCTGTTGGAGTCCTTTATTGTGCCACTTGTGCCAAGCAATCTCAAGCACCTCTGCATTCTACCCTCATGCACTTTTAGCTATGCTAATTTTATAGCAAACTCAGGAAATTCCTTGCTGCATTTGATCATTAGGAGGGATAGAAAGTGAGGCTTCTTTTACTGTCCTGGTACCCACAGAACACGGCCCCTGTACCCATCTGTCCACTTTTGCCACGCTATTTAATTTGCCCAAAGAGCTGACTCTTTTTCTGCCATCCTAAAATTGTCTGGAATACTAAGTTAGTGTTCCTTTGCTGCCAAGCAAGGTACAACACATGTGCATTCTACACTCCTTTCCATTTCTGGAATGCAATTATTAACTGCAGGTAGTCCAGCCAATCTGTGTCGAAGGTGCAGGCGTGGATATAATGTAGCCTGCATCCAATGATGGTTCTCTCGATGTCTGACAGCTCAACAATACCTTCTGTTTCCACTTCCAAAACAAGTGATGACCTGCCAATCACACTCCCTGTTGCGGGTAAAGGAGTGGAAGTTCAGTGTGAAAAACCATGTGTGACTGCTGTCCCCACAGTCACAGAGGATGAAGAGCACGCAGATGCACTTGATGAGGCAGGCGGTGGTTGCACAGGCACGCTAGGCCGCATTGTAGCACAGTGAAGTTCACATTGCGACTTATGCTTCATTTTAAGTTGTGTACAGGGTGGGCTACCCAGTATGCAGCAAAACCTGGCAACAGGAAAAGGACTCTAGGCAGTTGGGTTGATAAATGATTGTTTAACTTTACCAAAACAAACAATAAGAACCATGCATACATTCTGTTGCCTACTACCTGCTAATCCCTCTGTGTAGCAGTAATTGTGTGTTTGTGCGTGTGTGTGTGTGTGTGTTTGAACACGACTTACCAGTGGCGCATCACAAGAGCTTCCAAGTTATCTACCTAAACATAGTCAAAACACATTACCCCCCTGAATACCCTTGTTAGCTGAAGCCTCACAGATAATGCAGATGATAACAGTGTGAATGCAAACCACACAGCTCTGCAACACAGTCATGGAAATCTTGAAAAGCAACAGTGAATGCAAACATGTGTTGCTTTCCCTCTATGATTTAAACTGTACGTGACAATTTGACAGTGCAGAGGCAGCAAGTTTTATTGTCTATATAGTCGGCCTACCCAAAACAGATATGTGTTTTGCTAATAAAACAAAGTGTTGCGTGCCCGCATTATTGTCTGGGCACAGCCTACCGTACCCGGGAACTCTGATGTCCAGTTTCCAGAAAAACAGACTTTACGCTCTTCTCACGGTAAACAGTATAGACAGCACTGTAAGAATGTTGGTCTGTGGCACAGGATGCTGCTCACTGGCATTACGGGGCACATCATCAAAGTACAACATGACTCCCCTCACAATTGAACGACGTGTTTCCGTGGTGGCTCCTTGCTGTAACACACACCTTTAGCTTTTCCTTCTGTTCATAGACAGCATCTCCAAGTCCACACCCAAAGAGCAATTTCTCCTCCACGTCTAAGTGTGGAGAGGCAGCTAGTGCGCATGCGTGTGCCGATTTACCCCAGCCGCAGCCTAACTACAGTGTTTCGCCTAGTGAGTATGCTCAGCCTGACTGTGCCATTGCTGAGGCTAAGTCTTCATTTCTGGATACAGCGCATGCTCCCACACTTAGAGCGAAAAGCCTCTTTGCATAGGTACTTGCACTCCGTGCCGGGTCTAGGTCCTGTGTTGTGCCTAGACACCATAAAGCTGATAGTCTTTTTTCAGACACTGTATTTCATGCTACTAAGCATGCTCAGGCACTTACTGCATCAGAGACTATGTCCGGTAATGAACTCTTTGGCCCTGCTCCTGATGTGGGGGTCCCATATAGACCACAGGGCATCAGGTGTCCTGACGATGTGGCCTGGCCACTCCCAAATGGCTTGCAGAGGCCCGCCCCTATGACTTGTCACTGCATTATTGATGGTCAGACGATGACTGCTGAGGTGTTTGGGTCATGGCAGCCATGAGGTCATCATTGAAGTTGCGGTTCCAAATAGGACGCTAGTTATGCCACTCATGATGTGTCACTCTGCTTTTGTCTCCAGGAGGTGCATTGTGGTTCACCCTGGTTTGGGGCGGACCCAGGTTTTAAAAGGGGCTGGTGCCAACAAGGAGGTGCGCAGTTCTCTATTATGCTCCGAAAGAGCACACCTCCATGTGTTGAACCCATTGCGGCTTTAGGCCAGAGGTAGGCAGGGATAGGGTGTCGATGCAGGCCTCCACCGCAGTTGGTAACGCAGAACGGTTAAGACCAGCTCCTGCCCTACCAGTCCTGCTTGTGCAGCCCAGTGGCATTAACAGGCCTGCTGCTGCTGATGCACCTGCTGTCCACAGGTGTGGCCCCTACTCACACGGTCAGCGTACTCAATGGCCCCTGTGTTGTTAACAGGGAGTTCCTGGGCTGGGTGGGCCTGTGGACCCTGTGACGCTAACAGGGCTCCCAGTCTCCAGATCCAAATGGCGTCTAACTCGGTTCAGGCTACTATTAGTTTCATAGCCACACAGCTCTGTATCCTCCACCAAACCTTCCAGTTTCCAACCTCTCTTTTTCCATCTGGGAGCACGCTGGACACTGACTGCTGATGGGCATATATACCTTTCTCTTTCTTTTCTTAATAATTTTCGGTATATAGCGGTAACATAGTATATACCACCTTATACAAATCTGCCAGTCCCACTGTAACAGATGGTGTTTCTTCAGCAAATGTTACTGTTGCTTAACCACCAAATCCACGGACAAAAACTTTTTTCCCCTTTCCAACACATCTGTTCCCCTTTCCACCAGCATCTGTCCTTTTTCAACTCATTTTGGTATATGACCAAAAGTGCAACTCTGCAGGGACACCGTACTCAATGCCATCTCAGCACAGCAGCCAGCCCTCGGTCCCTCAGATATGGACAAGTAAAAGACCATTTCCTCCTATTCATGACAAATCGTTGAGATTCACTCTGTGCAGCACTGGTGTTTAGTGGAAAAGCAGATCTAAGATTGCGTACCACCTTCTGCAGATACTCCTGTATACGTGCGTCCATTTCTATGGCAGGAATTATTTCGCCAAATTTTGTCTTGTACCGGGGATCTAACAGTGTGGCAACCCAGTAGTCAGGATTACTTTGAATTCGTACAATCCGAGGGTCATGTTGTAGGTAGTGCAGCAAGAAGGCGCTCATGTGTCTTGTGCATCCAGGAGGACCAAGTCCTTGGTGTGTTGGTGGCAGAGAGGTGAGAATCGTGCCTCCTTCCTCTGCCCTCTCCCCACAACCTCGCACAACCGAAATGTGAGCAAGCTCTCACTCATCTGCTGAGTCTTCCATGCCCATCGCCAGTTTGTCCTCCATTTCTTCATGGGCTCCTGCACCTTCCTCAACACTTTTTGCTGATACTATGCGCCCTTGTTAATCCCTCTCCCTCACCATGACTGCCGCCTAGGTGCCACTGACCATCTGGACCTCGTAGATCTTGTTATCCCTTCCGCATATGACTCCTCCTGTACTTCCTCCCCTTCCTCTTGTCCCAACACCTGACTCCGAATAATAATTACAGTGTGCTCCATCATGTAGATGACCAGAATTGTCACGCTGAGAATGGCATCGCCAGTGCTAAACATCTTCGTCGACATTTGTAAACTGTGTAGAAGGGTGCATAGGTCCTTGATCTGACACCACTCCAGCAGCGTGATCTGCACCACCTCTGGATCAAGTTATCCCAGGCTATATGTCATAATGTATTGCAGCAGGGTTCGGCGGTGCTGCCACAAACGCTGCAACATGTGCAGATTCAAATTCCTGCGTGTCGGCACATCGCATTTCAGGCGTTTAACCACCAGACCTAAAGACTTCTGTAGCGACGAAAGTTGTTGAGCTGCTGTGTGCGCACGATGGAAGTGAGCACATAGCGAGCGTGCCCGCTGCACAAGGCCCTGTAGGCTGGGATGGTGTTTTAAAAATTGCTGGAGAATTAGGTTCAACACGTGAGCCATACAAGGCACGTGTGTCACATTGCCCTGATGATGGCCCGCAGCCAGGTTTGCATCATTGTCGCACACGGCTGTTAAGTCACCAACGGAGTCCGCTCGGTCAATTTGTACTCCAGTCGCCAGGTGACAACGTGTTCCTTTCATGCATAGTGCTGATGATGGGAGAGGAGTCGATGCCAGCGGTGCAGGTGGACGCAGGTTATGCTCACCCACTGGGCTGCATTACCTTGACAGATGCAGAATCTCTGGATGAATGTAGCTGGTGGGTATCTCACAGATGAAGTACCATCATTCAGCTACAACCAATGGGAAGACACCACACCCTTTTTTATGCCCATCCTGTCTGCAGACCACTGCCAGACATAGCTATGAACCTCTGGTTACTTTTACCCCCAGTTCAGTTTTATGATTTTGTGTGCTTGTTACCTGACTACTTTTCCTGCTTGCTGTTTATGTACCTTGTTGGCCGATCCGCATTTCACCTCTGCTTGTTTTCTGATTAAGTCCTGGCCGTCCCATTCTGTTCCTGTTCCTCAATTAATGTTTTGACCCTGCCTGACTACTATTCTCTGGAACTGCAGCCTTCCACAGGTATTGATCAACTTGGGCCCTGTGTAATTCCTAATCCCTGTATAGGGGTTAAAGGGTTTCAGGGTTCTAGGGGTCCTGCTTGGTGAGTGGCTTCCCTCTAGCCTATCATTTACAGCCCATCTGAGTGTGTGGATCAAGGAAGGCGTTACACCGTGCTCTCTGCAGAAGGCCATGTGGGCCAGGATAGTGCTTTAAAAATTGCTGGACAACCAGGTTCAACACGTGAGCCACACAAGGCACGTGTGTCACATTGTCACAGCGAAGGGCCGCACCCATGTTTGCATCATTGTCGCACCCGGCCTTCCCTGGCTGCTGGTTGAGTGGAGACAACCATTGATGAAACTCGGTCTCCAGAGCTAACCGTCCACAACTTCTCAGCGGTGTGACTCACATTTCCCATACATTTCAAAGTAAACCTTTGACCGCCTGATGGCATTGAGCTCTGCTGCCAGCTTAGTAAGGAGGTGTGTGGTATTCCTTGTGCGCAGTTACAAGGAAGGGTGGCTTGACCACACAGGGTTTGGGCCAAGGTGGAGGACCCACACAAGGTTGAAGAGGCAGAAGCAGTGTATTAACTTCTACATACAGAAGAAGGATTGACACAACTCGTGGGGACGGCAAGACTTGTACAGCAGACCCTTCTCCATCTCTCCCCACAGTAACCCATTGCCCAGTTAGTGACATGTAACGCCCCTGTCCATGCTTACTGGGCCAATTATCTGTGGTGAAATGCACCCTGTCACACAGAGTTTCTCAAGGAATCAGTGATGTTTAGTGCGACATGCTGGTGTAGCGCGTGCACGCCTTTGTTGGAGAAGGAGTGGTGCCTGGGCATCGGCTCTTGGGGCACTGCGATGGGCATAAGGTCTCGAAAATCCTCGATTAAAAAGGTTGGAAAGGCAGCATTTTGGTAGCCAACAGTTTGCAGATGCTGAAAGTCAACCTCCAAGCCATGTCATGCCCTTCTAAAAGCATGTAAAACACAGCGAGGGGACTCCAACCACAGTCTCCCTCGTTTCCACTAACTGGGCCACACACACCCCACTTGACTGGCATCAGTTGACCCCCCTTTTGAAAAAGAAAAAGATGCTTTGCATGAAGCACTCTCAAAAATACGCGTGCCTTTCCCGTCCCCTGGCTGACCCAGGGGAAGAAAAGTCCTCTGAGAGCCATGACTTGTTCATCTTGGTTCTTTTAGAAACACAGCGAGGGGACTCCAACCACAGTCTCCCTCGTTGCCACTAATTGGGCCACACACACCCCACTTGACTGGCATCAGTTGACCCCCCTTTTGAAAAAGAAAAAGATGCTTTGCATGAAGCACTCTCAAAAATACGCGTGCCTTTCCCGTCCCCTGGCTGACCCAGGGGAAGAAAAGTCCTCTGAGAGCCATGACTTGTTCATCTTGGTTCTTTTAGAAACACAGCGAGGGGACTCCAACCACAGTCTCCCTCATTGCCACTAATTGGGCCACACACACCCCACTTGACTGGCATCAGTTGACCCAATTTTCAAGTTGAAAAAGATGCTTTGCATGAAGCACTCTCAAAAATACGCGTGCCTTTCCCGTCCCCTGGCTGACCTAGGGGAAGAAAAGTCCTCTGAGAGCCATGACTTGTTCATCTTGGTTTTTTTAGAAACACAGCGAGGGGACTCCAAACACAGTCTCCCTCGTTGCCACTAATTGGGCCACACACACCCCACTTGACTGGCATCAGTTGACCCCCCTTTTGAAAAAGAAAAAGATGCTTTGCATGAAGCACTCTCAAAAATACGCGTGCCTTTTCCGTCCCCTGGCTGACCCAGGGGAAGAAAAGTCCTCTGAGAGCCATGACTTGTTCATCTTGGTTCTTTTAGAAACACAGCGAGGGGACTCCAACCATAGTCTCCCTCGTTGTCACTAATTGAGCCACACACAAGCCACTTGACTGGCATCAGTTGACCCAATTTTCAAGATGAAAAAGATGCTTTGCATGAAGCACTCCCAAAAATACGCGTGCCTTTCCCGTCCCCTGGCTGACCCAGGGGAAGAAAAGTCCTCTGAGAGCCATGACTTGTTCATTTTGGTTCTTTTAGAAACAAAGCGAGGGGACTCCAACCACAGTCTCCCTCGTTGCCACTAATTGGGCCACACACACCCCACTTGACTGGCATCAGTTGACCCAATTTTCAAGATGAAAAAGATGCTTTGCATGAAGCACTCTCAAAAATACACGTGCCTTTCCCGTCCCCTGGCTGACTCAGGGGAAGAAAAGTCCTCTGAGAGCCATGACTTGTTCATCTTGGTTCTTTCAGAAACACAGCGAGGGGACTCCAACCACAGTCTCCCTCGTTGCCACTAATTGGGCCACACACACCCCACTTGACTGGCATCAGTTGACCCAATTTTCAAGATGAAAAAGATGCTTTGCATGAAGCACTCTCAAAAATACGCGTGCCTTTCCCGTCCCCTGACTGACCCAGGGGAAGAAAAGTCCTCTGAGAGCCATGACTTGCTCATCTTGGTTCTTTTTTCAAAAGCGAGGGGACTCCAACCACAGTCTCCCTTGTTTCCACTAATTGGGCCATACACACCCCACTTGACTGGCATCACTTGATCCCCCTTTTCAAAATGAGACAGATGCTTTGCATGAAGCACTCTCAAAAATACGCGTGCCTTTCCCGTCCCCTGGCTGACCCAGGGGAAGAAAAGTCCTCTGAGAGCCATGTCCACATTGTCAGTGGACAGACACGTGTGCTTATCTGCCAGCAGACCCCCAGCAGCACTGAAGACAAGTTCCGAGAGAACGCTGGCTGCAGGACACGACAAGATCCCCAAGGAGTATGTGTCGAGCTCAGGCAATTTATCCAGATTGGAAGCCTAAAATAAGCAGGGCTCAAGTTGCACAGTAATGGCATCGATGTTTCCTTGCATATACTCATATATCTGTGTCTCCTCCTCTTTTTCCTTGTCCAGCTCTTTTGTTTTCGCATGAGTATATGTCCTTGTCACTTTCCCATGTGTTTGTGTTGTGTTGTGAGTTGTTTATCACCTTTTGGACACCTTTGACGGTGTTTTCTAGGTGTTTTCATGTGTTTGTGATTGCCTGCCATTGTTTCCTATGCAGTTCGAGTTCGGTTCGTCGAACGTTCGACGAACCGAACTCGAACGGGAGCTCCGTTCGGCGAACCGACCTCGAGCCGAACCGTGACCGGTTCGCTCATCTCTACTCAGCACCTGAGTCTGTTGTATACACCGGCAACTGACATGATATAATATGTTACATGTCAATAAGGGGAAAAAAAGTTAAGAAATTCACTGAAAAGGACATTAAAACAAAAAATAACATTACAGAAAAAAAAAGGTCAAATTTACCAATATCTGTCACAATACCAACATACTGCAATATACAGACAGACCCACCATGACTCCCATGTAAACAATAAGTTGTTTTCTGGTGACAACCCTTGGAATCATGTACAGAAACAACTGAATAGCACAAATAAAATGTATTATCATCTGACTTTATTCCAAATTTGGGAATTTCAATAAATAACTACATTAATGATGTTTGTATATCTAGTGAACATACATACATTGTTCAAAAAGATATTGCATAGAGATGATCAAATGTTTCCAAATTTTGATTTTCTAGGTTTGGAAAAATTTTTTCAAAAATCTCCAAGAGATGGTGTTGCTAATAGAGGTAACATCCTCCTGCTTTGACTGAGACAAGTGATGTGTCATACATTCCATAATGGCTCCTTCTTCCTTCCAACCAAATCAGTTGCTGAAAGATGCCAATTGCAATCTGAATTTGGAAGTACTACTACTGCCCACATTACTGCTCTAGTGGGTGTGGGGCTTCTGCTGCTGCTGCTATCGTTTCCCATGTTCCTAACAGTGGTATGGATTTTTCTTTCATTTACACTACTCCATTTATTGCCATTTTTCCTTTAAGGCTATGTGCCCATGTTGCGTTCTGTCCCCTGCAGAAATTTCTGCAGCGATTTGAACAGCACATGTGCGCTTCAAATCGCTGCAGAAACAGTCCGTACTGAAAAGCCGATTTCATGCGCTCTGGATGCAGCCTCTCCCATAGACAGAGCGGGGGCTGCATGCAGAGCGCATGAAAGAAGTGACATGTCACTTTTTAAAACGCAGCGATTCGGCAGTAGCCGAAGCGCTGCGTTCTGATACGTCACGTGGGCATGGATTAGGCACAATCTTCAGAGATTGACACATGCAGTTACGCTGTGGTGCAGAACGCAGCGTAACTGTATGAAAATACGCTACGTGGGCACATAGCCTTACTGTACATTTTGTTCAATACTTTAACTTTTACTATATAACAAGAAAAGACTGAACATAAAGTGCACGCACAATGACTAAAATATTGAAAGTAATTTAATTTATTATTAGGACCAACAACTCACTGAAAAATATTTAAAAATGATGCAAGAGTCAAAGGGACGTGAACAATCACTCAAGTAGAACAATGGTCTGGAGGGCAACCACATACACTATACCGGCTACATAACATATAGTGATTTGTAATGCACCAAAAGTAACACTCTAAAAAGATTGGAAGAAGCTATATAACAACAAAGAGAGTTTATGTATACGTAAAGATCAGCATTGAGAACACCATTGATCCTGGTCAAATTTCCAACACGTTAGGCTCTAAAACAACCCCATATTAACAAGCCTTCTACATTGAACCTGACAGTTACTTCAATTTCTCAATCCGTTAGCCTCTTTTCCCTTGTTTCTTCCAGACCCATTTGCACCCATCAGAGTCTAGCCTATTAACTTTCTTGATTGCTCCAAATCACTCATTTCCAATCTTTTACTACCCTCTTTTCGTACGTTTTTTGCAAACTCCATCCAATGCTTCTTGTGATGATATTGAAGTCGATGTTTCACCTTTTTTCGAGCCACCATTCCAAAGTGCTTGCATGGACGGTGCTTGTATGAACATCTGTAATCTTACTGTTATGAAGCATACAAGCCACCTTTATGGCCATGTTTGTCATACTAGAACTGATAGACCTTTTGTTGAGCCGAATTGTTGACGCCAATGTTTTACCTGGGCGTCTACCTGTTGGGTTTTGAATAGATGATTGGACTTCATTTAATATTCTTCAAATTGTCATGGCACTCACTTGATGCAGTTTCACATTTTTTTGGGCTGAGAGACCACTATTGAGGAGCTGGATAATGCTGTTTCTCTTGGGAAATCTTTATGGCTGCACCTCGATTCCAAATAGTGAAATTTTGCTTGTGCTTCAACCTTTTAACACACTGAGCTATTAGGGAATGTGAGAGCAGGTTGTAATTTGTATTATACAGGATGAAAAAGATTTTTCCACCAGGAGCAAAACAGTAACAATGCAGTAACATGACAAGAATCTGCATAACTATTCATATGCTAAATATTTGCAAGTTAAATTTATGTATGAAATAGCCAAGATTATTGTCTATAAAATGATGGGAGGCTCACATTCTAAGCTGTAGAGGATATGGAGCCTGAAAATCAAAAGTTCAAAACATTGTTCAAATCATTAACATTGTTTAGTTTGTCAGTGTATATATCAGGAAGAGGAACATATATACCAGGATGAGGAAAATATATACCAGGATGGGGAACATATACATCAGGATAGGGAACATATACATCAGGATGGGGAACATATATACATGGATGAGAAACATATATACCGACTGGAGCTGTGTGAGAAAAATAGGAGAAATGTGTCCCACAATCAGGATAACATAATGCAGTCATAGTAACCCATAGAAAATGATGAAGACCAGCCACAGCAGTAAGGTGCAGCAATGCATGTTGATAGGGGTATAAAGCCCTGCGGTTAGGGTATATGAGAAGGCTACAAGCCATAAATAATTGCCCCAGAGCCCAAGTAAGCCCCACGTGTGTCACTCTAACAATACAGCTTCCTCAGGCTGTTTTCCATAATAAATTATTATAATAAATAAATATATTTTCATCATTTGTGCTTGTTTTTTATATGCAGACTTTTCTCTTGTCATATATTGCTTCTTGCTTTTTCTGCATACAGTAGCACATGATGCTATATACTAATTGTTTATTTTGAGCGGTGCATCCTGTTGTTCTATAACCATACTTTAATGTTTGACATTCTTTTCAATCCCAGTTATTCAACCCTGGCCAAAAAGGTCATAATAGAGAAATGAATGGTAGGTACTTTTTTGGACTGTAAGACATACTTATTCCCCCAAACATTTAAGAGGAAAATGGGGGTGTATGTTATTGTCTGAACTTACGTAGCTCACTGTGGGGGGCACCAGCAGTGGTGGAGCGGGGTCACAGATGGCTGGAGCAGGTTCACCACTGCAGGAAGCCAGTGTGACCCTCATTAAAGGGAAATTAATATTCACTGCTCTCCATGCCCAGAATCTGACCCACCTCTTGGCACTGAGTTCAGTCATAGGAAATGACTGAATATTTTTAGTATAACTGACATTCTCACTGAGAGTTGAGCAAGATAATGGGCAATTGAGCAGTGAATTTTTGGAGTAACATCTGCTTGTCCAGCAGCTGACCTCAGCGACTGTGACAGGGGGTGCATGGCAGTGACGTCATGTGCTGCCACTAACTTACACGCTCACTTGCCGGCATTAGAAGAGGACACCACATACTGGGGAGTGGAGGAAGGTGAGCATAATTGTTTACTTTTTTTATTTGATAAAAAAATCTGCATAATGGGAGGTATATATGTGTTGCCCAGAGCTACGGGGTACTCGGTCCCGGGCCGTATATTCCCGACGGGGATGTTGTGTCACGGTTGTGTAATGGTCGATGCCCGGTTCCATGACCCTGGGGACACTTTTTAATGGGGAATATGTACAGGGGAGATGAAAGAGTTTTTATTTTGACGCCACTTGCGGGCTGCGGTTATGGTGATAGAACTGCCATTGCACAGTCGGTTACCACGGGCTTATGGTGGTGGCAGCCTGGATGTTAGGCCCTCCACAAGTAGGGCCGGGCCCCAGGGAGTGAATGGTGGGATCCATCACATAAAGAAAGGAGACCACATGATGGGGATGCAGTGCAACTTCTATTTTTACTCACGGTGGTGTTGAGATGTAGCACTGAGGATGGCTGGTTCAGACCCATTGTCCCTTTTGTCCCAGTGCCGGTGTGGTGACCTGATAGTCACTATCCCCGGCATCTCTCACTTGTTGGTGGGACCTCGTAGCCTGGAGTGTTTGTGGGTCTCTTACTGTCTGTCGGCAATCTCTCGTCCATAAGGGTCGGTGTTCTGTTCCGGTCCTGCCCCCGGATTCTTGGGTCAGTGAAGTCCGTGAAGGTCCCCTCACTGTGCAGGTATTTGTCAGGTTGCCTGAAGCTGTCGCCTGACCTAGGGCTCTGTGCCCCGTCGATGCTCTGGTTCCAGAGTTACTTGGTTGTACCCTCCCTGGCAACCACTCTCCTTGCCACCTAGGTCACTGTTACATGACCACGTCTGGAGACACATCTGTCCCCTTCAACTGTCACTACTGGACTCCCTTGTCTGAGTGTCTGTCTGTGTCTATTTATCCCCTCCCACCGGGCTGCCTTCTAGTGGACTGGACTGGCTCCGCATCTAGGTGGCCATCCATTGGGTCCCGGACTAGTCAGTCATCCCTAATGGAGAGTGGGAAACTGGGGATGTAATGTGTTTTGTTGGTACTGGCACTAGGCTTCCAGATCCCTGGGGGCAGGCCCTGCATCTTTGTCAGGATGCAGTACCTAGTAGTGTCCTGAGGGGTTCAGGGGTGCTACATATATATATACCAGGATGGGCCTATGATGGGGGACATATAAACCAGTATAGGCCTATGATGGGGGACATACACAGACAAGCAAAATGGTAACAATGATTGAACTTTTGGCTTTAAGGCTCCATATCTCACCATCCACTACAGCTTTGAATGTGAGACTACCTTCATCTTAGGCCCCCTTCACACGTCCGTGAAAATCACGCACGTGTTTCACGGACATGTCAAAGGTGTGTTTTGCCCTCCGTGTGCCGTGTTTATGGCACTACGTGTGTTCTCCATGTGTTATACGTAATAACACACGGAGAACGGAAAGCCCCGCCTTACCTGATTCTTCCGGAGCTGTCTGTGGTGCTGAATGACAGTGTCCGGCACAGGCCCCGCCCCGCTGACGCTGCTTCCGGCCCCCAGTGAAGAAGATGCGTTGTTCAAATTCACTGGGGGACGGATGCAGGTGACAGCCGCGGCAGAGACTGCAGGACTTGTGGAGGTGAGTATATGTTTTTTTATTTTTTGAATGACACGTGTTTCTCCGGCGCATGTCACGTGGGACCGCATCCACACTACATTCGTGTGGTACGTGTGCGGGCCCGTGCTGCTGGAGAAACACGGACATGCATCCGTGTGGAGCACACGGGCTCACGTGTGCTCCACACGGAGGCACGGGCCAATGGCTGCACACGTGCGTGCACATAAACCCATTGATTTTAATGGGTTTACGTGTACCCGTGTCTACGGTACATGCAGGCATGGACCTAGCACGTACCGGAGACACGTGCGTGTGAAGGAGGCGTTATAGAGAGCCATATTGGCTATCCCTTACATACTCGCAACTTTTTAACACATGATTATGTAAATTCTTATTGTGTTTCTGCATAGTTACTGTTTTGCTTCTAAAAATAAAAAAAAAAATTGTATTATTTAATTAGTATTTTGTAAATCCACCTTTAGCTTTCAACACTGTCTGAATCCTCCTGGGCATCATCTTGATCAGATTCAAGCCTGTCTCTACCAAAATTTGATCCCAAGTCTCTTCTACACTTTCCCAATGTTGGTGCATAATGGTCGAGTCATTTAAGTATGTATACAGCTTTTTCTTCAACGCTACCCACAAGTGTTAGTTTGGGTTGAGGACTTGGGACTTGTCGGGTCCAATCCAGCACCTCTACTTCATTGTCATTGAGCCATTTCTTCACCAATCTCGACATATGCTTTGGATTTTCATCCTGCTGGAACACTATGTTGTCCTTTTCATACCCATAGTACTCTGATAGTACGAAGTACCTTGTCTTGTGGATTATTCAAATATAGATCAGTACTGAGACCACCATTGATCCTGGTCAAGTATCCAACGCCTTAGGTTTTGAAACAATCCCATATCAATAGGCTTCCTACATCAAACGTTACTTCAATTTATCAATTCGTTAGCCCCTTTTTCCTTTGTTTCTTCCAGATCCATTTGCACCCATCAGAGTCTAGCCTATCAACTTTTGCGATTGCTCCAAATCACTCATTTCCAATTTTCTATTACCCACTTTTCGTACTTTTTTTGCAAACTCAAGCCAACGCTTCTAATGGTGATATTGAAGTTAAGGCATTTTCACCTTTTTTCGAGCCACTATTCCAAACTAATGCAGTGTGCATCACATGGTGCTTGCATGGACGTCTGTGGTCTTACTGTTATGAAGCATACAAGCCACCTTTGTTGCCATGTTTGTCATACTAGAACTGATAGACCTTCTGATAAGCTGACTTTTTGTCTACCTGTTGGTTTTTTAATGGATGATTGGACTTCATTTAGTATTCTTCAAATTGTCATGGCACTCACTTGATGCAGTTTGGCAATTATTTTGGCTGAGAGACCGTCATCGAAGAGCTGGATAATGCTGTTTCTCTTTTCTTGGTTTTCACAGTAATACCTGCAGCCAACATATGGCATTACTGTATATTGCAGATATCCCTGCATATTTATTGGCTGTTTAACATCCCCATAACATGCGAGGTTGGAACTTGAGTATGGCGCTCCAGTACCCGCAAAACTTGATCAAGGACCGAGCATGCTCCAGCACACTGATGCCCGATTGAGTATCAGGCAGTGCCAAGCAAGCTTGCTCATCACTAGTAGTTATCTATTGATATTTATATTATTTGTTATTTGGTTACCTTCTGTGTGGGTCATTTAATGAAATAATTGTGTTTAATCTTTCTCAGATAATTATTAGTGATGAGCGAGCATGCTTGTAACTACTCGGTACTCGCACGAGTATCGCTGTACTCGGGCTGCTCGGCGGGGACCGAGTAATCTCGCGATACTCGTGCTGTACTCGTGGTCTTCATTTCTGCATGTTGGCGCTCTTTTGAGAGCCAGCCCTCATGCAGGGATTGGCTGGCAGACCACTGCAATGCCACAGCCCTGTTAGTTGTGGAATTGCAGTGATTGGCCGACCTGCACAGCGTGACCGAGCCTTTATACCGGCCGGCGCGCTGTGCTCTGCTCACAGCTATCCAGACAGTGAGTGCAGGGAGAGTGTCGCTGATTCAGGGAAAGCTTTGCGGCCCTTTATAGCTTTTTCAGTTGCAGGGCTGCAAACAGTGTGACCAAAAGTCCTTCTCAGGACTATTCTAGTTGTATACAGGCAGGCAGGGTATAGCCAGGTCGGAGTACAGTAGCAGAGTCCTTCTCAGGACTATTGTTGCTGTATACAGGCAGGGTATAGCCAGGTTGGAATACAGGCTAGTGACCAAAAGAGTCCTTGTCAGGACTATTGTACCAGTATACAGGCAGGCAGGCAGGCAGGCAGGGTATATAGCCATTCCTAGTGGTGACCGTATACCAGCCTTCATCATATCTGGGGCTGGTGTACACAGTCTAAAACAGTCCTGATAGTGTCAGACTTCTCAGCAATTGTCGCTCCTAAAACCTGTTAGGTTCTTAGTGCGTCCGTGCTTGCATTTAAAAACCGCACGTGTGTGCCTGTCGGTGGCAGCGTACAGGTGCACTTGTGTGCGTTTTTACCAAACTATTATATAACGCACAAGTGTAGTGTATAATACACGTCAGTCAGCAGTGGCTGATAGTGTCAGAGTTCTTAATTTTTGCTCCTAAAACCTGTGTTAGGTTCTTAGTGCGTCCGTGCTTGCATTTAAAAACCGCACGTGTGTGCCTGTCGGTGGCAGCGTACAGGTGCACTTGTGTGCGTTTTTACCAAACTATTATATAACGCACAAGTGTAGTGTATAATACACGTCAGTCAGCAGTGGCTGATAGTGTCAGAGTTCTTAATTTTTGCTCCTAAAACCTGTGTTAGGTTCTTAGTGCGTCCGTGCTTGCATTTAAAAACCGCACGTGTGTGCCTGTCGGTGGCAGCGTACAGGTGCACTTGTGTGCGTTTTTACCAAACTATTATATAACGCACAAGTGTAGTGTATAATACACGTCAGTCAGCAGTGGCTGATAGTGTCAGAGTTCTTAATTTTTGCTCCTAAAACCTGTGTTAGGTTCTTAGTGCGTCCGTGCTTGCATTTAAAAACCGCACGTGTGTGCCTGTCGGTGGCAGCGTACAGGTGCACTTGTGTGCGTTTTTACCAAACTATTATATAACGCACAAGTGTAGTGTATAATACACGTCAGTAAGCAGTGGCTGATAGTGGCAGAGTTCTTAATTTTTGCTCCTAAAACCTGTGTTAGGTTCTTAGTGCGTCCGTGCTTGCATTTAAAAACCGCACGTGTGTGCCTGTCGGTGGCAGCGTACAGGTGCACTTGTGTGCGTTTTTACCAAACTATTATATAACGCACAAGTGTAGTGTATAATACACGTCAGTCAGCAGTGGCTGATAGTGTCAGAGTTCTTAATTTTTGCTCCTAAAACCTGTGTTAGGTTCTTAGTGCGTCCGTGCTTGCATTTAAAAACCGCACGTGTGTGCCTGTCGGTGGCAGCGTACAGGTGCACTTGTGTGCGTTTTTACCAAACTATTATATAACGCACAAGTGTAGTGTATAATACACGTCAGTCAGCAGTGGCTGATAGTGTCAGAGTTCTTAATTTTTGCTCCTAAAACCTGTGTTAGGTTCTTAGTGCATCCGTGCTTGCATTTAAAAACCGCACGTGTGTGCCTGTCGGTGGCAGCGTACAGGTGCACTTGTGTGCGTTTTTACCAAACTATTATATAACGCACAAGTAGTGAATACACGTCAGCACAGCATTGCAAAATGCGCAAGGGCATTGGCAAGGAACAAGGAAGTGGACGTGATGGTGGTGCAGGCAGAGGCCGAGGTCGTGGGCAAGCTCTAATTTCGCCACAACAAAGGGCCACATCTAGTCGCTCGCACGTCCTGTCCCAAATTCTTGGGGACCGCATCAGTACACCGCTCTTGAACCAAGACCAGTGTCAACAGGTTGTTAGTTGGATAGCAGATAATGCTTCCAGTCAGATTGGCACCACCACAAACACTCTGTCTTCCACACGGTCAAGTGTCAGTAGCCGTGATACTGCACCGCACATTTCTGAACCTGATCCTCCTTCCTACCACCAGGCTGAGTACACGTCCTCCTCGGACATTAATGATCCCACACTTGGACACTCGGAAGAGCTGTTCACGTTTCCATTCACACATTCTGGCCTCTCGCCAGCTCATATTGAAGTGGGTCATGAGGAGATCGTCTGTACAGATGGCCAAATATTTGAGCAGCCACGTTCTCACGAAGTTGGCAACGTGTCTCAACAAGTGGTGGACGATGATGAGACACAATTGTCAGGAAGTCAGGAGGAGGAGCAGGGTGCGGAAGAGGAAGACGACGTGGTGGATGATCCAGTAACTGACCCAACCTGGCAGGAGGATATGCAGAGCGAGGACAGCAGTGCACAGGGGGTGGGAGGCGTAGCATCACAACAGGCAGTAAGAAGCAGGGTGGTGGCCCCAGGCAGAAGTCAGGCAACCGTTCCCCGGAACAACACGACGACACAAGGTGCCTGTACAAATGTTAGGTCTTCCCGAGTCTGGCAGTTTTTTAAGTTGGATCCAGATGATTCAAAAAACGCCATTTGCAACACCTGCCGTGCCAGCATCAGCAGGGGTACCAAAACTAGCAGCCTGACCACCACCAGCATGATCAGGCACATGTCAGCCAAGCACCCGACTTTGTGGGAAGTACAACAGAGTCGAGGAGCAGTGCTTGCTGATGTCACTGCTACGTCTTCGCTGGGTGTGCATGCGAGCCAATCCCCTGTCCATGCTGCCTGCGAACAAGCCTCCTCCACTCCTGCACCTGCAGTTGCCTACGCAGAAAGAACACCATCATCAAGCACATCCTTGTCCCAGCGCAGCGTTCAGTTATCCATTCAGCAAACCTTTGAACGCAGGCGCAAATACACTGCCAACACCCCACATGCCACAGTTCTAAATGCTAACATTTCGCGACTGCTTGCGCTGGAAATGTTGCCTTTTAGGCTGGTGGAGACAGAAGCATTCCGTGACCTGATGGCGGCAGCTGTCCCACGTTACTCGGTCCCCAGCCGCCACTATTTCTCCCGGTGTGCCGTCCCCGCGTTGCATAACCACGTGTCACAAAACATCACACGTGCCCTGAACAACGTTGTTTCACCCAAGGTCCACCTAACCACAGACACGTGGACAAGTGCTTGTGGGCAAGGCCGCTACATCTCGTTGACGGCACACTGGGTTAATATTGTGGAAGCTGGGACCCAGTCTGAGCGAGGGACGGAACACGTCCTTCCCACACCAAGGTTTGCAGGCCCTACCTCAGTCAGTGTTTCACCCACACTCTACAGCTCCGGAATGTCATGCTCTTCAGCCTCCTCCTCCTCCTGCGCATCCTCATCCACTGTACCCTCCACACCAGTCACAAGCTGGAAGCACTGCAGCACTGCCTCGGCGAAGCGGCAACAGGCTGTGCTGAAGCTAATCTGCATAGGTGACAAACCCCACAATGCAGAAGAGCTGTGGACAGCTCTGAAACAGCAGGCAGATCACTGGCTCACACCTCTGAACCTAAAGCCAGGAAAGGTCATGTGTGACAATGGCCGGAACCTGGTGGCGGCTTTGAGGCGAGGCCAGCTGACACATGTTCCATGCGTGGCCCATGTGCTCAACCTCGTGGTTCAGCGGTTTCTAAAGTCATACCCAGAGCTGTCTGATATGCTGGTAAAAGTTCGCCGCCTGTCTGCACATTTTCGAAAGTCACCTACTGCTTCAGCCGGCCTTGCCGGCTTTCAGCGCAGTTTGCATCTTCCGGCTCACAGACTGGTGTGTGATGTCCCCACGCATTGGAATTCAACTCTGCACATGTTGGTCAGGATATGTGAGCAGAAGAGGGCAGTTGTTGAGTACCTGCATCACCTAAGCCGTCGGGAAATGGGTCAAACTCCACACATAACACCTGAGGAGTGGAGATGGATGTCAGACCTATGTACCATCCTCCAAAACTTTGAGGACTCCAACAAGATGGTGAGTGGTGATGACGCCATTATTAGCGTCACCATACCGCTACTCTGCCTTCTAAAATGGTCTCTGCTGAAAAACAAACATGATGCATTGCAGGCGGAGCGCGATGAGTTGCAGCAAGAAACAGTAGTGGGTGTGGGTGATGATAACACACAGCCCAGCCTCGTCTCATCACAACGTGCAGTGGAGGACTATGACGAGGAGGAGGATGAAGACATGGAGCAACTCTCCGGCCAAATTGAGGATATGACATGCACACCAGTCATATCCTCGGTTCAGCGTGGCTGGCCAGAGGACAGGGTAGATGAGGAGGAGGAGGAGGAGGAGGAGGAGGAGGACAGCATGTTCAGTCATCTTGTTGGTCAGGCTACTGAAGTCCTGGCTGTTAAGAGTCTGGCGCACATGGCTGACTTTATGGTAAGCTGCCTGTCTCGTGACCCTCGCGTTAAGAACATCTTGGCCGACAATCATTACTGGTTGGTAACACTGTTAGACCCACGCTACAAGGAGAACTTTTTGTCTCTTATTCCCGTGGAGGAGAGGTCAACCAAAATGCAGCAGTTCCGGAAGGCCATAGTCACGGAAGTAGGCAAAGCATTCCCCTCACAAAACGCTAGCGGCATAGGTCATGAATCAGTGGACAACCGAGGCGTACAGCCGAGAGAGGCACAAGTCCAATCCGCCAGAGGTAGGGGAACAGTCTTTAAGATGTGGGACAGTTTTCTCAGCCCCTCACGTACCACAGCCCCTGAGGTGCGGGGTAGTGCCACAAGAAATCCTAAGTTTGCCCAGATGCTGAAGGAGTACCTTGCAGATCGAACAACTGTACTCCGACATTCCTCTGTGCCTTACAATTATTGGGTATCCAAGCTGGACACGTGGCATGAATTGGCTCTCTACGCCTTGGAAGTCCTGGCCTGCCCTGCTGCTAGCGTTTTGTCAGAGCGTGTTTTTAGTGCCGCAGGTGGAATCATTACAGATAAACGCACCCGCCTGTCAACTGAAAATGCTGACAGGCTGACTCTGATCAAGATGAACAAGGGTTGGATTGGGCCAGACTTCACCACACCACCAGCAAATGAGAGCGGAATTTAAAGTTTGCCATGTACCTCCACTCACCCATGGGTACACACTTCTGGACTTTGGATAATCGCTGGACTGCTCCTCCTTCTCCTCATGCGCCACCATGATGATGACCGTTACAAATTGCAATACTTAGGCCTTTGTTTCAGGTATACCCCCAGTGGTAAATTTTTTCGCCCATTCTTTGCAGAATGGACATTACAACGACAGGAGACCCGCTCCTTTGCAATGGGAACAATGTTTTGAGGCCCTCATGCACGTCTCTACCCAGGGACAACGTGGAGCCTCCCAATTTTTGGCTGCCCTGCCTAAGGGCTATACTATAATACACCCACTTCCTGACAATGGACACTTAATGTTTTGAGGCCCTCATGCACGTCTCTACCCAGGGACAACGTGGAGCCTCCCAATTTTTGGCTGCCCTGCCTAAGGGCTATACTACAATAGACCCACTTCCTTCCAATGGGCACTTCAGGTTTACAGGCCATCATGCACGTCTCTATCCAGGGACAACGTGGAGCCTCCCAATTTTTGGCTGCCCTGCCTAAGGGCTATACTACAATAGACCCACTTCCTTCCAATGGGCACTTCAGGTTTACAGGCCCTCATGCACGTCTCTATCCAGGGACAATGTGGAGCCTCCCAATTTTTGGCTGCCCTGCCTAAGGGCTATACTATAATACACCCACTTCCTGACAATGGACACTTAATGTTTTGAGGCCCTCATGCACGTCTCTACCCAGGGACAACGTGGAGCCTCCCAATTTTTGGCTGCCCTGCCTAAGGGCTATACTATAATACACCCACTTCCTGACAATGGACACTTAATGTTTTGAGGCCCTCATGCACGTCTCTACCCAGGGACAACGTGGAGCCTCCCAATTTTTGGCTGCCCTGCGTAAGGGCTATACTACAATAGACCCACTTCCTTACAATGGGCACTTCAGGTTTACAGGCCATCATGCACGTCTGTATGCAGGGGCATTGGTGAACCTCACAATTTTGGACTGCCCTGGCAAAGGAAAATACTACAAAGACTCACTTCCTCAAAATGGGCACATTAGACTCAAGAGGCCTTCATGTACGTCTCTTCTCAGGGACATCGGAGTGCCACACAATGTTTTCACGTAAAATCTTTCATGTATTAATCTCAAAAAGTAACATACACCAGCTCTATCTCACTATTGGGTATGTGCCTTTAACATTTCCGCCATGAAAAATCATTTTGGGGTCATTTTGGAAGGTTTTCTGGTGAGTCCGTAAAAATGGCGTAAAACGCGGACAAAATTGTTCACAGCTGTGACTTTTCAGTGATAAATGCTTCAAGGGGTCTTCCCCATGCTGTTGCCATGTCATTTGAGCACTCTTCTGAGACTTTTGTGACATTTTTAGGGTTTCTCCATGCTGCCGGGGGGTCATTTCACAAAAATACTCGGGTCTCCCATAGGATAACATTGGGCTCGTTGCTCGGGCCGAGTACACGAGTATCTTGGGAGGCTCGGCCCGAGCTTCGAGCACCCGAGCTTTTTAGTACTCGCTCATCACTAATAATTATGTCTCCGATTCCCTAAATATACGTTTTACTTTATCCATTATTTGAAATCTATTCCCTCTTCCTTTTTTCTCTGCTTTGGATGAAACTATTATCTTTTATGCTATTTATTATACATTTTTTTTTCTTGCCATGATGTGATTTACCTCTGACCACACTGACTGGTTTTATATATTATTTTCTTCTGTTTTTGTGCATTGTAAATAATAAAATTATGTTTATTAAATAAATTTCATTATTTATCTTATCCTTTATCCTGATGAGTTATTTATAGGTTTAACTCAGACAATGATGACCTATCCTGAGGATATGACATCAATGTTAAGGTTCTGGGCAACCCCTTTATCAAGATAAATTAACTTCACAGAACAATGAATGATGCTACACTAAGTTAGGCCACCTTGACACATCCGTAAAAAAATTATGTTTTGTGCAAACCGTTGTGAAGTTCCGTGTACTATCTGTGACTCAGTGTGTGTGTCATCAGTGTGCTATCCGTGTGACATCCAGATAGCATATAGACAGCATGAACTTTTATACTTACCTGTCTCCAGAGCTGCTGTCACAATTGCTATGGGTGCTCAGTCAGTTCAGTGAATATTCATGAGGCATAATTAGCGGGACCCGGAAGCAACAGCAGCACCGGAGACAGGTAAGTATAAAAATTAAATTTCAGTGATTGGGTGTCCTTCAGTATCTGTCACAATGATATCACATGGATCACAACAGTGTGTGGTCCATGTGACAGCCATGCTGCTAGCCAAAAACAGAAATGTCGCCATGTGGAGTACACACACATATGTGTGCTCTATATGGCCACATGGTCCATGTCAAAACATGGACGTGCGAACAAACCCATTGAATTTAAAGGGTCTATGTGTTTCTGTGTCTCTGGTACGTGTGGATATGGACATTATAAGTGCCAGAAAAAAGACAGCGGTCGGATGGAGCGCTATTTCTGATTAAAGGAAACCAGGGAATGTTTTTTTAGAGATGTTTTTAAAAAACAATCCTTTTATTAGTAGTTCCTTATAATTACGTGTTTCAACAACAGTGTTGTCTTCCTCGGGTGAATAAGGAGACTTTAAAAGTAAAAACATATATATATATATAAACAAATATATAAAAAAACTTTAAAACAATTGGGTGTGTTAATGATTAATAATTGTTTGAATTCAGTCTAAAATTAACCCTATATTATCCTGATTAAAAAGTAATGACAAATGCACATATATATATATATATATATATATATATATATATATATATATATATATATATATATACAGTTAGGTCCAGAAATATTTGGACAGTGACACAAGTTTTGTTATTTTAGCTGTTTACAAAAACATGTTCAGAAATACAATTATATATATATAATATGGGCTGAAAGTGCACACTCCCAGATGCAATATGAGAGTTTTCACATCCAAATCGGAGAAAGGGTTTAGGAATCATAGCTCTGTAATGCATAGCCTCCTCTTTTTCAAGGGACCAAAAGTAATTGGACAAGGGACTCTAAGGGCTGCAATTAACTCTGAAGGTGTCTCCCTCATTAACCTGTAATCAATGAAGTAGTTAAAAGGTCTGGGGTTGATTACAGGTGTGTGGTTTTGCATTTGGAAGCTGTTGCTGTGACTAGACAACATGCGGTCTAAGGAACTCTCAATTGAGGTGAAGCAGAACATCCTGAGGCTGAAAGAAAATAAAAAATCCATCAGAGAGATAGCAGACATGCTTGGAGTAGCAAAATCAACAGTCGGGTACATTCTGAGAGAAAAGGAATTGACTGGTGAGCTTGGGAACTCAAAAAGGCCTGGGCGTCCACGGATGACAACAGTGGTGGATGATCGCCGCATACTTTCTTTGGTGAAGAAGAACCCGTTCACAACATCAACTGAAGTCCAGAACACTCTCAGTGAAGTAGGTGTATCTGTCTCTAAGTCAACAGTAAAGAGAAGACTCCATGAAAGTAAATACAAAGGGTTCACATCTAGATGCAAACCATTCATCAATTCCAAAATTGACAGGCCAGAGTTAAATTTGCTGAAAAACACCTCATGAAGCCAGCTCAGTTCTGGAAAAGTATTCTATGGACAGATGAGACAAAGATCAACCTGTACCAGAATGATGGGAAGAAAAAAGTTTGGAGAAGAAAGGGAACGGCACATGATCCAAGGCACACCACATCCTCTGTAAAACATGGTGGAGGCAACGTGATGGCATGGGCATGCATGGCTTTCAATGGCACTGGGTCACTTGTGTTTATTGATGACATAACAGCAGACAAGAGTAGCCAGATGAATTCTGAAGTGTACCGGGATATACTTTCAGCCCAGATTCAGCCAAATGCCGCAAAGTTGATCGGACGGCGCTTCATAGTACAGATGGACAATGACCCCAAACATACAGCCAAAGCTACCCAGGAGTTCATGAGTGCAAAAAAGTGGAACATTCTGCAATGGCCAAGTCAATCACCAGATCTTAACCCAATTGAGCATGCATTTCACTTGCTCAAATCCAGACTTAAGACGGAAAGACTCACAAACAAGCAAGACCTGAAGGCTGCAGCTGTAAAAGCCTGGCAAAGCATTAAGAAGGAGGAAACCCAGCGTTTGGTGATGTCCATGGGTTCCAGACTTAAGGCAGTGATTGCCTCCAAAGGATTCGCAACAAAATATTGAAAATAAAAATATGTTGTTTGGGTTTGGTTTATTTGTCCAATTACTTTTGACCTCCTAAAATGTGGAGTGTTTGTAAAGAAATGTGTACAATTCCTACAATTTCTATCAGATATTTTTGTTCAAACCTTCAAATTAAACGTTACAATCTGCACTTGAATTCTGTTGTAGAGGTTTCATTTCAAATCCAATGTGGTGGCATGCAGAGCCCAACTCGCGAAAATTGTGTCACTGTCCAAATATTTCTGGACCTAACTGTATATATATACATACAGACACATACATATATATATACACATATATACATATATACCTACTAAAAACTACATACAATAGAATCATCATCATTATATTAAAAATGATAAAAAAATACATTGTAAACAATTTATAGCATTTTTCACCCTTGAGATATATTAATCTACATGTTCATATTAAAAATTCCTAACATATTTCTATAGATGCAAAGTGTTTGTATATGTTATTCATAGTATAATGCTGTATCATGGAATCTATTACAATATATTACCAAGGTGACAGGAAATCGATGATGGAAATATTAATATTGTGTTATTTTATTATTATAACACTATTTCTCAACCTTTCTTTTCTATATATCACATTATCTAGTAGTTAATTTATTTAATATCCCTGATATTCTAGTGTTTAGTAACATTATCTAAGGTAACAATATGTCCTTCAGGGGCCAAAGTGCCAAGTTTAAAAATCCAGTAGCTTTCCCTTTCAATCAGCTTGGCTATAAGCAAGAAACCTGTGGGCAGAAAAGCGCATAGGGTCTTACCCTGATAAACAGGGGGTGTACTAAGAGTAATCCTACTCACCTATTAGAGTTGTGAAAGGCACAACTCCTGTAACCGCATATGTTGATCAAAGGCAGCAGTACCCCGATTGGCAGATAACAGAGAGAATAGCGGAGATGGGTTTTAAAAACCGCGCCAGAGATCCAGATGTAAACTTGATCAATGTACACTTTATTTCGGCATAGGTCTACGCGTTTCTGGGGTCTCAGCCCCCTTCTTCAGGACCAGCAAGCACAAGATACAAAAAATCTTTTTGTATCTTGTGCTTGCTGGTCCTGAAGAAGGGGGCTGAGACCCCAGAAACGCGTAGACCTATGCCGAAATAAAGTGTACATTGATCAAGTTTACATCTGGATCTCTGGCGCGGTTTTTAAAACCCATCTCCGCTATTCTCTCTGTAATCAGCTTGGCTAGGGAATCAGGGTATTTACTGTTTATATGGTCTATTATAATTAAACTCATTTTACTGGGGTCTTTTTGATGTATGACACAAGATGTCTGGAAAGGATATGCAATTGATACCCCGTTTTTATATTATACCTATGTTTATTTAATCTTAAGTGCATTTCTTGTATAGTGGGGCCTATATCTTGCAGGCTGCATGTGCACTCCAAAAGGTATATGACATAGGAAGTTTGACAATTCATTCTATGTTTTATTATAAATTTTTCCCCTGTTGTTCTAGAAGTAAAGGTTTTTTCACCTCTTCTGATAATTTTACAACATAGACACTTTGGTGCCATACATGGGTAACATCCCCAAGTGTTTGAGTTGGTGATCAGAGGTTTAACTCTCTCCCGACTGACATTGCATTGTGCCACCATATTCCCCAGACATTTATTCTTCCTATATATAACAACAGCTTTTTGGGGTAGATGTTCCGATAAGACTGGATCCCCTTTCAGTATAAACCAGTATTTCTCCATTAATTTCTGAATCTGTGTTCTGGATTGACAGAAGGTAGTCACCAGACTCCTTCTGGTTAATTCCCTTTTCTTTTCTTCCTCTTTTGTAATATTTGATCTAGTTTTTACACATACTTCTTGAGAGAGTTTGCTAGATTTTCAAAAGGTATCTTGAAGCAATTTTTGGGGTATCCTTTTTTCAAAAATCTTTTTTTAAGGATGTTTCATTCTACCTTAAAATCTACATCATTTGTACAATTCTTTTGGACCCTCCAGTATTGGCCATGTGGTACATTACGGATCCAGCTGGGAAGGTGCCCACTATCAAACCTGAAGTAGCTGTTCACATCCACAGGCTTGAAGTGGGTAGATGTTATTATTTTTCGCAGCTGGTCCATCCAAAGCTGTAGGTCCAAATACTGGATTGTGTTGTCCGAGTAGTTAGCTGTAAATGAAATGCCCCAGTTATTGGCATTGAGTTTCATTACAAACTCACTGGCTTGTTCAAGGGATCCCCCTCCATATTATAAAGAGATCATCTATGTATCAACGGTATAGTACAATGTAATTTTTTTGAATGGGCAGACTGTGCGATGAAGATGGATTCAAACACACAATATTAGCATAACTGGGTGTGAATCTCGTCCCCATTGCACAAACTTTTACCTGTTGGTAGTACGAGCCTTCAAAACAGAACACATTATTTATTAAGATAAACTCTATGGCTGTAAGTAAAAACTCCCTTTGTTCCACTGCTCCTTCTCCATCCTCCACTAAAACATATTTGATGTCTTTTAGACCCCTATCATGTGGAATGTTGTTGTATAAAGAACTTCGATCAATAGTTATAAACATACAGCTTTCTATGGGGGGTAGGCTGGTTACCTCCCAAATTAATTGAGTTGAGTCTTTAAGGTAAGAATCCAATTTGGCCACATACCCCTGCAGAAACAAATCCACAAGGTGTGATAGATTGCTGATTATAGAATTGACACCAGAGATGATTGGACGCCCTGGTGTTTTTTTGGGTCTTTATGTAACTTCAGCAAGAAATAAAACTAGGGTACTGTATAATGAGATATATCTAGAAATGTATTTTCTTTCTTGTTCAATAATCCTTTTTGAATGGTATCCTTTATGTTTATATTATAATTTAGATATATTGCAACTGAAGGGTCCTGCTCTAGGGGTTCATAGTATTCTGTGTCCTCTAAGATTATTTTCCCTTCGTTGAGGTACCAGGAGCTATTCATCACCACTAGGCCTCCCTCTTTTTCTGCCCTCTTAAGAACTATTCTATTATTTTCTTGCAGTGAAATGATGGCCTTTCTTTCCCCTATTGTGAGATTATCTTTCATCATTATAAGTACTAGAGACACAGATGTCTGAAGGGTGCCTTAAAAACTGGAAAACCAATTATTGCTAATTGGAAAGTTAACCTAAAAAGTCAGTATGTCAGTACATCGAAGAACCAAGGTGTTCCCAAATTATAAATATACTAAGCATATGGTAATGTCCCAGTTCTGGCTTGAGTTTTGGGTAGGTTAATTTTTAGGGGTAATTCTGCTTTTCTGGCAGCACAGTGCCTATTTTATTTTTTCAATTGCTGTTTATATTGATAAGTTTATGGGTTTTATTATCCGGTAACTACTGTCCCGCGATAAATATTAGTTTCCAGCTATTGTTGTTGTAGTCTTTTAATCCTCCCTTGTTTGTCTTAGATATTGTTGTTCTCATTTATTTTAGATACTGCTAAAAACATTAACATCAATGAGATTCCCTTGTGTGGGTTGTTTTCCTTGTCAGTCTACAATGTAATGTGTTTTAACTTTTACAAAATGTCAATAAAAAGCTTTGTAACTTGACTAAAGATGTTAGCGGCTGATGTGCCAATCTATAAGCACATTGTTTTGCATCTTCAAAGACAAAGCAGTAAGTGAACAACTTGAACTGCATTAGGAAAGCCAAATAGGCATCTGCTTAGTCAAAGTAATGCCGTAATTGAATGTATGTTGTAAGTGACCCACCGCAATACAGTATGTTTTCTCTATAGATTTCTTTTGTTCTGAACATGAAGCATAGGCTGGTTGCATTTCATATTAGATCAGAGGTTACGGCTGCTATCCTCCACTTTAATTAAATCTTTATTTTTACATCTTTAACTTGAAGCAAAAAAGTAAAATGCTAAAAAAGATAAAATCCTCTCTTATTTGATCAAACCGGGCCTCAATGCTAATTAGTATTACAGCTTCAAAAACAAATCTAGTGTATGTACATACATTCAATGTATAACAGCCACAAGTCAAAATGTCACATTTTCTTAAGAAGAAAATCATCGGTGCATGAAAATGGAAATTTATAATTAATTTCAGAGTTGTCTGATTTCTATGAAAAGTAAAACACATTGAAAAGTGAACCTTTCTTATTATTGGTACTGCACAGTAGCTTCATGAGCACCTAAGGCCTAATTCACACACTGCAGATATGATCGGTATTTTAAAGGGAAGTTGTCAGCAGATTTGGTGTCTATAAGCTGCGGCCGCCACCACTGAGCTCTTCTATACAGCATTCTAACATGCTGTATATAATAGCCCAGGCCACCGTGTAGAACATAAAAAGCAAGAAGGTCACTCCGGTGCAGACTGGTCGAATGGGCGTCTCCGTTCTCCAGGACTGGCGCCTCCTCTTTCTTCCATCTTTGTTCTCCTTCTTCTGAAGCCAGCATCTTCTCAGGGCAGATCAAAGTATTGCAGTGTGCCTGCGCAGGACCTCAGTACCAGTCTGTGTGCATGACTTACGATGCGTCATAAACGTGGGTTTCAGAAGAAGAAGGACCAAGATGGCCAAAAGAGGAGACACCGATCCCGGAGAATGGAGACTCCGATTCGACTAGTCTGCACCAGAGCGACCTTCTAGGTGAGTATTATAACGTGTTTTCACTTAATAATAGTGAGGATTGAGGTGATATTTTAGTTTTAAGTCTATATTTTCACCCAATAAAGGACCTTTTTTGATACTATGCTTTTCTACTGTCGATTACAACTCTCTATATATGATATTCATATTGTTTATTCATAGCAATTATAGTGTACACAAACATGGGGCACAAATATATTGCATTACTATAACTTTTTATTGTTTTTTGATCTATGCATATATCTTGCATTTTGGTTGTTTTTGTGCATTAGAATTGAACAGGGTGGGCTGTTACTCTTATTACATAGCTAGTGATGGTTTCTGCAGTGTAAATGGTTTTAAAGGGAACCTAGCAGCTGACACATGGGCAGCATGTATCAGACACTGGTTGTATGACTACATAGTATTCAACCTGCCAGAGACTGAGATGAAAGGGAGATTAAACAGACAGGTGATTCATAGTGGCTTCTCCTCACTCACTCCACTAGAGTGACAGGTTTCTCCTTATGTGTGTTTAGGGCTTAGATTTGACAATCACTGGCAGCAGACACGGACAGGCCACAAGAAACCTTCCTAAGGCTATGTTCACACAGGTAATTTTTGCAGCCTTTTTATTTCTGACCTAAACCTGATCCAGTGAGTCATCTGCAGTTTTGGTGCAGTTTTGATTGCGGTTTTTGTGGCATTTTTACAGCTTTTTTTGCACTTCTGTGATGACCAGCAGGGGTTCAAAAGTACACGAGTGCTGGGTCAGGCTTAATTTGACCTGGATCCGGAACTTGGGTAGTTAAAAAAAAAAGTAAAGCAAGTGCCCTATACCAGTCTCCGGCATCGCTGTACCTGCTCGGTAGATGCTAGAGTGTATGGGCTCCTTCCAGGTATGATGTCATTCAACAGGCCCCTATTACACAAAGCAGTGGGGCAAAGCAGGATTGTAATGGAAGGGAGAAAGCATCGCCAAGCTCACTAACCAAGCTGGTCACACCCACTAACCTAAAATAAGAGGGACTCCATGCTGTTTTTTTTTAACTATTAATTAAATAAATAATTAAAAAAAAAAACACCATGCAGTCCCCCCAAATTTGATAACCAGCCATGATAAAGCCCACATTTGGGGGATGGTATTCTCAGGCTGTAGAGGCTCAGCCTAAAAATAACAGCCTGCAGCTGCCCACGATTGTTGCATCCATTAGATGCGACAAGCCCAGCACTTTACCTGGCTCTTCCCAAATTTCCCTGGTAAGTGGTAATCGGGGTAATATCAAGGTTAATTGCAGCTCATAGCTGCCAGTAAGCCCTAGATTTATAATGGCAGGCGTCTATGAAATACCCCCCTCACCAATCTGTAATAAGTGAAAAGAAATAAACACAAACACTGAAAAAATCCTTTATTTCAAATAAAAGACAAAAAGACCCCTCTTTCATCACTTTATTAACCCCATAAACACCCTTGCAGGTCCGACGTTATCCACACGAGGTCACACGATGATTCAGCTCTGCTACTTCTGAAGATCACACCAAGCCGCTATAGAACAAGACTACCCACTGTGAACTCCAGAGAATGAATGAGCAGCGTAATTACCAGTGACTTCACTCAGGTGATTTCCGGTCACAGCTATGACCTTACACTTGAGTGAGATCACCGCTGAATGCGTGGCTCATTCATTCTCTCTACACTAGACCCGCAGACCTTCAGTCAAATGCTATCACTCAGGCTGAGGGCGCATCTGACTGCAACCAATCACAGATGAAAGCAGTGAATATGAATCGGGAAGTGGAGGAGCCATGGGAGTTTACAGTCACGGCGGTGATTAGGTAAATATAGCACGCCTGCTCCAATCCCCCTATCCATATCACCTTTTTTGAGTGCCGGCCAGATACCCAGGATCCATTTCGGGCCGAAACCAGATTTTTTATTAACCCAGTTAGATGCGTTGATTCAGGGTATCTGCGAGTCCACCTGACACTAGGTTGAAAGACTGTGGCAAAAGCGCTAAACAGAATTGACATATTCATTTTTTTCATAACGCAGTAAAATCGGAGGTGATTCACAAAACCGTCAGGAAAATCCTAGAGGTGTTTTGTGTGTTTGCATGAGATTTCAGAAATATTATAGACTTTGCTGGGACTGTAAAAAGGAGCATTTTATTAGCATGGATTTGCATAAAACCAAGGCAAATCCACAGCTAAGAAACGCTGCAAAAACGCCTTATAAGAACATAACTTAACTGACTCGTAAACTGACAAGCTCTGATCCTGGCAGCTTTAAAGCAAACTTTTGTCAGAAATGCTGCAGTATTTAAGACTGAAATATACTTTGCTAATATAATACAGCAAGTGCCTGATACATGTTGCAGTGGATTGTGCATCATGTGTTAACTACTAGGGTTCCTACACCAAGTGTACGGGTCTCGGACCTGAACACAGACTTTTACTTCTATGTCCGGTTCATGTTCGCTTTTGTCATCTGAATAAAGCTTGTTTAAAGGTTGCAGAGCAGCCAATCAGCAAGTTTTTGTGGTGTGGGCACTAACGGCCCCATCACATCCATGTCAAGCATTGGCATGGCTGTGATTGGTCAGGGAAATCACTGTAAAATACAAATTACATGGGCTCCCATCCTATTTTGATAGCCAGCACAGGTAAAACAGCACCTGCAGGTTGCAGCTCCCACCAATGAGCTTTACCATACTGGATATCAAAAAATAAGGGATAAATAATTAGAAAAGAGGCATAGCCTCCCCCCGCCCGCTTTTGATAACCAGCCCCAGTTAACCAGACAGGTGGGGCAGGTATTATCAGGATGGGAGAAGCAATGGATATTGTCCCCCCCCCGCCTGAAAATACCAGCCCACAGCTACCCAGAATTGGCCCATCACATTAGATGTGCCAATCCTGGCAGTTTACTTGGTTCATCCCAATTGACCTGGTATGGAGCCAATTAGAGTAATACAAAGGGTTTTAAAAAAAATCACAGCTGCCATAATGCCCTGGATTAGTAATGGGAGGCATCTATGAGACCCCCCATTACTAAATCTGTAAGTGAAAAGAAATAAAACAAAAACACTGAAAAAAATACTTTTTTTGAAATAAAACAAACAAACCCTCTTTCACCCTTTATTAACCCCCCAAAACACCATTGCAAATCCGATGTAACCCATACAAAGTCCCAAGACAATCCTCAGGTCTGCTACATCCAGAGGTTGAAGACAAAGAAAACATGTCCACTCTCTTCAGGCTCCAGGAATCACTGACAGCCAAGGGGGACCTGGCTATGAGCAGGTGACATCACTCAGTTCATCGGAGGTCACACCTGAGTTCCCACGTTGTGACCTCAGGTCGTCTGAGGTCGCACTGGGGGCTCCTTTGCTGCCCTCAGTGAGAGTTGAAGCCGCTGCTGGGCTGTCATATTGCAGGTCATGACCATGTCCCACAGTCCAACAATCTGGCAGCACTTTCACTGAGGGCAGCAGAGGAGGCCCAACTGTGACCTCAGGTGACCCAACTGCCAGATTTACAGATTGTGGGTCACGGCTGTGTCCCACAGTCTGCCAATCTAGCAGCATTTTCACTGAGGGCAGTTGGGGAGCCCCCAGTGTGACTTAAGGTGACCTGACTGCTGGATATTTTATTTCAAATAAAGGATTTTTTAAGTGATTGTGTTTTATTTCTTTTCACTTACAGGATTAGTAATGAGGGTGTATCAATGATGCTTCCTTTTACTAATGCAGGGCTTGGTGGCAGCTGTGATTTTTTGACAAATGACAGCGGTCATTAACCACTTATATTACCCTGATTGCCATCGCACCAAGGTAATCTGGATGAGTGGGATAAAGCACCGGGATAGGCCCATCTAATGTGATGTGCCAAATTCTGGGCAGCTCCTGGCTGTGGTTTTTAGGCCGGGGAGTCAATATCCTTGTCTCCTTCCACCTTGATAATACCAGCCCCCCACCTGTCTGCTTTGCCATGGCCCTACCCTTTTTTAATTTTTTGTTTAAATCATTTTTTAAAAATGGTGTACGATTGCCTTTATTTTGATATCCAGCTATGGTAAAGATCACAGGTGTGGGCTCTAGCCTGTAGCTGTTATTTTACTCATACTGGCTATCAAAATATGGTGGAAGCAGATGTCATTTTTAACCCCTTCACGACGGCCGATTTTTCGCTTTCCGTTTTTTTTTTCGCCATTCTTTTTCTGAGAGACGTAACTTTTTTATTTTTCAGTCAATATTGTCATGTGAGGGCTCATTTGTTGCGGAACGAGGTGTACTTTTAAATGAAATAATCAGTTTTACCATATAGTGTACTGGAAAACGGCAAAAAAATTTCAAATGCAGAAAACTTGCAAAAAAAGTGCGATAGCACTATGGTTTTTGAGATATTTTATTCACTGTGTTCACTATATGGTAAAACTTATGTGTGGCTGTTATGCCTCAGGTCAGTGCGAGTTCGTCGACACCAAACATGTATAGGTTTACTTTTATATAAGGGGTTAAAAAAAAAATCGGAAGTTTGTCCGAAAAAAGTGGCGCACGTTTTACGCCATATTCCGTGACCCGTAACGTTCTCATTTTTCGGGATCTATGGCTCAGTGATGGCTTATTTTTTGCATCTCGAGCTGTCGTTTTTAACGGCACCATTTTTGCGCAGATGCTACGTTTTGATCACCTCTTATTGCATTTTGCGCAAAAGTTGTGGCGACAAAAAAACGTCGTTTTGGTGTTTGGAATTTTTTTGACGCTACGCCGTATACTGACCAAATTAATTGATTTTATATTTTGATAGATCGGGCGTTTCAGAACGCGTCGATACCAAAAGTGTGTATATTTTTTATTTTTTTAACCCTTTAATTTTCAATGGGGCGAATGGGGGGTGATTTGAACTTTTAGGTTTTTTTTTTTTTTTATTTTTTTTAAAAAAAAATGTAACTTTTTTTTTTTATTTTACTAGTCCCCCTAGGGGGCTATTGCGATCAGCAATCCAATCACTCTGCAGTATCTGCTGATCACAGCTACACAGCTGTAAACAGTAGATAAGCTCTCTTTCTCTTTTGCTGTGCCGCTGGCACAGCGAAAGTGAAAGCAAGTCATGTGTAGTACAGGAGTCATCACATAACCCTGTGCTACCATGACAACTATTGGAAGTCACATGATCGCATCACGTGACTTCCGGTATCGGGCGGTAAGTAAAAGTTTACCGCGATCGCGCTTATAATGGCGCTATCACATATTGACAGCGCCATTTAAGGGGTTAATCAGCACGAGCAGATAACGATTCTGCTCATGCCTAGCAGGCACACATCTCAGCTGTGAAAATCAGCGGAGATGTGCACCGATCGCGGCATGCTGCCGCCGGAGGACCGCGGGCAGTAACATTATGACATTTAGGACGTAATTTTACTGCCCGCGGTCGTTAAGGGGTTAATTATTTATTTGTACACTACCATACAACAAACTGACCGCAACCAATCACAGATGTGGACACAGGGTGGGGGCATGAATAACAATTTGCAACCAATCACAAACACTTGCACAGCAGGTGGGTGAGGCAAGCCGGGCCCAGAAAAGAGTCTGACTGCAGTGTGATCCTCCAGGAAATATGGTATCTATAACTATCCTGATCTTATTATCATTTAACTTCAATTTGTAGTCCCCTAGTAGTTACTATGACTTTTTACTGCCCAGAACTTCTCGTCCCCATTGACTTGTATGGGGTTCGTTGTCCGGGGTCAAGTTTGGGGTCAAGTTCAGTTACTGAACCCGATTTTTTTTTTTTTTCCTTATTCCGTGCTGGTTCGGCGCACTTGAATATCCATGGGGTTGCTCATCACTAGTGATTTTTTTATCATGCAATGAAAATAGTGACTCTTTGTGCATGATCAGTGTGCCTTCATTATGCCCATGTTTCTTCTTTTAAGTTGTTATGTTTTTAAGGATTTGGGAAGATACCACTCACAATTTATGTGGCTACTTTCCATTTTCAAATTAGATAGAATGAGATACTGTAGTGTCTTTGGTCTTCCTATTTAGATTTATTTCACAATATGGGTAGAATAGTTAAACTTAGAAAAGACAAAATGCCCGTCACTATTGAAAAACTGCAAAAACACAAAACAAGTTTATTTTAGTCACTAGCCACACAAAAGTAAAGCAACAACCTCAGTTATTCATGAGATTACCTGAATCAGTCTTTTATGGGGAAATTGCTGCAGTAAAATCACTTTTGTGAAAAAAATACAATCAGTAGAGATTAGACCATTGGATATTTGGCCATTTGTCTAGTACTAGCTGCCATGATTTTAAGAGATGCACAAAAAATGCATTTTTTGTTTTCACCACAAAACAGTAGGAGTTGTGATGGTGTGAGAGTGTAATCGCATGGCTACCACAGCTTTCTACAGCAACACTAAGGTGGGACATTGTTTTTCAACAGAACATTGATCCAAAATAAACCTCCAGGCTTAATAGAAGCTTTGTGACAAAAAAGGAAAGTGATAGATGACCAGGTCTTCACAGTTTCCTGACGTAAACCCAAGAGACAGAGTCAAGGAAAAGCAGTTAAAATAGTGCTCAGTATGCATACTGTTGGAATTGTTTTCCAATCTCATGAAGTTGGCTGAGAGAATGCCAATACTGAGCCGAGCAGTTATTAACCCTTTTATTGTTTTTTTTTTTTATCTCTTTCTTTCTAGATCCATGAATGTTTTATTTTTCTGTTGACATCATTGGTTTTACCATGTAATGTACTAAGAAATAGGGAACAAAAATTCCAAGCGAGATAAAATGGTGAAAAAAGGTGCCATTTTATTTTTTTTTGGGAGGGGGGGGGGGGGTTCTGCAACATTCATTGTGCAGTAAAAATGATCAAGCAATATGAGTCTTTAGTAGGGCTAAGCGGACCCGGACTGAAAAAGTCCAGATCCAGAGGTTTCAACTTTTCCTGGGTGCCGGATCCTGGCCCGGGATACTGGGTGTTTGATCCGGATCTGGCACTCTAGAAAATAAAAAATAAAGGAAAAATAAAGAAAATAAGAATGAAGCAAGAGTTTCATACTTACCCAGGCTGCGGCCGGCTGCTTTACGCTGCTCCTGCTACCTCCCTGTGCCACTCATTCACATGCATGGCTTTCCCCGTCCACCGGTTGGCTTAGCCTCTGTGATTGGTTGCAGTCAGACGCGCCCCCAGCCTGTGTGACACGTCTCCTTTCATCCAGTCACCACTCATCGCGGCTCATTCATTCTCTGGAGTGCACAGTGAGCGGTTGTGCTCTATGGCCGCTCGCTGTGAGGTTCAGATATAGCAGAGCTGAATCACTGTGGGATCTTGTGTGGATTACTTCAGACCTGCAGGGTGTACAGGCCGCACGTTGTTTTTTAAATTGTTTATTTATATAATTTTAAAAAGAAAGCCGCATGCGGTGAATCTTGGGCCGGAGTCAAGTCACACTTGCGAGCGACTTGCATGCATTTCGCATCGAATCACCCAGCACGGCCACACACTATCCTAACAGGAGCAGGTCAGCTGCATGTAGTTCTATGCAGCTGCACGCTTATGTCTGGACAGCAGTCAGGCCATGTCGGGTGATGCAATGCGACACTCGCGCAAGTGTAACTCTGTCCTTACCGTGCGCTCACAAGAACTGTATGACTCACAAGAGTCTTGTACCACATCACCCAACACCGCCGCATACTCTCCGAACATGACCGTGCAGCTGCATAGAACTACATGCAGATGCACGCTCCTGTCAAGAGAATGTGTAGCTGCTGGGTGATGTGCTGCGAGACTTGTGCAAGTGCGTGACTCCGGTCTTACAGTGCGCTTGCATGAGTCTCGCATTGCATCACTGGGCAGCTGAACTCTCCAGACACGAGTGTGCAAATGCATAGAAATACAGGTGATGCGATGAGAGACTCACGCAAATGTGTAACTCTGGCCTTATTCTGATACACAGCCATGATAAAGCCCAACAGCTGGGGACTGCTCCAAATTGTTTTATTTATTCATTTATTTTTATACACGATACTCACTCGCAGACAGTTGCACTGCTTTCCCCGCCCACTGGCCGTCCTGGTACCTGTGATTAGTTGCAGTCAGCTGACATGCTGCCACTCAGGATGGGGGCGCATCTAACTGCAACCAATTACACGCGCAGGTAGGCAAAGAAAGCATTAAATATTCAATGTAGGTTAATTGTCAGCTCCGGAAGGGAAAGCGTGACCTGGAAGTAGCTTGCCGCCATGAAGGAGGTTCAGTGAGTAGATGGCACATACTCCTACACCCTACCTGTTCTACCAGCATTTTTAATCTCCAGATTTTAGCTTCCGTAGACTTATATGGGTACCAGATTCCAGACCAGATCTGTGTTTTTTTTTAAATTCAGCAGGAACCCGCAGGTCCCAGTTTTCTGTGAATTCAACCAGCTCTAGTGTTAAGGTCAATGCTAGTGATGAGCTGGCCTTTTGAGTTAAAATTTGCCCCCCAAAAATTGATTTGTTGTGAATAAATTTGTGTGCATCTGTGTTGCCCCCGCGTCGGCAGCTGGGATGCTCGGATTCGGATCTGCGGTGGCTCGAGAGGGCTCCGGACCCGGGGGTCGTGCAGCTCCTCAAACAATGGGGGGTTATGTATAGGGGATGGTATGGAAAGTTCGTAACGCCACCCGTGGTGCGTGGTAAGATGGAGTACCACCGCTGCGATTGGGAGTACCCAGTGGCGATGGTGTAGGCAGCTAGGTGTTTAACCCCTCCACGGGTAGGGGGGATGCCCCAGGACTCGGTGATGGTGACAGGGAGGTGCCGTTGGGGAGGTAAGGGTCACTTGCGTACTCACTCAGTCCAATAATGCTGACACCGACAACTGTAGTAAACCAAAGTTCTGGACACCGCTGCCGTTGAGGGGGAGCACGCCTGTGTCCCGTGTCTGTTGATGTTGCCTGTTGGCCAGTGAGATTTTTCTGTGGCACCTTGTCTTTTAGTTGGTCTCTTTAGTCTGAAACTAATCGGGTCCCGCTCCCTAGGGTGGCTAACTGGGGAAGCTTGCTCTCAGGGTTCATGCTTGGGATTTTCTGGACTGTGTAGTGGAAAGTCCTATCCCCCTCGTTGCGCTAGTACCCTGATTTTGGAGTGGGGGGAGAACGGATCTTGAAGGCTCCGTCCTCGTCGGGTAAATTGTCAGGATGCCTGAAGCTACTCCCTGACCTAGGGTTCACGTACCCCGTCGTGCAATGGCCCCTGCCCGATGATGGCACAAGGCCGCCGGCTGTCCTCCTTGACAGTCCGTGCCCCTTATCTCGATCCCCTGTGACCGAGGTCCAGCTCCTACCAGGCCCAGAACAACGTCTGCTACCTAGTAGTTCCAAGGAGCCCAGCTCCTGACCTCCTCTCTCTCTGAGAGTTACTCCTCAACTGCCTTGCGACCTCTCTTCTTGAGAGTCACTGCTTAACTGTCTGTCTCATGACACTCCTGCCCCCCCCTTACCAACCCCCCAAGTGGGCGACCCTATTCCACTCAGGCCATCCACCGGTGTGTCTGGTGGGTGTGGTGCAGAGTGTTCCTAGATTTTGATTAGCTTGTTCTTGGCAACACCAAAGGTGAGAGACCCGTAACCAAGGAGGAGAAGGATATTGCACAGGAGGGCAGATTGCACAATACCCTGTGACGACCTGATAGGCCAGGGCGTCACACATCTCATTACTGGAAAGCTTGTAATTGCTCAGAAAATACACACGGGAAGAGGAGAGAGAACCCAACTGACCATAAAATCTTTGGGGTACTTTGCACTCTGCGACATCGCTAGCTGATTGTAGCGATGCTGAGCGCGATAGTCCCCACCCCCGTCGCAGATGCGATATTTTGTGATAACTGCCGTAGCGAACATTATCGCTATGGCAGCTTCACACGCACTTACCTGCCCTGCGACGTCGCTCTGGCCGGCGACCCGCCTCCTTCCTAAGGCGGTGGGTCATGCGGCATCACAGCGACGTCACACGGCAGGCGGCCAATAGAAGTGGAGGGGCAGAGATGAGCGTGATGTAAACATTCCGCCCACCTCCTTCCTTCCTCATTGCAGGCGGGACGCAGGTAAGGAGATGTTCCTCGCTCCTGCGGCTTCATACACAGCGATGTGTGCTGCCGCAGGAACGAGGAACAACATCGTACCTGTCACTGCAGCTAAATTATGGAAATGACTGACACTACACAGATCACCGATTTTCGACGCTTTTGCGATCATTTATCGGTGCTTCTAGGCTTTACACGTTGCGACGTCGTTACCGGCACCGGATGTGCGTCACTTTCGATTTGACCCCGACGAGATCACAGTAGCGATGTCACAACGTGCAAAGTACCCCTTACACAGTGTCTCTGGTGATGGAAAACGACTTTACCCTACAAATTGTATTCCACTCTCAACTGCTAATCTGTGATGGTCCAATTACTGACCCCCACTGCACAAAGTATGATAAGCCGTAAGGTGTCATTGCTGCAGTGCTTTGTGACCGTGACCCCGGCAATATATCGTTAGATACGTCGTTGCATGTAACGGGGCCTTTAGACTCGCAAACTTTATAATTTTCTGTTGACAAAGATGTGGGCATTTTTTTGCATGCTATGCTGCCATTTTTATTTTTACCATTTTGGAGTGCAAACCATTACTTTTCATTACATTTTTCAACTTTTTCTTTCTTTTGGCTGTGTATCATATGGTTTAACAGAAATAATAATTAAATAATTGTATGCCTCTGATAGACTGGACTTTATAGAAACAACAATAGCATATATATTTAAAAATGTATAATTTTTTATATGTTTTAAAACTTTTTTTTTTTTCATTTTTGCTTAATTTGTTAGTGATCACTATCAATTTTTTATAAGGTCTGGAGGTTTACTTTATATCAAGGATTGTTGATTCCTATTGACTGTTTATCGAACAGTAATGGTTTACCGCCACAATTCTACCACATAGGACTGATTAAAGCAATCTTCTGAACTGTAATCTTATATTTACTCTAACTTGAGAGGTTGTCACTTTTCTATGTCTGATGACTAGAATATACATCATACTGCCACAGGTTTGGCTTAGTAGGAGTACCAAGTTGCGATGATGGTGACTATCTGAAGGCGACTGGCTGCCATGGAAACCTATCAATGAAGAGCGCCATGCAATCAGGCCATATAAATGGCTCTGTCAGGGATTGACATCAACATTGAAATACTATCAGAGTAGCAGGTGCTGGTTGTAAAACTCAGCTGACACCATACATTCAGACCCAACATAGAATGTACCATTACATTCTATATCAGGAGAGCGTTAGGGCAAATTATGGCTATTTTGAAAATATCCAGAAAAGTCTGTTAATATTATGTTTTCAAGCTTAAAAAATGCTGAGATGTTTGTTGCAGGGCAATAGACAAACATGAAAAAAGTATACATTTGTCAGATGCTAGGACTTGATGTAATTCATCTTTCACCCACAAGCACGTGTTAAAAAAATACATTCAACTCATGCATCTTTTTACTAGATGACTTTAAGGATTACCATTAACATCTGGTATTGTCACAATGTGACTGTAGGATAGCGAGGGACAGGCGGATCCTATACTGTCCCTCATGATTGGGGACCCTCGATTATCCATAACCTCCGGTTTACCCCTGATGGTGGAGATGCCGGAGTCCCGTGCCTTACTATAATCCTGAGTAAGGGAAGGAAAGAGGAGGAGTGAGAAGGAAACACAGATGAGGCAGACAAGGATAAAAGAAATTCAGTAATAAACAATAAGAAACTAAGGGGAAACGCAAGAGAAGTAATACAGCAACAAAAGGTTAACAGCACAACCGCACACAATAATAATATCAACACCATCAGTAAGTCAGGATAAATCCACCTATCCAGGCCAGGTATAGTCAAGGTATAGCTGGCATTATAAGAACCATCCAGCCTGCATACACAAGAGAAGAGTGAATGTGACTGGCTCTCCCATAGCATGTGAACAAGAAGACTAACAAGCAGCCTAGAACAAATTAACTCTTACTAGCCTTCCCATTCCCATGAATCACAGGTCTAGGACTCAATGCCCGAGTCACCCTGAGCTGATCACAGACAGAGAAGTTAGCAGGCAGAATGCAAGAATCTGAAGTTTCCCCAGATTCTGACGCTGACATGACAGTCTGCCATGTTGCACACAGCTACTTGTGACAGTTATCCATCAGCCATCCACCAGCTATAGCAGGGGTGGGGAACCTTTTTGCTGCCGGGGGCCATTTGGAAATTTCTACCAACCTTCGGGGGCCGCAAAAAATTATCAATGTGAAAATGACCCTGCTATATTTGGTCAAACAAATAATTAACTCCCCCCTATTTTGATGGCTGGAGCTGCTTCTCTATGGTGCGGCTGTGATGTTCAGTGATACTAATCATGTTGCTTCTCACAACTTCTTTTCTAGGTTTGTCTCAGTCTGAAGCGCAGTCAATTCTTTGTGATAATAATATTTGGTAAATCATATACATCACATAGGAGACGCTGTATATACATCACAGGAGATGCTCGAGGCACATATAACACATAGGAGACACTGGGACTGCTCTATATACATTACAGGAATCACTGAAGGCACATACATGACTGGAGGGGCTGGGGGCATATACATCAAATAGAAAACGCTGGGACTGACGTATACACAACAGAAAGGAAATCCTGGGACTGCTGTATGTACACATCACAGGAGACACTGGATGCACATACATCACATGAGGAGCTGGAGACATATATATGCTCCCAGCCCCTCCTGTGATGTAAATGCCCACAGCCCCTCCTGTGATGTAAATGCCCACAGCCCCTCCTGTGATGTAAACGCCCCCAGCCCCTCCTGTGTTGTGTATGTCCCCATTGCCTCCTGTGATGTATATGCCCCCAACATCTCCAATGTGATGTCTAAGTCACAAGAGATTCTGGAGGCAAACAACACAAGAGGGGCTGGGGGGAATACACATAACAGGAGATGCTGGGGGGCATACACATAACAAGAGACGCTGGGGGGCATACACAACGCAAGAGGGGCTGGGGGGCATACACAACGCAAAAGGGGCTGGGGGCACACACATCACAAGAGGGGCTAGGGACAAAGACATCACAAGAGGGGCTGGGGGCAAAGACATCACTGAGGGGGGCACAGACATCACTGGGGGAAGACAACACTGGGGGTGATACACAGCATTGGGAGGGCACATAGCACTGGGGGCTGCACACAGCACATGCAGAGCCCTGACATTACTGGGGAGCCACAAACCTGAGGTGATACACAGCATGGAGTGAGGGACACAGCACTGATCGTTGCACACAACTCTGGGGGCATGGTACACAAAGTACTGGATGGAGAACAGAGTGCCGGCGAGCACACACACAGCGCCGGAGACAGTGCAGGCCGGAGGGCAGAGGGGCGGACACACCGCTCTGGAAGGCCCTAAGCGTGAGCACGAACAAATTACTAGACTCATTGGGTCATATGATGATCAGAATGAAAAGGTTATGCACATCCTGAGGAAACACTGGGGAATTCTAAGATCTGACCCAGATCTGAGTGATTTTATTACGCCCTATCCTAGTGTCACATACAGGAGGGGAAAAACTATCAAAGACTACTTGGTACATAGTCATTTTGTACCAGAAAAACCACCGGGCACATGGCTTGAGAGGAAGCCGTGTGGTACCTTTAGGTGTGGGTCTTGTAAATTTTGCGCATACATAGATCAAAGCAAAACATTTACCAATCTAGAATCAGGGAGAGTTTTTTACATCAGGGATTTTGTCAACTGTCGTACAGAAGGGCTAGTGTACAGGTGTACATGTACGTGTCCACTTAGCTATATAGGTAAGACAAGACGCCAATTGCGTGTTCGCATTGGGGAGCATCTGGGCGATATTGCCCATAAACGTGACACACCTATAGCTAGACACGTTAATAACTGTCACCAGGGAGACCCCAAGAGCATACGGTTTCAAGGGATTGAAGTTGTCCCGATGCCAACCAGGAGGGGAAATTGGGACAACAAAATATTACAGAGGGAAGCCCGTTGGACTTTCCTCCTTGATACAGTTAATCCCAAGGGCCTCAATGAGGTTTTGAGCTATATTAGCTTCATTTAAGGTAGTTATCCATAATAGTATTCTTCTATAAGCCTCTCTTTTCTTCCACTCTCTACCCCATAGTTCCGTTTTTTTGGTTTTGGTTTTTGGATTTGTGTCCTCTTTGTCTTGGTCGTTTGATTGCCTTGTAGCCCCTGCTAATCCTGAGGGGTATTAATTCATCATTTTTTTTAGCCAGATTTTCTTTATTGCATTGTTAGAGTATATGCTCTGATGATGATTATCCTTTTGTGCTATGATATAGTCAAATATACGTTCTCTGCACTAGACACTCTTCCTACTTTTGGAACCCTGGGCTGATATATATGGATCCTGGTCAATGCCATTACTCGTTACGTACACGTCTATAAGCTCCCTCTATCTCCCAATGAATGGTTTTTTGGTAGATATGTTGTTTTCTGGCCAATCTGGGTAGGACTAATAGCTGTCCTTAGATTATATACACTCTGGGAGGCTTTAGAACTGGGACGGGATAATGTCCTATCCTTTACAATCAAAGGCAATGGGCTTGGATTTTGAGATCTCGCCGTATACTTTTTTTGCGCAGTCGCCTGGTGACGTCGTTATAATATTGTTAATCATGACGCTGACGTTTCACCGCGCAGGCGCATGGATGCGTCGCTGCTTCCATTGATAATATGGAGCGGTGATTTGGATTCTATTGCGCAGATGCGGTGATCACGTCACTAATACTTGGCGACGCAGATGCGGAAGTGACGTATGCCCTAACCATCTCACTTCCCTGGATACTATCCCCGTCTGTTTGTGTGGGGGCGTGGTGGTGACGCCTGTGACGTCCATGGTGTCACATGACCATCTCAGCCGCACCTCCGATTGGTCACGCAGGCATGGAGGTGGCGGCTTCACCACATGTCTTTACACTTCCGGTGTTGCGCCATTATACAGGAAGTGGGTGTAAGGCATGTAACCGGCATCTAGACATTAAAAGACGCCGGCGAGGAAGGGTATGCTGCTCCTCTACCCGGTGCTCTGTTCTTTGGGGTCATTATACCCGGAGCACTAGCGGGTTATGTGTGCTTGACATCGCTGCCCACCACTTTAGGCTATGGATGTCAGCCCGATATCATGAGGAAAGCCAAACTAACCAAGGTATGACAATAGACAAATTGGTTTTGTATGGTGTATATTGTGGAGAACGTATGAGAACTGGACGTTATACAATGTCCTTACTCGGGAAACCGATTTTTCCTCGTTTTCTTTTTTAGAAAGAAAATTTATGATACTGATGATGTGGATATGATGAGATCCTCTTTCTTTCCCCTGATGAACCCCTAAAGATATAAATAGGGGGGAAACGCGTCGGGATTGGGATTGTAATCAGTGATTCTAACAGATAAGTTCCCTGTTGGGACCACATGCTATTATCTTGTTATCACTTATATCATCGGTATATTATTACCAACTTGTTATAGCTGTGCAAGAATACTTATATGTACAGCTGTAGTTTGGCTATCATATTTATGGTGACCAAGCCCTAATATATAACTTATGTGGATTTTCCAAGTATGTTGCTAAGAGTTAATATCCTATATGGATTTTCCATGGTCTTTGCGCTTACATCAAGAAGCATTACTTATTTCCTTTATTTATAAAGGATAAGCTGTATTGGGGTTGCCAATCCAGGTAACCATATTTATAGTGACCTCTGACTATGTGCACCTTTATTCTTGGTGGTGGTTGTTTCCTGCGACTTGCGGGTTAAAGGGACAGAATAGGGAAAGCCGACGAGGAGCGGGGGGTACCCAATAACTTATGGTGCACCTCCGTTGGTAGGTAGGAAAAAGGGAGGGTCAATTTATCCCCCTTTTCATATTCCCTAGAATAACAGGGTATTTCATCTTTACAAAATTATATCATTGAAGATAAGCTATCCATAACTCTACTTTGAGTATTGAGTGAATTAGAGCTCCTCCTATCACTTTGGCTTATACCTCTTTTTGCCCTTTCTTCCACCACACTGGACTAGTTACTGGAGTATACTAGAGTTATTATGCTCTTGTATGAGCTGTTTTAATACTGATATAATAAAAAATTGTTTTTAGGAGTTTTTTGTTTTGGTTTTCTGCAGAATGGGCAGATACTTGGCAAATGAGATTTAATGTTGATAAATGTAAAGTAATGCACCTAGGACGGAGTAATCCTATAGCTGCGTATACATTAAATGGAAGTAAACTCGGGACTACAGAACAGGAGAAGGACTTGGGTATTCTCATTACAAATAAGCTGAGCAGCAGCACTCAATGTCAAGCAGCAGCTGCTAAAGCAAACAAGATTTTAGGGTGTATAAAAAGGGAGATTAGATCCCGTGATCCCAACGTATTGTTACCCCTCTATAAATCACTTGTAAGGCCACATCTGGAATACGGGATCCAGTTTTGGGCTCCACATTTTAAAAAGGACATTCAGAAGTTAGAGTCAGTTCAAAGGCGGGCAACTAGACTATTACAAGGAATGGAAGGCCGCCCATATGATGACAGGTTGAAAAAGTTAGATATGTTTAGCTTAGAAAAAAGACGTCTCAGAGGAGATCTCATTTATATGTATAAATACATGTGTGGTCAATATAAAGGACTGGCACATGACTTATTTCTTCCAAAGACAGTACTAAGGACCAGGGGGCACTCACTGCGAGTGGAAGAAAAGCGATTCCGACACCTAAATAGGAAAGGGTTCTTTACAGTTAGAGCGGTCAGACTGTGGAATACACTACCACAAGAGGTAGTAATGGCAGATACTATAACAGCTTTTAAAAAATGGCTGGATGATTTCCTCAGTACACAAAACATTGTTGGTTATAAATGACTTAGTGACTAAATGTAGAACTGGTGGAGGAAGGTTGAACTAGATGGACCTAGGTCTTTTTTCAACCTTAGTAACTATGTTACTATGTACTAGCAACTGTCAGTGGTTGCTATACGAACAAAATAAAATGTTAGTATAAAATGCTTATGTGTGAGTGAGAGACAGAAAAAGACAGACAGATAGAGACAGACAGGGAAAGAGACAGAGAGATAAAGACAGAGACAGATGGGTAAAGAGACAGAAGGGCAAAGAGACAGACGGGCAAAGAGACAGACAAGCAAAGAGACAGCCCGGGCAAAGAGACAGCCTTGGAAAGAGACATCCCTGGAAAGAGACAGCCGGGCAAAGAGACAGCTGGGCAAAGAGACAGCCCGGGCAAAGAGACAGCCTTGGAAAGAGACAGACGGGCAAAGAGACAGCCTTGGAAAGAGATAGCCCTGGAAAGAGACAGCCTTGGAAAGAGACAGCCCTGGAAGGAGACAGCCCTGGAAAGAGACAGACGGGCAAAGAATCAGCCCTGGAAAGAGACAGCCCTGGAAAGAGACAGCTGGGGAAACAGACAGACAGACACACACAGAAAAAGAGAGAGACACAGAGATAGAGACACAGAGATAGAGACAGACAGAGAGACTGATACAGAGACAGACAGAGAAACTGATACAGATAGAGACAGACAGACAGAGACAGACAGAAACTCGAAGAGAGATAGTTACTATCCCGGGCAACGCCCGGGTACTACAGCTAGTATATATATAAATCTGAAAATTGTGAAATGTGTTTGCTACATCGCATGTGGAAAAAGGTGCTCTGGTCAGATGTTGCCAAAGTAGAATTTTTGGGCTTAATGCAAAAAGCTATGTGTGGTGGGAAACTAAAGCTGCACATCATCCTGAAAACACCATCCTCTTTGTCAAATATGGTGGTGGCATGAGGCATTTCTTTAGCAGGGAATGAGAGGCTGATTAAAGTTGATGGGAAGATAAATTAAGCTAAACAGAGGGCAATCTTGGAGGAAAAACCTGTTAGAGGCTGCAAAAGATTTTGAGGCTGAGGCATAGGTTCAGCTTCCAGCAGGGCAACAATCCTAAACATTATGCCAGAGCTACAATGGAATGGCTAGAATCAAAGCATATTCATGTGTTTAAATGGCTCAGTCACAGTCCAGACCTAAATCTCATTGAGAATCTGTCACAAAACTTGAAAATTGCTCTTCAAAGACACTTTCTCTCCAATCTCTTAGCTCGAACTATTTTGGAAAGACGAATGGGCAAACATTTAAGTCTCCAAATGTGCAAAGCTGATAGAGACATATTACAAAAGACTTGCAGCAAAGATTGCAGCAAACGGGGGTCCTACAAAGTATTGGCCCAAGGAGGCTGAATGCAAATGCATTTCACAATTTTGAGATTTATATTTTTAAAATATTTATAAAACCATGTATCATTTAATTTACATTTCAATTGAAATACCATGTCCCAAGAATGACAAAAGTATTTTAGGAGTGATACCTTTATAGGCTAACCAGAAAAATTATATTAGCAAGTTTTCAGAGCATCAAGGCTCCTTCTTCAGGCTGAATTACAAATGGATACAAATGCATTTGTAATTCAGCCTGAAGAAGGAGCCTTGATGTTCTGAAAGCTTGCCAATATTATTTTTCTGGTTAGCCTATAAAGGTATCACTCCTAAAATACTTTTGTCATTCTTGGGACATAGTATTTCAATTGATTTTTCTGGCTAGCACGGTACCACAATATTACCTTGTATTGCACAATTTACATTTCACAAATGTTTGCTACTTAGTGTTGGTATATCACATAAAATCCCCATAAAATATATTTAAAATTGTGGGTGTAAGGTAAAGAAAAGGAAAAATGTTCATCGGTATGAATTCTTTTTCAAGGCATTGTAGATGATTATGCCTACTGTTGAGCACTCTTAAATTTATTTTTACATAATAATTAGTGATGAGCGAGTACTAAAAAGCTCGGGTGCTCGAGGCTCGGGCCGAGCATCCCAAGATACTCGTGTACTCGGCCCGAGCAACGAGCCCAATGTTATCCTATGGGAGACCCGAGTATTTTTGTGAAATGACCCCCCGGCAGCATGTAGAAACCCTAAAAATGTCACAAAAGTCTCAGAAGAGTGCTCAAATGACATGGCAACAGCATGGGGAAGACCCCTTGAAGCATTTATCACTCAAAAGTCACAGCTGTGAACAATTTTGTCCGCGTTTTATGCCATTTTTACGGACTCACCAGAAAACCTTGCAAAATGACCCCAAAATGAATTTTCATGGCGGAAATGTTAAGGGCACATACACAATAGTGAGATAGAGCTGGTGTATGTTACTTTTTGAGATTAATACATGAAAGATTTTACATAAACATTGTGTGGCACTCCGATGTCCAAAACGCACGTTTTGTGCTTTTTACTAGTGATGTCGGTCATTTTTTTTTTCATTCTATCTCCCGTCGGTCGGTCTCGCTCTGTCGGTCTCTCTCTGTCTTGTCTGTCCCCCTCTCACAGTCTGTCGGTCATTCTCCCCCCTCTCTCTTACTCACCGTTCGCCGATCACTGCTGCGGCACTGCACGGCATTCACACTGCTCCTGCGGCTTTTCCTCTTTTGAAAAAGCCGGCCGCTCATTAATCAATCTCGTATTCTCTGCTTTCCTGCTTTTCGGCGCCTATGATTGGTTGCAGTGAGACACGCCCCCACTCTGAGTGACAGGTGTCACACTGCACCCAATCACAGCAGCCGGTGTGTGTGTATACTGTGCAGTGAAATAAATAATTAAATAATTAAAAAAAACGGCGTGCGGTCCCCCCCAATTTTAATACCAGCCAGATAAAGCCATACGGCTGAAGGCTGGTATTCTCAGGATGGGGAGCGCCACGTTATGGGGAGCCCCCCACCCTAACAATATCAGTCAGCAGCCGCCCAGAATTGCCGCATACATTATATGCGACAGTTCTGGGGCTGTACCCGGCTCTTCCCGATTTACCCTGGTGCGTTGGCAAATCGGGGTAATAAGGAGTTATTGGCAGCCCATAGCTGCCAATAAGTCCTAGATTAATCATGTCAGGCGTCTCCCCGAGATTCCTTCCATGATTAATCTGTAAATTACAGTTAAAAAACACACACACACGAAAAATCCTTTATTAGAAATAAAAAACAATAACAAAGTCCCTCATTACCAATTTATTAACCCCGACAAACCCTCCATGTCCGGTGTAATCCACGGTCCTCCAGCGTCGCGTCCAGCTCTGCTGCATGCAGGTGACAGGAGCTGCAGAATACACCGCCGCTCCGGTCACCTCCACGCAGCTAATGAGGTGAGTATCGCGATCAGCTGAGCTGTCACTGAGGTTACCTGGATCCAGCGGTGGATGCAGCGGTGGCCGCGGGTAACCTCAGTGACAGCTCAGCTGATCGCGCTACTCACCGCCGCTCCGGTCAGCTCCATGCACCAACTGAGGAGAGTATAGTGATCAGCTGCGCTGTCACTGAGGTTAATCGCGGCCACCGCTGGATCCAGCGGTGGCCGGGAGTTACCTGACTGACAGCAGCTGATCGCGCTTCTCACCTCAGTTGCTGTGTGAAGCTGACCGGAGCGGCGGTGAGTAGCGCGATCAGCTGCTGTCACTGAGGTTACCCGCGGCCACCGCTGGATCCAGGTAACCTCAGTGACAGCAGCTGATCGCTATACTCACCTCATTAGCTGCGTGGAGGTGACCAGAGCGGCGGTGTATTCTGCAGCTCCTGTCACCTGCATGCAGCAGAGCTGGACGCGACGCTGGAGGACCGTGGATTACACCGGACATGGAGGGCTTTGTTGTGGGTAATAAATTGGTGATGAGGGACTTTGTTATTGTTTTTTATTTCTAATAAAGGATTTTTTCATGTGTGTGTGTTTATTTACTGTAATTTAGAGATTAATCATGGAGGGTGTCTCATAGACGCCTGACATGATTAATCTAGGACTTATTGGCAGCTATGGGCTGTCAATAACTCCTTATTACCCCGATTTGCCAACGCACCAGGGTAAATCGGGAAGAGCCGGGTACAGTCCCAGAACTGTCGCATATAATGTATGCGGCAATTCTGGGCGGCTGCTGACTGTTATTGTTAGGGTGGGGGGCTCCCCATAACGTGGAGCTCCCCATCCTGAGAATACCAGCCTTCAGCCGTATGGCTTTATCTGGCTGGTATTAAAATTGGGGGGACCGCACGCCGGTTTTTTTAATTATTTATTTATTTATTTTACTGCACAGTATAGACACGCCCACCGGCTGCTGTGATTGGGTGCAGTGTGACACCTGTCACTCAGCGTGGGGGCGTGTCTCACTGCAACCAATCATAGGCGCCTGTGGGCGTGGAAAGCAGGGAATATGAGATGGCTGTGTACAGAGCACAGCGCGCCGGCCGGTATAAAGGCTCGGTCACGCTGTGCAGGCCGGCCAATCACTGCAATTCCACAACTAACAGGGCTGTGGCATTGCAGTGGTCTGCCAGCCAATCCCTGCATGAGGGCTGGCTCTCAAAAGAGCGCCAACATGCAGAAATGAAGACCACGAGTAAAGCACGAGTATCGCGAAATTACTCGGTACCCGCCGAGTAGCCCGAGTACAGTGATACTCGTGCGAGTACCGAGTAGTAACAAGCATACTCGCTCATCACTAATAATAATGTTGAAAGTTATGTAATCAGGGGGATATGTTAGATAAATGCTTTGGAGCTTGCTTCTTCCTTTAAAAGCATTATAGATTTTTTAATTTCCAATTTTAGAAACACTGCTTTTCAGCTTAAATGCATGATTACATCACATTTTTTTAGACTGATGGATTGAGTTTTATCTTGTTGCCGTGATTTTATAAAGATATGTTTTTTAAATATTTTTTTTTTTTTTTTTACATTATTTTCCGGGTGAACTCTGCTTTAAAGAGAGAATGAAAACATATTATTAAGAAATACAGAATTGAAGATAATGTATCATATTTGCCAAGGTTTTAGCAATTTGATAGCGGAGTGCTGAGGTCTAATCAAAATGATAGCAAGTCTATGAATTCGTTTTCACAAGGATATAAAAGAATGCATAATTGATGAGAGTAAAATATTTCACCTCCCTTTGGAAATAGATTTTCCTTCTCATCTAAATCAAACTTGTTCTTTCAGTATAATTTTAAAAGCACTCAGACTCTGTGGATTATTGCATCAACCTTTACTCCTCTTGCGATTTCAGAATTCTGATTGCAATTAGTACCATTTTTAAAGATCTTTACCAATTATCTTCTTCTATGTGATTTTATATTCTGGAACATCAATTTGAAAAATATGAGTACCTTTGATGAGATGACATACAGTAAAATATTTCCAGTAGTACCAAGGTTAGAAAATCTAGTTCATGAATTCATTTCCTTCTTTTTAGGAAATAGATTATACTGATTTCTATCCACATAGCCAGTACAGGACAGGGACAGGGCAATATTCCTCTATAACTGACCATGCACCTGTTTAAGTTTTATTATACGGTATATGTGCTTTTATTGGTTCTAAAAAAAAAAATTCTCATTCAAGTATCCAAATAAATTTTACCTCTTTTTATCATGATATATTAATTTTTACATTCTTTTTTATAATCCCTTTTTATGCTGATATCAGGAGAACATGTTAAAAAAGTAGGAATTACATATCAATTTTTCAAATTTTTAAAAAAATGTTTGTTTTTTAGAACTACAAAGAACCACTTCAAAAACATTTTAAATTGTGTTCCCTTTTCATTAAAATATAATTATTAGATAGTGGACATATATTCTTTTTTGACTGAGGGGGTTTTATAACGGGGATTTAGAATGTCAGTGCTTCTTTTTTCTTGTTTTTTTTTGTCTTGCTTATTTATTATTTATTATATACACTTTTAAGTGATATTTTGTGCTTTTATCAGTTCTAAAAAATAATTCTAATACAGGCATCCAAATAATTTTTCCCTCTTTTTTCATGATATATGGGGTTTAATTTTTATATTTATTTATTTATTTATTTATTTATTTAATATTTTTTTATTTTGCCTTCTTATGCTGTTATCAGGAGAACATGAAACACAAATAGGAAATACATGTCTATTTTTCACATTTTTTAAAAATGGTACTTTTTTACAACTACAAAGAACCACTTCAAAAACATTTTAATTTGATTTCCCTTTACTTTAAAATGTAAGTTTTATATATTGTACATGTATTATTGTTTGACGGAGGGGAATTCAGAATGGCAGTGATTCAGAATGGCAGTGTTTTTTTTAATGGTTTTTTTGTCTTGCTTACTTATTATTATTTATTATATACACTGTGTGCAGATTATTAGGCAAGTTGTATTTTAGAGGATTCTTTTATTACTGATCAACAAATATGTTCTCAATTAACCCAAAAGACTCATAAATATCAAAGCTTAATATTTTTGGAAGTTGGAGTGTTTTTTTTATATTTGGCTATCTTAGGAGGATATCTGTTTGTGCAGGTAACTATTACTGTGCACAATTATTAGGCAACTTAATAAAAAACAAATATATTCCCATCTTACTTGTTTATTTTCACCAGTTAAACCAATATAACTGCACAAAATTTAGAAATTAACATTTCTGACATGGAAAAACAAAATCCCAAAAAATTAGTGAACAATATAGCAACCTTTCTTCATGATGACACTCAACAGCCTACCATCCATTGATTCTGTCAGTTGCTTGATCTGTTGACGATCAACATTGCATGCAGCAGCCACCACAGCCTCCCAGACACTGTTCCGAGAGGTGTACTGTTTTCCCTCCCTGTGTATCTCACATTTTATGAAGGACCACAGGTTCTCCATGGGGTTAAGATCAGGTGAACAAGGGAGAGATGTCATTATTTTTTCATCTTTTAGACCTTTACTGGCCAGCCACGCTGTGGAGTAGTTGGATGCATGTGATGGAGCATTGTCCTGCATGAAAATCATGTTTCTCTTGAATGATACCAACTTCTTCCTGTACCGCGGCTTGAAGAAGTTGTCTTGCAGAAACTGGCAGTAGGTCTGGGAGTTGAGCTGCACTCCATCGTCAACCCTAAAAGTTGCTGTGGCGCCCCAGGACCTGGTCGCCACAACAGCATTGCCCTCCCAAAAGGGTTAATGCTGAGCCTGGAGGTAATTGGGAGATCTATTGGCCAGTAAGTTAACACTCAACACAGTTCTCCCTCCGGCCAGCAGGGGGAGCTCTGAACCTGGAACTTCAGGGAGCATTCCTTAAGTCTGGCTGGAAGGAGGAAGAGTTAGTTAGTTTGGAGACAGGAGTGAAAGAGTGCAGACGCAGAGTAGTGCTGCCTTGTAAACTGGGGCCTAGAGCTGGGATAGCTTGGCCCAGTGAAGCAAGGGGAGCAGAGAGGCACAGCAGAGACTCGGACATCGGAGTCTGTAGTTGCCAGGGCATAAAATCCATCCCTGGTAGCTGAATCCGGAGGGCAGGAGAGCTGTAAGCCCCCTGCCCCAGAAGCAATCTGAAGGTACAACTGCATCCCAAGGGCCTGGTGTGGGCTTCAGCAGAGAAGCACCAGAGAGGGCCTGCGCAGTCTACCACACAGAAGAGGGGACGAACAACAAGTCCCAGCAGCAAGAGGGCAATTGCTAACCCAAAGTGCAGTGTCCTAAAACAGCAGAGAAAGATTAAGGAGTAGGCCTCATACTCAACTGGCCAAAGATCACCCCAGGCACTTCCAGGCCGGCCGGATCATCTATACCATCTGTGACGGTCTCCCTGGACTAAGTTTCTGCCGAGTAAAAGAGGAGAAGGTAAAGAGACTACTGTTTGTGCCTGTTTCTTTCATTGCTTGTCGGCCCTGCACCGTGTTAGTCACGCAGCACCATAGACTTCCACAAGCACCAACTGTGCCCCGGGCATTGCTCCACCTGTGGGGAGCAGTACTAACATTGCTGCCATAACATCATCCCGGTGGCCTCACACAGCAGCGGCGGCTTAATAGCCGCATACCACAGGTGGCGTCACGAACACAAACATTAAAGTCATCAGCCACATATTCAACTGACACCCACCAGGGCCACGGAGCCGGGCCCAGCCACCACTGACTACCACCGGACTAGTCCGGCCCGGCACCGGGTGTCCCATAGCCCTGGGGTGGGCGAGTCAACTTTTGGCGTCACGAACAGGATTTCGTGCCCGGTCACACCGGGTACTGTGCGCCTGAAGAACTGTGTAAAAGACTGTGTACTGGTTGTAAATTGCCGCCGCCATTAGCCGCGCCGAGCGCAGGAAGAAGGGGGGCGTGCCTGACAAAGAGCGTGAAGGGAGCGCGCCATCAAAGCAGAGCGCTGTTAACCCCGCGCGACCCGGAAGAAAATTTGAAAAGTGAACGGAGCCTGGTAAGGTTCACTAAGGGGGAGGAAGATGTCCGAATCCGAGGGAGAGCAGGTGGCTGCCATCGCCCAGGGCGCCGCAGCACCGGCCGAAGTAGTCCCAGTCGCCGTCGCCCCAGCCCCCACTATAGCGCCGGTAATGCCGATCACCATGCCGTACATACCAGGAGCAGAATGGCTGCCGCAGTACTCCGGGGAGTCCCATACCTTGAGCGACTTCAGAGAAAGCCTGCACAGCTTGTTCCGGGTGTATCCTCTGACTGAGAGCCAGAAGGTGGGCATATTAATGGGACAGCTAGCCGGCGCAGCCCAGCGTGAAGCGAAGTCCTGGCCTGATACAGATAAAGGGACAGCAGCCCAGATACTGGCCAAACTAAAGAGCACTTTTGACACCCGCACCGCAGCAGAGATAAAGATGAGATTCTTTGGGTGCAAGCAACGGGCCACAGACAGCATAAGGGACTATGCCTTAAACTTGCAGGAGGCCCTGAAAGCAGTTAAACAGGTGGACCCAGAGAGTGTACGTGAAGAAGACAAACTCCTAACTGAGCAGTTCATAGAAGGGCTCCTGTCAGACGCCCACAGGACACAGCTGCGTATCATGGTCCTGCAGAACCCTGCTCTGGACTTTGCAAAGTTTAAGGACCAGGCCATCAGGGTACTGAGAGAATCTACACCGAATGACCCAGTACCCCTCCGGCCTCTTGCTATCACGTACCCCGGGGTGGTGCCTGCAACACGAGCCACTGCAGGGGCTGAGGCGCAGTCCCTGGATAAGGATCCCACGGCAGAGCTCAGACAGCAGTTCCAGGAGCTGACCAAGACTGTGGCTGCCCTTGCCAAGACCGTGCAGTCTCTACAAATGACCCCCTCGCCTGCAAAAATCGAGTTGGCCTCCAGCCCAGATGACGTCCCATGGATGCGACAGAGGAGGATTCCGCCGACCCGAGGCAGAGACACAGACCGGTATGATTCAACAGGACAACCGATCTGCCGCCACTGCAACCAGGCGGGCCACATTGCACGACGCTGTCCTTTAAACGGGCTGAGCCTGGGGCCAGGAGCCAACCCCCAGGTGTGAGGAAGCCCGGCTCAAACCCCAGCCGCAGCAAGTATGTGGGAGGACGACCGGTCCTTCCCATTGTGCTGGATGGGATCCCTTTGAATGCCCTCCTGGATACGGGGTCCCAGGTAACAACCATCCCCCACAAACTGTACAAAAGATATTGGGCTGATTCAGACATTGACCATGGCCCAGATGATGATTTAACGATTGTGGCCAGTAATGGTCAGCCCTTACCTCAAATTGGGTACAAAGAAGTAACCATTAAAGTGGGGCGGGTGGAATTGCCACGTCAGGGGATGATAATTGTAGATATTGATCGCAAAGAATCTGACCCACTGCTAACCCTTGGTACAAATGTGATAGAAAATTGTATTGCCGAAGTGATAATTTTGTTGCAACAGGCGTCTGAAACTGCCAGCTCCGGGCAGCAGCGTGTCCTACAGAGGGAGATCAGAGCCCTGATGAGGAGGCAGCAAGTAGAGCTAGCCGGAGGAGAAATTGGCAGTGTGAGGGTAAGTGACCCCCTCCCCATTGTAATACCCCCAAGAAGTGAAATGTTGATATGGTGTCGGGCAGCAATAGGCCTCAAGGGTCAGGATTACCATGCCTTGGTAGAACCAGTGTATTCAGACAGTAGGCCTGGAGTCCTGATAGCCAGAGGGCTAGCGGACGTCCGCAAGGGGAGAGTGCCCGTCCGTGTCCTGAATTGTGGGGAGGAGGAGGCCAAATTGCCCCGGTACGCCACTGTAGCAAAACTGTACACTGTCAGTAACAATACCATTAAAGCAGTGGAACCCTTGATCCCGTCCGACCAGGCGGAAGACAATGGCTCCAAGGGGCAGCCGGAAGACTGGTGCCAAAAATTACATGTAGGCACCGACTCCACCCCCTCGCACCAAAAGCATGGGGTTTACCGGGTGGTACAGGAGTACGAGCGGGTCTTCAGCAAACACCCCCTAGATTTTGGGCAGGTGAAAGGGGTTAAACATCAAATCCCCACGGGTGATCATCATCCCATTAAAGAGAGATACCGCCCTGTACCCCCCGCACAGTATCAGTGTGCCAAGGAAATGTTATGGGAAATGAAGGAGGCTGGGGTTATCAGAGATAGTTGTAGCCCCTGGGCAGCTCCACTAGTGCTCGTAAAGAAAAAAGATGGTACAATGAGAATGTGTGTAGATTACAGGCAAATTAACCGCATTACACATAAAGATGCTTATCCACTGCCCAGAATAGAGGAGTCACTAACAGCCTTAAAGTCAGCTAACTATTTCTCCACCTTGGATCTCACCAGTGGGTATTGGCAGGTTCCCGTGGCAGAGGCGGACAAAGAGAAGACTGCATTCACGACACCAATGGGTCTCTGTGAGTTCAACTGTATGCCATTCGGGCTCTGCAACGCCCCAGGGACATTCCAAAGGTTGATGGAGTGCTGCTTGGGCCATCACAACTTTGAAACCGTGCTGTTGTACCTGGATGACGTAATAGTCTACTCCAAGACTTATGAGGACCACCTGAAGCACTTAGCAGAAGTGTTTGAATCCTTGTCGAAATATGGCCTGAAGATCAAGCCGTCCAAATGTCACCTCTTGAAGCCAAAGGTACAGTACCTGGGTCATGTGGTCAGCGCAGAAGGTGTGGCACCTGATCCGGAGAAAGTCACTGTAATCAAGGACTGGCCAAGACCCACCACAGTGAAGGAGGTGCGGCAGTTCCTTGGACTGGTGGGCTACTACCGAAGGTTCATTGATGGTTTCACCAAGATAGCAGCGCCCCTTCAAGATCTCCTGGTGGGCCAGCCAAAGCAGGCTAAGAAGCAGAGCCCTCCATTTGAATGGAGCAGCCAACTGGAAACATCCTTTGTCCGGCTGAAAGGGGCTCTCACGGGAGAAGAAATTCTGGCCTACCCTGACTACAGCCAACCGTTTGTACTGTATACAGACGCCAGCAACGTGGGACTGGGAGCAGTTCTGTCCCAGGTACAGGGAGGCAGAGAGAGGGTGATAGCGTACGCCAGTAGGAAGCTTCGGCCCACAGAAAGGAATCCAGAAAACTACAGTTCCTTCAAGCTGGAGTTCCTCGCTATTGTTTGGGCAGTGACTGAACGCTTCAAGCACTATCTGGCATCGGCCAAGTTCACCATCTTCACAGACAACAATCCGTTGACACACCTGGCAACAGCCAAGTTAGGTGCGATGGAACAGCGATGGATGGCCCGGCTGTCTAACTTTGACTTTACCATCAAGTATCGGGCTGGCAAGAAGAATAACAATGCTGATGCGCTGTCCAGAATGCCTCACTTGCCCGAGTCTGGAGAAGACATGGATGAACTCGAAGAGATAGAGTTACCGGCTTTCCATCACCAAGGTGTGTCCCAGTGTGAGCATGCTGTAGGAGTGAAGCGCTCAAGCCAGCACGGGGTCTCGGTCAACCCCTTACTCCACCATAATTGGGAAGAAACACAGAACGGTGACCCGGCCGTGCGATTGGTCAAAGAGAAGCTAGCGCAAGCTGAGACCCATCTTGGCCCAGACGCTCCAGAGGAAGCCCAGCAGCTGTGGAAGGAGAGGGGACGACTGTTCACCTACCAAGGCAAGCTCTGCAAGAGATATGTCAACTATCGAACAAATGAACTTGTCTGGCAGATAGTGGTTCCGCAGAGAGATGCTCCAATGGTCCTAGCAGCGTATCATGATAACGCAGGACACTTCGGGTGGAAGAAGTTGGAAGCCCTACTCCGTGATCGGTTCTATTGGGTGCACATGAGAAAGATGATCGAGAAGTGGTGCCGAGACTGTGGCCCGTGTAACCTGAGGCGGAAAGACGATGCCAGCCAAAGGTCTCCCCTACAGCCAATTGTCACAAAGCAGCCCCTGGAGTTGGTGGCCCTGGACCACGTGAAGTTAACACCAAGCCGGTCAGGCTATGTGTACGCCCTCACCATTGTGGACCATTACTCTCGTTTCCTGGTAGTAGTGCCTGTGAAGGACCAGACAGCCAGGACAGCAGCTAGAGCGTTCCAGGCATCCTTTTGTCGACCTCACGGCTATCCGGAAAGGGTACTGACTGATCAGGGTCCTGCATTCGAGGCTGAAGTGTTCCAAGAGTTCTGTAACATGTACGGTTGTAAGAAAATCCGAACCACACCGTACCACCCCCAAACCAATGGACTGTGCGAGAAAATGAACCATGTGGTTATTGATATGCTGAAGACCCTGCCGCTGGAGGAAAGGAACCAATGGCCAGAAAAGTTGCCAGATCTGGTAGACCTGTACAACCACATCCCAGTGAATTCGACCAACTGCAGCCCCGCTTACCTGATGCGAGCCAGACCAGGCAAGTTGCCTGTAGACTTTGAGATGGGGACTGTGTCGCCTGAGGCGGTTCAAGAAATAGAGGATTGGGATACAGAACGGCAGCAGCGGTACCGTAAGGTCCAGGAGTGCGTAGAGAGGAGCCTGTCTCAAGCAAGAACGAGGCAAGAACAGCATTACAATCAAACAGCCCCAGCAACTCCCTTAGCACCTGGAGAACAAGTCCTCAAGAAGAAGCGGAAGACGCATAAATTGGATGATCAGTGGGAAAACGAGCCCTACACCATTATCCCCTCCAACTTTGACAATAGTAAGGTATGCCTCATAAGCAAAGATGAAGGCAAGACCTATCAAGCAATTTCCCGAGACCGCCTGAAAGCGTGCCCTGAACGGTGCAGAATCCAAAGAGAAATGGAAGGAGTACAAGGAAGTCCCCAAAGTCAAGAGAAAGGAGGGGAGATGATTCAAACCATCCTTGGAAAGTTCCCCAAAACTTGGACCCGAATAAACAATGCCATAGTGGTACCAGTTTTGACGTTTCCGCAGTTGGTCGAGCCAGAAACAGAAAAGGTTCCGGATCCACCTAAAGAATCGTCCGCTCCGGCACGAGATGACACGCCAGCAGTGGAGCAGGAGGATCAACCCCCTGTCAGTGGTGAACCTGTCATACCCTTGGCGACTCCTAGATCACAAAGGCAACCATCACGCTTACCTATGGGGGTTAGGCCCACCTGTAGTGCTGAGATAGAAGACGCACCACGTAGTCAGGGGCAAACACCAGAGCTACGTAGGTCCCAGCGCAGCACTCGGGGACAACCCCCTCTAAGGTATAGGGAGTCAACTGTATAAGGGAAAGAGTACTTATTAGGATGTAAATAGTTATGCAAAATGTCTGCCATGTTGTGTACAAAATGTTTTCTTTTTCTTTGATTGTGAAAATGGACAATTGGGCCACTGGACTATGGGTGGCCAACACCTAAATTGTTCATAGTTAGCACCAGTGTGCTCAACACCCCTGAAGAAAAACCCGTCCGGCGTGCATAGAGTGGGGTCATCAATGCTCTGACGCACGCCCAGAGCCTACGTTGGGGGTTTGAACGCGGCGGGTCCCCCATGGAGCAGTGTAATGGACACCCGGCAGGGAGCCACACTGGACTCTTATAGTAATGTTTAAGGTTGTAACGTTAAAGTAATTGCGCCTCCCATAATGGGATGAAATGTTCTAACATGTCATGTTTGTCTCTACAGTCCGGGAGTACTGAATTTAACTAAGGGGGAGTGTGGCGCCCCAGGACCTGGTCGCCACAACAGCATTGCCCTCCCAAAAGGGTTAATGCTGAGCCTGGAGGTAATTGGGAGATCTATTGGCCAGTAAGTTAACACTCAACACAGTTCTCCCTCCGGCCAGCAGGGGGAGCTCTGAACCTGGAACTTCAGGGAGCATTCCTTAAGTCTGGCTGGAAGGAGGAAGAGTTAGTTAGTTTGGAGACAGGAGTGAAAGAGTGCAGACGCAGAGTAGTGCTGCCTTGTAAACTGGGGCCTAGAGCTGGGATAGCTTGGCCCAGTGAAGCAAGGGGAGCAGAGAGGCACAGCAGAGACTCGGACATCGGAGTCTGTAGTTGCCAGGGCATAAAATCCATCCCTGGTAGCTGAATCCGGAGGGCAGGAGAGCTGTAAGCCCCCTGCCCCAGAAGCAATCTGAAGGTACAACTGCATCCCAAGGGCCTGGTGTGGGCTCCAGCAGAGAAGCACCAGAGAGGGCCTGCGCAGTCTACCACACAGAAGAGGGGACGAACAACAAGTCCCAGCAGCAAGAGGGCAATTGCTAACCCAAAGTGCAGTGTCCTAAAACAGCAGAGAAAGATTAAGGAGTAGGCCTCATACTCAACTGGCCAAAGATCACCCCAGGCACTTCCAGGCCGGCCGGATCATCTATACCATCTGTGACGGTCTCCCTGGACTAAGTTTCTGCCGAGTAAAAGAGGAGAAGGTAAAGAGACTACTGTTTGTGCCTGTTTCTTTCATTGCTTGTCGGCCCTGCACCGTGTTAGTCACGCAGCACCATAGACTTCCACAAGCACCAACTGTGCCCCGGGCATTGCTCCACCTGTGGGGAGCAGTACTAACATTGCTGCCATAACATCATCCCGGTGGCCTCACACAGCAGCGGCGGCTTAATAGCCGCATACCACAGGTGGCGTCACGAACACAAACATTAAAGTCATCAGCCACATATTCAACTGACACCCACCAGGGCCACGGAGCCGGGCCCAGCCACCACTGACTACCACCGGACTAGTCCGGCCCGGCACCGGGTGTCCCATAGCCCTGGGGTGGGCGAGTCATTGCCACAAGTTCATCTTTGATAATATCATCCCATACCAGTACCTCACCTCTACCTTGCTGGTGTCTGAGTCAGAGTGGAGCTCTCTGCCCTTTACTGATCCAGCCTCTGGGCCATCCATCGGGCCCATCAAGAGTCACTCTCATTTCATCAGTCCATAAAACCTTTGAAAAATCAGTCTTAAGATATTTCTTGGCCCAGTCTTGAAGTTTTATCTTATGTTTCTTTTTCAAAGGTGGTCGTTTTTTAGCCTTCCTTACCTTGGCCATGTCACTGAGTATGGCACACCTTGTGCTTTTTGATACTCCAGTAACGTTGCAGCTCTGAAATATGGCCAAACTGGTGACAAATGGCATCTTGGCAGCTTCACGTTTGATTTTCTTCAATTCATGGTCAGTTATTTTGCGCCTTTTTTCCCAACATGCTTCTTGCGACCCTGTTGGCTATTTGATATCAAACGCTTGATTGTTTGATGATCACACTTCAAAAGTTTGGCAATGTCAAGACTGCTGCATACCTCTGCAAGACATCTCACAATTTTGGACTTTTCAGAGCCCGTCAAATCTCTCTTCTGACCCATTTTGCCAAAAGAAATGAAGTTGCCTAATAATTAAGCACACCTTATATAGGGTGTTGATGTCATTACACCAAACCCCTCCTCACTGCAGAGATGCATATCACCTGATTTAATTAATTGGTAGTTGGCTCTCAAGCCTATACAGCTTGGAGTAGGACAACATATATAAAAATTATCCCGTGATCAAAATACTCATTTGCCAAATAATTCTGCACACAGTGTATGTTACTGGCAATGTGTAAAAACAGGCATTCTATAGAATACCTAGGCAATGTATACAATGCTGGAAATGGGTCGTTAAAGTATGAAATACATCAGATGTTCATACATTTCCTAGTCGTTCTATAGAATATCTAAATGATAAACAGGCGGAGTGTAGAATACTACAGGGGTGGTCCATCCCAAAGTAGGTGGACAGAGCAGGCAGCAGCATATCTGTGAAACTGGCTCAGTTGCCCTTAGCATCCAAAAGTAGGTGGACAGAGCAGGCAGCAGCAGATCTGTGAAACTGGCTCAGTTGCCCTTAGCATCCAAAAGTAGGTGGACAGAGCAGGCAGCAGCAGATCTGTGAAACTGGCTCAGTTGCCCTTAGCATGCAAAAGTAGGTGGACAGAGCAGGCAGCAGCAGATTTCTGAGACTGGCTCGGATGCCCTTAGCATCCAAAAGTAGGTGGACAGAACACGCAGCAGCAGATCTGTGAAACTAGCTCAGTTGCCCTTAGCATTAAAATGTCATCCTAGCCTCCCGTGCTGAAACAAATAGTCAGGTGTGACACTACAGGCGTGGTCTGTTCAAAAGTAGGTGGGCAGAGAAGGCAGCAGCAGTTCTGTGAAACTGTCTCAGTTGCCCATAACATCCAAAAGTAGGTGGACAGAGCAGGCAGCTGCAGATCTGTGAAACTGGCTCAGTTGCCCTTAGCATTAAAATGCTATTCTAGCCTCCCATGCTGCAACAACTAGTCAGAAATTACACTTCTGATTCCTTTTATTTTCTCAGCAAAGACATCCTGTTGTTCCTTTTGCATTTCTTCTTTCATGTTTTTGACTGTTTGTTACTAAAGACTAATAGTCAGGAATGACACTTCTGTTTCTTTGTGTTTTGCCCAGTAAAGATATCCTGTTGTTCATTTAGGTTTTCTTCTTTCATTAGTTTTTTGACTGTTTGTTACTTCTTTCATTAGTTTTTTGACTGTTTGTTACTAAAGACTTTTTCAATCTGGGCATTATATCAGACTTTGTCTTGAGCAGTTCTTATCATTCTATATAATACCTAGACATTTTATGTAATGTTTAACTTTTCCAATCTGGGCACCTAAACATTTTATGTAATGGCTAACTTTTCCAATCTGGGCATTATATCAGACTTTGCCCTGAGCAGTTCTTGTCATTCTTCATAATACCTAGACATTTTATGTAATGCCTAGGAAAAGTATAGAACAACGCAGATATTTCATACCTTGCCTGAGCAGTTCTTGTTATTCTTTATAATACCTAGACATTTTATGTAATGCCTAGGGAAAGTATAAAACAACGCAGATATTTCATACCTTGCCTGAAAACGACAGGGATTGTATACATTGCCTAGGTATTCTATAGAATGCCGGGTTTTCATACATTGCCTGTAACATATACACTGACAAGCCAAAGGGTAACAATGTTTAGAACATTTGAGTTTCAGGCTCCATATCTCACCATCTACTATAGCTTTGAGCATGAAACTACTGTTATTTTACAGAAAATTATCTTGACTCTCTTATACATAAATTTAACTTGCAACTATGTAGCATATGATTAGTTATGCAGATTCTTGTGTTGTCACTACATTGTTCCTGTTTTGCTCCTGAAAATCTAAAGTTTAATTTTTAATTACTTTGTTAGTATTTTGTACATTCAACTTTGGCTTTCAAAACTGCCTGTCTCCTTCTGGGCATGTCTCGTAATCATAAGTATGAAAATCGCAAATGAGTGGAGTGGCCGTGTGATGACTGCTGGAACCAGAATGCACAGCTAAATCCTTACAGTGAGTATATTACCTGCTGTTAGAATTGGTTATGCTACATTGCTTAATTTTAGAATTAAAGGGCTTGTCCAGGTTTGTAATGAAAGAGTGCATTCTCTCTAATAGACTACAGACTTCTGAATTCTTACAGCAAGCACACTGCCCACTTTTTCAGATTATCCCATGCCAGTAGGGTCATGTTGTATGCAATTTGCATACTTCCAGCGAAATTCCAACTAGACGTGTCCAGCTTCACTCAATTAATTTATATTGAGCAAGTCAGCACATGTCTAGTGGTAATGTTTGTAAATCACATGGGTGGGTTTCATGACCTCCCACTCTCATCATTGGCACCAGAGAATCCTGACCATGTGCAGTGTGCATGCTGTGAGAATTCAGAGGTCTTCTACAGTCACATAGAGTTACTTCAGACTTTCATCACAAACTTGGGCAACTCCTATAATGCTCTTAATATAAATTAAAACATAGTAAACCTTACCTGTCAGACAGAACAACACTTTATTAATATAGCAATGTTTAATGCAATCTTACAAGTTACAAATTACTACATATGTGCGAAATTAGAACTAATAATAACACGAGATCATGAGAGTTGTTATCAGTCATCATCAGACTGCAGACCAAACAGGAACTTCAGTACTGATGAAAATTAGTCTTTATTGCAAATATTCATTTACATTCAGTTACCTAATGGATGACGTCGTCTCTGATCGGAGTTGTTCTTTTTCTTTTCTTCATCTTGTCCAGATGCCATGATGACTTTTCACATTCATAGCTTGCCTCTGCAAACTTCCATCTTCTCTGGTCTTATGCAGCACATCAGCACATCCCAACATGATGCCCTTAAAAATAGCAGAATTATTATAATGCTCTTGAATAAAAATATCTGACATTTGCTGTGTCCCCGAATAAAATAATTACCCTTCACTATGTTCACTGCACAAAATATGACCAACACACTGTCCCTCTTATGGTATATGCCCTACACACTGTCCTCTCTGTTCCATACTGGGCTTCTTTATCACACTGTCCCCCATATACTACCCAGTCTCTATAGTGTGCCCACTTTTCACATTCCCCCTCTTCAGCATACTGTCCTCACTTGGCTGTGCTTTTACACCATCCCACATGCTGTTCTCTCTTCATACCGCCCACCCCCTCCACATTCACACACACTACCCAGTTTTTATTCTGTGCTCAAACACACTTATCTCCCCATACTGTATCCTCACACAATTCCACTCAAAAGACAGCTCACATCCCCCCCTTCCTCCTACTGTCTCCTCTCACATCCCGCCTGCTAACCCTACTGTCTCATCACGTTTAACCCCTCACTATCCATACTTTATCCTCACAAATACCCCGTTCTCCCCATACTGTGTCTGCATGAATTTCATGCCACTTGCTCCCTATACTGCATACACATACATCACCCCTCTCATACTGCTTCCTCATACATGCTGCTATCTCTATACTGTGTCTGCCCCATCACTCCTTTGTTTTTCATATTGTGTCCTTCAATTTCTCCCTTCCCCTCACTCCACATATTGTCTCCTCAGATATCTCCCCACTCCCCATTCTGTGTCTGCACCCATTCCCCTCCCCATTGCGCCAGATACTTTGTACACATGCATTCCCCTTATACTGTTTTCTCATACATCCCTCCTCTCACTTCCCTTACTGTATTGGCACCCATCCCTCTTTATACTGTTTCATCACATATACTTCCCTTGCTTCTCATATTGTGTCCTAAAACTTCTTCCCCCTTGCTCCCCATAAATATATACCCTCACAATAGCCCCTCTACTCAAAATTACAACAAATGTTTGGTGTCTTCATATCCACTAGTACACTTAACACCAATGCTGTCTGCTTTTCTGCAGCACCAGAGAGGGACATCAGCAGCACAATCAGATGACCTGATCACGCTGCTGGCATTGCCCTGATCTGGAAGTGTCGGTGGTCAGGTCTTCAATTCTACTCACTTCTGAAAGACACAAACACAATTGATTGCATTGAGCCTGTGCCCTGCACTTTCTCATGCAGCTGGCTCAGAGAACATCCAAATTCCAGTCCATGGGGCAAAAAAATGCAACCGCCAGGATAACACCTCGGACCGTTTCATCAAGGGGCCTGACAGCGCCATCCTGATTGCTACATCTAGGGCAAGTGCCCTGCTTTCTCACATGCATATGTGGCGCCCCAGACCTGGTCAGGCACCATAGAGTACTGCACCCATGCTGGGACAGTGCTTCCAGGTAATTCCAAAAGGCCAGAATGAGCTGTCTACACACAGACACATAGCAACCAGGTCTCCCACACCTTTAGAGGGGACCCTTGGGTAGCCTCTGAAGAGGTTAGCTTTCAATTCTCAGCAAGGGGTGTAGTGGAGGGGCTGGAAGCTAGGTTGCAGTGGCAGTCAGAAAAGAAGGAGGAGCAAGCCACTCTGAGAGCAGTGTACAGAAGTTGCTGAAAGAGGCAGACGTACAGCCACGCTAGTCAGACCCTGCACGTGTGGTAGCTGTTATCGGGGGAGTACAGTGACCCGAAAGTCAGTCTGAAAGACACCTGAAGAGAGGCAGTTGAGTACGGGGACTGCTGGTTACTAAGCATGCACAGGAAACAGGTCCCTAGAGCGGACATCCATTTACTGATCTGCTAAACCTGCCAGTGTGGGGACTAGAGGTTCCTCACCAAATATACAGAGTTCAAGCCTCAGCATAAACAGGGGGACCCATAAGGAGATAGGGCCAGAAGCCATCTCACCTGGTCGATGGTTTAGTTTGAGACCTAGACTTGACCTGAATCCCAATGGAAGTCATTAATTGTCACAGGGTGTGATGAGGTAGCTTGAAACAGTGGAACCTACACTGGCCCTAAGGCTAGGGTGGACAGGAGTGGTTTACCTCACACAAAGACAGACGGGGAAAAAACAAAACTCAAACTCACTGTATACACACAGGGCCAGAAGCCATCTCACCTGGTCGACGCTGCCGGCAAACGGGCCAGAAATGGGAGAAAAGGCAGTAGCGACTTCCCTGGATGAATCCCACGATACTGCAAGTCACGGGTTATCCGAAACAAAAGGAGTGCCAGGAAGGCAAGTTAACAGCTACACTCAGTTCAGCCTGAAGGAGTAAACAAGTTGAAAGACTTTCTGGATTGCAACTGAGTTATTCTGCGACCTGTTGTTCTACACACCCGAGTCCCTGGGGCCAGCCTCACTCACAGGAGGCCATACCAACCGACTGCAGACCGAATCCACCCCAGACACTCGTTAAACCTGCAGTGGCGGTCACCCATAACCCTGACTGCAAACTGTGAGTGACGTCACGACTCCCATGTAAATAAACCTGACATACATGTTGCCCGCGGTAATCAAGTGGAGCACCTGTGGCGTCCCAGAAGGTGGAGTGATGTCCCTGAGGCGAACGTTACAGTTGGGCGACACACATATGCCCCTGTTCCCAGTGGGGCATAGTTTTTATGGCAGGTTTTTTCCATCTTCAGAGTCACTGGGTAAGTCTTTTACTTCTCTCTTTCAGAGTGTTAGCTCTTATGGTTACAAGGGTCCTCTCTCTTTCCCTTGTAAAGTGCAAGCCCCTATGGTTAGCTTGGTTCTCTCTCTTTCCTCTCCCTCACATGTATTTTGCAAGCAATTACAAGCTTTCAAGTATTGAGAATTGAACAAATATTTTTCCAAGCAAATTGAATTTTGGGGGAATATTTGTCGGTCATCAAACTGAAATTTCAAAAGATCTTCCCATCTCTAGCTATGCTGTTAGAGATATAAACATATCAGACTGTTGTGAATCCAGGCTGTGATTCATTCTGACCACTGTAAGGCAGTATGAATCTAGTGACAAGTTAACTTTAAACCTACGTGATCTCATTTTCAATAACAAAACTAATTCTACTGTCTTACAATTGAAGCCATTCTTTTTAATGGTTCAGAGTTTGGATTTACTAAAAGTAATGAGAAACATATTGGATTATTACATATGAATATTGGAACTTGTAAACTTAAGTTTATATTCTCTATTTATCCATTAATAGTAGTGCAAATGCAATATCACATATAATAATGAGAATTATAACAAAGTGGTATGCTTGTTTGAAATGGGGATTTTTAACCCTTAAATAGAATGTATATAGTATAGCAACCCATAGTTAATGTAAAGGGATTAGATTGTAAGCAATCCATAGAAAAGAATGTCTAGAGAATAGATTATTAAAGGGAATTTATCAACAGTAGAGATGAGTGAATCCATGGAAGCTCAGTGCAGCGGGTTCAGCCAAACTTTAGATAAAGTGTAGTTTGAGACCTAGACTTGACCTGAATCCCAATGGAAGTCACTAATTGTCACAGGGTGTGATGAGGTAGCTTGAAACAGTGGAACCTACACTGGCCCTAAGGCTAGGGTGGGCAGGAGTGGTTTACCTCACACAAAGACAGACGGGGAAAAAAGAAAACTCAAACTCACTGTATACACACAGAGCTCAAGATAATACGTGCTCAGGAGATAATAAAGAATCAGGGAGAAAATAAACAGACAACATGAATATTTCCAGAACACACCAAATAACACAGAGAAGATCACTAGAACAAAATCACCACAGCACAAGGACTGGTATCGCAAATGAAGCTAAAATTGGTGTGAGGGAACAGGCTCCACCATCTTTTAAAGGGCGGAAATGGCTGTGATAGGTCTCCTGTAACCTGTGACCCTAGGAGCACACAACTGGTCGACGCCAGAGTCTGACTGTGCAACTCAAAAGCATCAGGGAAACCACAGTGGGACATGTCCGACTCTGCAGTGTAAACAGGGTCAGAAGTCCCAATGACACTAGGTGACTTTAGAGCTGAACATCATGTGAGACTAATTGGGCAGTTTGAGCCTCCACCCACATGCAGTCAGTCATAAACAGAGAACATCATTGGGCTAGTGGGCAGAGTTTTTCATTTTTTTTTGGGGAGTGCACACTACATCCGATCATGCTACTGTTACCCTCAGTGAGAGCCGTTGAAACACTGCAAGTGGCTCTCACTGGACTGAGCAATGAGCATTTCGAGCATAGTGAAGTGCACAAGAATGGTTTGCATATGTAAAGCACCCAAATTCTGCTCTTTGGGAAAAGTCTGTGTTCAGTATGAACACTGAACACTGAACCTCCTGTTCACTCATCTCTATCACCAGCTTTTGATACCTTATCTGAAAGCAGCAAAATGTATGAAAAGAGACCAGATTCCAACCACTTTCTACACTACCCTTCCTTGAGAAAGTCCAACGCAAGACGAAACGCGTGTCGGGCAGCAGGCAGGCGAATCCCACGGACTCTGCACATAGGTAATGCACATTTGAATCCATCTTTTATACCAGAGTTCCCCAACTCCAGTCCTCAAGGGCCACCAACAGTGCATGTTTTTAGGATTTCCTTAGCATTGCATGGGTGTTGGAATGATCACCTGTGCAGGTGATTAAATTATCACCTGTGCAATACTAAGGAAACCCTGAAAACATGCACTGTTGGTGGCCCTTGAGGACTGGAGTTGGGGACCCCTGTTTTATACCATGCATTTCAATTTCAGTACTCACACTTTAGAGCACTATGCACTTTATTTTTTGATGACTGATTAAAAGAAATATTTATGGGAAATATTTTGGATTATATTATGGTTTTTCAGGCTATGCATTAATTGATTTTTAAAATATTTAAAATCATTTGATATATTTTTTGTATCTTTTTACCTATCTATAGTACTGTAGTTCCTCTGGTATTTATATTTGCACATACTGCCTTTTGAATTTCCCTTTCTATAATTATATAATTTGCTCCTCCACTATTATTAATTGTGTCAGTCTATTTTTAATATTTATACAAATAAAAATATATATTTTATTCTATGGTGTTTTGACTCATATGGGCAAGTGTATATTATTTATTTGTCTATGGGGGTCTTTTTTTAGATAACCCATGTGGCACTCAGTTTACTGGGTGCAACAGTTGTGACAAATGCAGAGTTTTTAGATGTAGGATGTAGCAGAGCTCAAGCTAGCCTTTCCCAAAGCACAGCTTTCTATGTATATTTTATATTGTATATTGACAGTGCTGCATATGTGAAGCCCCACAGGTGTTGTGTCGGTGCATTACCTTCAGGGACTCCACTCAGCTGGATCTTGGTCACAGGTAGGAGATCTTCTTCTTGTCGTGACGCCACTCTCAGTATTGCGGCCAGTAGGGACCGCCACTGCAGATTGAGGGTCGCCTGGGGCTGATGGTGTGTGCAGTTAGTTGGAATAGCCTCCTGAGAGTGAGGCAAGCCCCAGGGCCCTGTATAGGTGCGTAGTACCACAAGGCGCAGAATGACTCAATACAGGCAGAATGTCTTTCAGGGTTTTTACTCACAGTTGATGGCAGGGTGAGTGACCCGGGCGTAGCTGGGATGAACCAAGGGAGAACCAGGTGTCCTTCAGGCTGACTTGTGAGGGTGACTACTAACTCGCCTTCCTTAGCCCTTGGTGGTTTGGGGTAACCCCGACTTTGAGTCCCTATGGGGGTCACCCAGGGAAGATGCTGCAGCCTCTCTCCCCTTCGTTTGCCGTGTGCTTGTCGCCTGGGCCAGGCCACTCCAGCTGCTTGCCTCCTGTGACCTATGGGCCCTAACTGTGGCTACGTGGCTGCGGCTTTTGGTAGTGTTGTGGCGTGGGCTTTGAGAGCCCCACACCGGCAGGTTTAGCAAAAGAAAGTTGGATCTATCTCCGCTCCGGGATCTGCCGCCCGTTTGGGCCTGGTACTCTCTAGCAGTCTCCTTACTTCCCACTCCGTGCCCTCTCTTTAGCTGAAGATGGATTTCAGGTAGCACTCCTAGTTGACCGTTCTCCCCCGTCAGTAGCCACTGCGCGGGCGCTGTTAGACAGCAACAGCCCCACAGGTCTGCTCCTCACTGAGCCCTATGGAGTTCTGCTCTAACTGACTCACTGCCCCTCCTCTCCTGTTCTTGCCTACGCCACCTAGCAACCAGACTCTCTTACCACACCCCTTGAGAGGAGATGGAGGCCATGCTCATGCTTCACCCCCTCCTGGGATCCCCAGGGGTCCTCTCATAGGTACATGTGTGAGACCTGATCACTATGCGCCTGTGTACCACACCCCGGTCAGCCTTCTGGATTACCTGTATTGTACTGTCCCCAGCATGGGTGCAGTACTCAGTGGTGCCTGACCAGGTCAGGGGCGCCACATTCCCCCTTAGTTATCACCAGCACGTCCTCGGGCTGCAAGACAACATTTTAAAATGCATAAAACATTAAAACATGGTAAAACATTTTAAGACCACCAGCTATCATACATCACCACCCTCCACCCACAAGTCCGTTAACCCACCCAGAACCCTCTCAGGAGGCAGGTCACCGGTTTCTTTTGGTAACCAGGTCTGGGCCATCCACTTCCCCAGACCTTTCCTCCAATCTTCCTCTCCCGTTGGCCGCGGCTTCAGCCACTTCTGGCAGGATGTAGAGGCGGCTTTCATGGGCTGGTGGTTTCAGGGTCTACCTGGCCTGGTGGATCCGCGCCTTCAGCCTCTTCTGGCAGGATGTAGAGGCGGCCTCCACAGTTGGTGCTGACCAGGTACCCTCTTTGTGGTGGAGAGCCAGGCCCCATAAACAGGCATGCTCTCTGGTCGCAGGCGAGCCAAGGCCCTATATACGGACGGACTCCTCCTGGTTGCAGACGAGCCAAGCCCCTAAACAGGCTGGCTCTGGTGGTGGTGCCACTAGTGTAACTATTTACACTGCGAGAGTTTGTGGCTATAGCCAGTTCATAGCCTTAAGGTTTATGGTTTTTCTCACAATAGTTTTTGTGGGCACATGCTTAAACGTAAACGTTGCAAAACAAACTTTTCAAAACTTTAACTTTCTAACTGCTGAACTTCTTACTTTCTTTTACTCCTCCATACCAGGGCTTGGGCCTGTTGGGCTGCGGCACCTGCTGCTTTCTTGCTCTTTGTCGTCGTCTGAGGTAGTCTCCTCTGTAGGTTCTTTGTCTTTTCTTTCTTGATCTTCATCTGTTTCCTTTGCTGCATCTGTTTCTTTATCTCTGTCTTTTCTTTCTTCTTTGGGACATGGTGCTACATCTAAGGCATACCAGCCTCTTTCTCCTTGGTGCATGGTGAACTGCACTGTGTCTCCCATCTTTAAGTTTCTGCCAGGGTGTCCTCTGGGCAAGTGGGCTCTCACATCCCTCCTATTAACGAAAATGCCCTCTTTCATACCCGGTGCCACAATAAAGCCGTATCCGCTTTTCAGGTTAAAGTCTTCCACTACTCCTCTGCAGAGGGGTCCTCTGACCTGTGCTTGGGCTCTTCTCAGGAACCTCTTTTCTTGTAGGTCTCTGGCGGTGACTTCTCTCTGCTCTGGGGATGGCGGTGCAGGGGACGGCGTTGTTCTGTTGCGACGCCTTGTCTTGCGGCCTGAACTCTGCGTGGTACAGCTTGCAAGCTCCCAGGTGAGACTTTTAGGCAGATCTTCGTCAGCGGACGGTGTCAGGTCTTCCTCATCCCAGCGGGAATATGGCAGCATCTCCGGCTCTGAGTATAGATCCACTGCTGGTGGCTCCGGAGTCAGCTCCTCAGCTTCCTGGCCTCCTCTCCCCCTTAGTTCTTCGCTGCACTCTGGTCGTGGCAGTGCTGGGGATGGGCTTTCTTCAGCAGGCCCAGGCGGTGGACTCTTCGGCGTGGTTACCGCAGGGGTTGCCTTAGGGGTGTGCGGAGGGAGCATGTATCTGTCCACCATCTCCTGTGGGAACTTGGCCTCCAGGTCAGCCTTCAGCTGCCAGTATGCGGAGTCTTCACCTATCAGGGATTTCCTAGTAGGGACTTCCTCAGACCGGGGAGCGGTATCTGCTCTGGCCTTGCAGGCCGGGGAAAATGATGAGGTCATCTGTTCTTGGCGGGCCGCGCCTGTCATGGCGGCGGCCTGGTCTTGGCGGGCCGGGCAGGGCATCGCTGCGGCGGCCTGGTCTTGGCGGGCCGCGCCTGGCATGGCGGCGGCCTGGTCTTGGCGGGCCGCGCCTGGCATGGCGGCGGCCTGGTCTTGGCGGGCCGCGCCTGGCGTGGCGGCGGCCTGGATCAGCGTCGCTGTTGCCGAGGGCTCTGTGCAGGCTGAGCTGGGCGTCGCTGCAGTGATCGGGGCTTGATGGGCCGCACCTGGCGTAGCTGCGGCCTGGTTCAGCATCTCACTTGCGGCGCGGACGAGCGTCGCTGCTGCGGTGGGGTCTTGGCGGACTGGGCTCAGCAGGGTGGCAGCCTGGGTCAGCGTCACACCTGCGGCACGGATCAGTATCGCAGTGGTAGTCGGACCTTTGCGGGCCAGGCGGGGCATGGCTGCGGCGGCCTGGATTTGGCGGGCCGCATCTAGCGTGGCTGCGGCCTGGTCCGGTGGCGCCGCGCCGGGCGCCTCTTCTGGGACCGCGGGCGTGGCAGCAGGGGTCGGTGCACTTGCGCTGGCCGGGGCATCTCTGGACTCACCCATCGGTGGCACCATCGGGGTCTGAGTCGTCGCCGCTCGGTCTGGCATGCGTCGCGCGGCTCCCTCCTCGTAGGTCCGAACCGCCGCCGCCATCTCCAGAAGCTCCGTGCGTTCTTCTCTGAGCCGTCGCACAATCCTGGCCTCCAGCTGGTCGCAGAAAATAGCAAGCTCCCGGCACCACCAGGCAGCAGTGCCTGGTTCGGGGTATCCGCGTCTGGACTCCATTTTCTCTAGCAAGCTGCTGGCTTCTCTTCTGCTCCGCCGTCTCTGGACGCTTCCGCTTTCTTTACAAGCGAGGTCAGAACTCTGCAGGGGATCTCTGGGTAGCCACACCTCTTCGTGGGCGGTAGCTTCTTCCAGCGCGGGCTGCTGTTGTTTTTCAGCGCGCTTTTCATGGTGGCAATATGGCGGCGCTTCCAATTTTTCAAGCGGACCGCCCAGGCACATGGTCACCTGTCTGAACAGGTCTAGTCCTTATCCTGTTCGTGACGCCAGATGTGAAGCCCCACAGGTGTTGTGTCGGTGCATTACCTTCAGGGACTCCACTCAGCTGGATCTTGGTCACAGGTAGGAGATCTTCTTCTTGTCGTGACGCCACTCTCAGTATTGCGGCCAGTAGGGACCGCCACTGCAGATTGAGGGTCGCCTGGGGCTGATGGTGTGTGCAGTTAGTTGGAATAGCCTCCTGAGAGTGAGGCAAGCCCCAGGGCCCTGTATAGGTGCGTAGTACCACAAGGCGCAGAATGACTCAATACAGGCAGAATGTCTTTCAGGGTTTTTACTCACAGTTGATGGCAGGGTGAGTGACCCGGGCGTAGCTGGGATGAACCAAGGGAGAACCAGGTGTCCTTCAGGCTGACTTGTGAGGGTGACTACTAACTCGCCTTCCTTAGCCCTTGGTGGTTTGGGGTAACCCCGACTTTGAGTCCCTATGGGGGTCACCCAGGGAAGATGCTGCAGCCTCTCTCCCCTTCGTTTGCCGTGTGCTTGTCGCCTGGGCCAGGCCACTCCAGCTGCTTGCCTCCTGTGACCTATGGGCCCTAACTGTGGCTACGTGGCTGCGGCTTTTGGTAGTGTTGTGGCGTGGGCTTTGAGAGCCTCACACCGGCAGGTTTAGCAAAAGAAAGTTGGATCTATCTCCGCTCCGGGATCTGCCGCCCGTTTGGGCCTGGTACTCTCTAGCAGTCTCCTTACTTCCCACTCCGTGCCCTCTCTTTAGCTGAAGATGGATTTCAGGTAGCACTCCTAGTTGACCGTTCTCCCCCGTCAGTAGCCACTGCGCGGGCGCTGTTAGACAGCAACAGCCCCACAGGTCTGCTCCTCACTGAGCCCTATGGAGTTCTGCTCTAACTGACTCACTGCCCCTCCTCTCCTGTTCTTGCCTACGCCACCTAGCAACCAGACTCTCTTACCACACCCCTTGAGAGGAGATGGAGGCCATGCTCATGCTTCACCCCCTCCTGGGATCCCCAGGGGTCCTCTCATAGGTACATGTGTGAGACCTGATCACTATGCGCCTGTGTACCACACCCCGGTCAGCCTTCTGGATTACCTGTATTGTACTGTCCCCAGCATGGGTGCAGTACTCAGTGGTGCCTGACCAGGTCAGGGGCGCCACACATATCAGAGGAGTGAACAGGCTCAGACCAGGGCTCAAGTGAGTTGTAGTCCAGGCAGGGATAATCTCCAGGTGATAAACCATTCATTGTATTGAAACAACAGCACACAGCCTAATAAGTGACACATCCCTGATATCTGTGTCTCAGCCACCACCTCATACTGTCCTCATATTACATAGCAAAAACCTTCTAACAGATTCCTTATAATGTATGATCTCTGGGAATCAGTGTGCTATGCTTTGCGATTTCTATGTGTTTATGTGGAAATGAATGGATCAGCAGAAACTATGCCTTAGTGCAATTTAATCACATCTCATAATAAGACATGAATTCACATCCTGGGAAGGGGTCCGCATGTGTGGAGGGGCTCAGGAGCTGATGCCCAGTCTATTACATTGCCAGCATTGATCTCTGACAGCTGTGGTTAAAGCCAACTTTGATTTAAACCATTTAAACGTCAATTTCGAGATATATATATATATATATATATATACATAATTTGCAATCTCTATTTAGATGATGAAATGTAAATTTTTGTCTTGACCACAGATATTGCAATCTTTATATATATATATATATATATATATATATATATCTCTATATATATATATATATATATATATATATATATATATAAAGATTGCAATATCTGTGGTCAAGACAAAAATTTACATTTCATCATCTAAATAGAGATTGCAAATTATGTGGTCCATCCAAAAATATTGCCATTTCATCATTTAAATAAAGATTGCAAAATCTGTGGTCCAGCCAAAAGTTGCCATTACATCATCTAAATAGATTGCAAACTCTGTGGCCCAGCTAAAAATTGCCATTTTATCAGTTATGTTAATAGACATTGCAAAATCTCTGGTCTACGTAAAAATTGTCATTTTATTATATAAATAGAGATTGCAAAATATGTGGTTCAGGCAAAAATTGCAATTTCATCATCTAAATAACGATTGCAATATGTGTGGTCCAGCCAAAAAATGGTATTTAGTCATCTAAATATTGATTGGCAAATCTGTGATCCCTGAAAAAATTGCCATTTCATCATGTGAACAGAGATTGCAAAATCTGTGGTCCAGGCAAAAATTTCCATTTCATCATGTGAATAGAGATTGCAAAATCTGTGGTGCAGGTAAAAAGTGACATTAAAAGCTGTTTTAGCTGTTTCATGAGGTATGAGGGCTCCCAGTCCAGCAAGCCTACACCGGTCACTCACCCACCTACTTCTTCATTTTAACTTAATTTGAAAGCTGTAAATGATGGGCCAGAGCCTATCTTATGCATGGCTCATGCCTGACTACTGCGCAAGATGCTATAAGTTCTCTGAGGCACTATAGGTTCTCTGGTACAATCTATATTACTGTCCTCATGTCTGCCACTAATTTTTGGAAATGGGGAAACTCTAAGTTGGGTCATCAAGTTGTGTTTTGTCTGTATTAGCAGGGGACTCAGAGCACCAGGTCTACACCTGTTACTGATCAAAGCTAGAAGTGCTGAGCCAGGCCTTGTTCCATGCCTTGTCTGTATTGGCAGAGGACTCAGAGCACCAGGTCTACACCTGTTACTGATCAAAGCTAGACATGCTGAGCCAGGCCTTGTTCCATGCCTTGTCTGTATTGGCAGGGGACTCAGAGCACCAGATCTACACCTGTTACTGATCAAAGCTAGAAATGCTGAGCCAGGCCTTGTTCCATGCCTTGTCTGTATTGGCAGGGGACTCAGAGCACCAGATCTACACCTGTTACTGATCAAAGCTAGAAATGCTGAGCCAGGCCTTCTTCCATGCCTTGTCTGTATTGGCAGGGGACTCAGAGCACTAGGTCTATACCTGTTACTGATCAAAGCTAGAAATTCTGAGCAAGGCCTTGTTTCATGCCTTGAAAAGCTGAGAAGAGATAAGCTGCGCTCTACTACTGAAGGAACTTGTGCTCGGGAGAAAAGAGTTGTCCAATAATATAGAAAACCCCGGCACACAGATGAAGAAAAAGAGAATATCCAGTCAAAGGTTGCTTTTAATATGCTGGTGTTTTATTCGTGAAAAATTCCATAACAGTCAGTGTGTGGTAATAAAAGGCAATGCAAGGTCCAACGTTTCGGCTCATATGGGAGCCTTCACCAGGGACATGAAATGCTAGAACAGTATTGTACAAAAATACAAGGAGAAAAATAATTACAATAACATCATGATATGAATACATAGCATATCAACACAACGTCTGTAAGGTGATTAGAAGGGAAAGGGGAAGGGGGGGGGAATCAGTTACAGTGCATGGGTGAAGGGGTGTATGATAAAATGTACATCCGGGGTGGGATTAATATGATAGAAAGGAAGAGTATATGGCAATGGAGAGAAAGAGAGAAAAAGAGAAAAAAAAAGGGAAAAAAAAGGAAAAAAAGAAAGAAAGAAACAGAGAGAGATACCCGTATAGTATAAAGGAAGAGTCCTGCACACACAATGTATGAAGATACTGCAAGGAAAAAGAAGAAAAAAAGGAGAAAGAAATTATATACAGTCTATATAATGTGATGCAATCCTAGGATAAAGGATGAAAGGAAAAAATTATTATGTAGACTTACATGTAAGTTATAGGAGAAGCACAAGGCTACTAAGAATCCGAGGTTCAGGATGGAGTCAGGATAGAGGAATGTCCGGACTAAAGAGCATGGAGGAGGGAAGAGGGGAATAGGGATTAAAGTGTGCCAGAAGAAAAGAGGCATGGATTTTTTTATATATATATATAGTAGTAGTATGAATACGTACCAGTATTACGGACGTGTTATGTAACACGTGGGGGATCACATCTAGAGGATGCAATAAAGGCTAATGCTATAAGGAGGTAAAACATACAGTGAAGTCAGATGAGGCATGGATCCGATGTAGGCAAAAGTGGAATCAACATACCAATAGATTATGAGAATGAGTCACATCAGGAGAGGGAAGCCTAAGGATTGTATTTCGTGGCCATGTAATAGGGGAATTGCCCCATGTGTATGACAAGGCTGAAAAATGAACAGTGGATAATGTGAACTAACAACAAGGAGCAATATGTGCAAAGTACAATCTATGGGACTAAAGGACATACCTAATCAGAAATGGTGCAAAGACCAAGGGTAATCTGGAATGCCTTAGGAATAAGAAAAGGGTAGTCAGATTTAGCATTTCAAAAAGGAAAGTAGGGAGGAACCAGCACAGAAGCTGGTGACCTTACCTATTGCAGCATGTAGTCAGAATGAGGGAGCCCAGAGACAGAGCGGAGAGGCAGGGATTATATACTGGTAGCGTGTGTTATGGCGTCTTAGCGATATCCGGGTTAGAGACTGCTGGGAAAAAGTGACGTGTGCGCGCATGCGCATTGCGATTAAGTCACTCTGCCTTCCTGGCTTTGGAACGCAGGTGACTGACACGCAATTTACGCATGCGCTGTGCAGTGTGACGTGACGAAAGGACGCGGGCGTGCTGTGCGTTCCTATGAGGTATCGTGAGATCCAAGACTCAGTATATCAGGCAGCGGTGGAGTGTGTTATAGGAGAGAGAATACTGTGCACGCTATAGGACTGGTGAAGGGTGTTCTAGGATATCTAGAAGGGGGGAAAAAAAGGAAAAAATTAGAACATAATAACATAACGTCAAACAGCACTATATAAGGGCAACAACCTTAAGGTATTAACTAAGGATTAGTGAGAATACATTCAATGAGTAATAGCAGGATAAATAGTATATTTAGCCATGGATGCATGGAACATAAGAAGTAATATGTACCATTGATACAAAAGGGGAACGGGTATGTCCCCATCGGGGAGAGATAATCATATGATAAATCATTATTAATACCGACCAGAAGCACCTAGATGGTGCCAGGGGAGTATCACATGTACAGAAAGACTCCAGTAGACAATCTTAGAGGAAAGAATTGTTACAATAAACAGGTTATATAGAGAAGTAATTTCCCTTCTAATCACCTTACAGACGTTGTGTTGATATGCTATGTATTCATATCATGATGTTATTGTAATTATTTTTCTCCTTGTATTTTTGTACAATACTGTTCTAGCATTTCATGTCCCTGGTGAAGGCTCCCATATGAGCCGAAACGTTGGACCTTGCATTGCCTTTTTTTACCACACACTGACTGTTATGGAATTTTTCACGAATAAAACACCAGCATATTAAAAGCAACCTTTGACTGGATATTCTCTTTTTCTTCATCTGTGTGCCGGGGTTTTCTATATTATTGTTTCATGCCTTGTCACATGCCTGACTATTATACTATTTGTACTCTAGGGCATTTGATACCCCTTTTCCTGGTGTATGCCTCTAATTTTAGGAAATGTGCACACTCCAAGTTGGGTCTCCAAGTTGTGTGTTGTCTGTAGTGACAGGTGTCCAAGAACACTAGGCCTAAATCTGTCACTCATCCATCTGTTACTGATCAATGTTTAAGCTAGAAACTCTGGTCTAGGCCCTGAAGACCCTGTCCCATGCATCCATGCTGCGCCATTATACTATTTGTACTTTGGGGCAATTGATGCCACTTTTCCCATTGTCTTCCCTTAAGCTTAGTTAATGTGGAGACTCCAAGTTGGGTGTCAAGTTGTGTGTTATCTGTAGTGGCAGGGTACTGAGAGCAAAAGGCCTACACCTGTCACTCATCCATTTCTTATGTTAAAAGTCTAGGAAGATAATGGCGGTGCCACAATAGTGTGGCTACACTGTAAAATGGTTTGAGACGTTTTGGCAGCTTCTAGGCCCTCCTAAAGGTGTTGTCTATGCCTTTGTTTTTGCCTCCCATTGAATTCACTAAGATTCGGATATGTTCGTCAAACTGTTCGGCAAATACAAACCGAATCGAACATTGGGAGGTTCGCTCATCTCTAATTAAGAGTTTATTGGTGAGCAAAAAGCACATAAAGTGCAAAATATGCTCAGCAATACCAGTTCGATATGCACTCAGCAATCTTGAAATCTGTAGAGGAAACTTGTCATCTTCAGCAAGTGAACATGAAACAAGAAAAAGTGCTGCTAGATTTGTAAAAATAAAAAAAAATTTTGAATCCTTTAAAAACCTAATAATGTCTTATTGACATTGGGATGACATAGAGTCAATATGGCTAATTGTGCTGGTGTGAACTGCTCTTAATTATGCCAGATGTTTTGTTGCTTTGTTCAGTAAATTAAGAGACATTAGCTATTGTTTCATGTTACACTTTTTGTAGTCCCTTTTGCCTGCTAATTTGTGAAATGCCTCAGCCCATTAGACTACATCATTCAGAGGACAATTATGCAATCAGATGGAACTAGTGGCCAATGAGGGAACAGCCATCTTCCACCAATCCTGTAAAGCACAATACCTTAAAATGGGAACTGAGGGATATAAAAGGACCTTTCTCCTTTCACTATATGTTATTCTGCAGGACTTCAGATTGGTGTCCATAGATGCAGTTGAAAAATTACAAAACTGCTCTACTGCCCACAAATTTGCGTGAATAACTCAGGTTGGAATAATCTGGTCACCTGGCTACATACCATGTTGTGCTTGGTCAGCTTCTTAAGCTTGCAGATATCTCCTCTCAGTGGGTTCCCTCCAAAATGGGGTGCTGTTGGCTGGAATAGTTGACCCTGGATTTCCCGAAATCATAAAGATTCTAATCCCTAGTGGGCCAGCGGAAGAGTGATTTGTATCATCTTGTGTTCTTACTATATGCTATTGAATATTAGTGACTCAATAACGTTTTATCGAAGTCTGCTACCTTCACCCTGTGTTGTCTGTGTAGTATTCTGCTCATGGGAGAATAATATGGGCATTCAGTGAGAAGAGGCTTGGTCCACGTGGTCTTTTTAAAGAAAGCTTGGTCAATAGACAAAACCACCCACTTTCTCGGAAGGAAGCCCACACAAAACACGAGTCGGGGTTACATGGCTGCTTTTTTCTGACCTGCGAAACTATGGTTAAGTACTTGGATAGTTCCCTTTTCATGTTGCATTATGACTTTCTATAATATATATGAAGGAAAACAGAGTACACAGAGTATGAATAGATAATGGATTTATCATAATCACTTTGACTTTCTGGGTACTGAAGGAATATTGCATCATCTGTACTTTATACTGTCCCTGTACTAGATGGTTTACACTATGTACCTTTTTGCAATTCTAGCACTCACTATGACAGCACTTTTATTTATGAATATTAATTTCTGCATTTTGAAATAAAATGTGTTACATTTTTAATCAGTCTGGTGGATTTATGACTCATATTGCTATAAGAGAAATCCGTGTTTAGAGTTTCTGCTAAAATTGTTTTTTCTAAATAATATATCTCCGACCTAAACCTGTATAGTTTGATTTTCTTGTCTGTGTGGATTGGATGGATTATTACTGACATCTGGTGAGAAATTCTTGTCAAAAGCACCTTTAAAAATATATTTACTTAGACAATTAGTCACGAGTTCAATACTTTTTTCACCAGCTGTATTTCATCTACTGTATAATAATTCAATGTTATATGAAATTTAACTTTGTTTATTCATATGCAAATATTTTTGTGATATCATTTAAGGGAGAAGTGTTTTTGCTTTTACAAAGGATTTCCTGTCTGCATTGTTAATGATATCAATAATCAAAAACTCCGTATTCGAGTATAGTCATCGTAGCACACTTGAAAATCAAAAAATCCCCATAGAAGTGAAGGCAAGTTTCACTAATAAAGAGATGGTGACCAAGACAAAAATGTGAAAATAAAATAACAAACTTTATCAAAGAAAATGTTAAAAACAATTAATTCGAACAGTTATTACCTATAGAATATAGACAAGGATATTCCCTTATAGCAGCAAACAAACATGTACAAAAGTGCAAAAAGACCATGACTACTACCAGACGAATAGGGCCTAGGTTAATGCCAAAGTGAAAATAACCACGAAGGTTGATCAATAGAAATAAATTCTAAAGGGTAGTCCGTTGCATGTGCAGTTTATACGGTATAGAAGGATGTTACTTGGTATATAAGCGTCTTTGTGCAATGCCGACAAAAAGCTTTATATAGCCATACAATAATGATCCCAGTGGTGACCAAGGATGTAAATCAGCAGTGTATAGATAAGCTTAATACCTTGGTAGATGGTCTGATGGTCCTGTGTTCTGTCAAACCCCGACGAGCGTTTTGTGCACTGTAACTTCCTCAGTGGGCGCTATTGTTAATTGTTAATGATATGACTACAACCATTTATCGTTGGAAACATGTTATTTGTATCTAGTTCTCCCAAACAAGGATATGGAATTTTAATAATGAATAAATAAAAGGATTCACGTTTTTATATAAATCCAGCAGCACTTTTTCCATTTTAATATTCACATACTGAAACTGACAAGTGTCGTCTGCGGATTTCAAGATTGTTGAACACACATTTGTATAACTGGCATTGGTGAGCATATTTTTCGATTTATAACTTACCCCTTAGATAAGGGATAAATATACTGTATTTGATGGTCCAACCTCTTAAATGTGTTATTTACTATGTTCAGTAAATGACATAAAAAATATAGTTATAGCTGACAAAATTAGTGAAATCAAGAAATGTATGTCTGAAAATAATATTTGGCGAAATGTAGCTAAATCAACAATTGGTTGATTTTAAAGATTAGCGGATCTTTTTGAATTTACTGAAAAAGTAAAAAAATTGTATTGCAGTGAATAAATATGCTCCAATCTCAATATTGGAAAGCATGTAGTTACTTGGAAAATAAAATTGGGGAAGAGGACCTCTTTAATAATAAGAGCTTAAACTCTACAGAAGGGAGAGGGACTTAGCCAGTGACTGGAGATGGAAAACGACCTGGCGGTACAAACTCTGTTCCACTTGGGATCGGTGACCTCAGATAGCCCAGATACTGACTGTAATCTGTAAGATGTTATAGCTGCAGGGTACTATGGGGAATCCCATGCAGAAAAGTTAAAGTACGTTAGTCTGCTCTCTGATGCAATTGGTGCTGGGCAAATTTTGTCGAAATGCAAATGTAATCTCAAAATGATTGAGTTTATGTGAAACCATGAATTTCAGGTAATTTGACTCAAACATAATCCTCCCCGGATCGATCTGCTCATCTCTCCGTACAAAAAAAGTTATTTCTGCTAGACTTTGCTCTTGTGACAATTAAAAGCAAGTATACTGCAGTCATAGCCATTCATCAACTGACATATTTTATTTAAAGTCTAAAAGTGATGTAGCATGGGGCAGAGCAGTAGAACACACACAGTTCACATATGAAAGCGTGTCAAGAAATGTAACCAAAGACACTTTATAAATAGATCTTACAGGGAACCTGTCACATTGTGCATGCACAGCAGAGTTTGTTAGAGCAGAAGAAGCTGAGCAGATTGATCTATATTATAAGTTTGTGGGGAAAGATTCAGTATTATGTGTGTTTTCTTTATGGAAATCTTTGCTCATTCTTGGCTTTTCTGTGAAAAGCTTTTCAATGACTTAACGAGGGACCTAACGCCAAGTCAAAAATGTATATTCAACCAGCCTTTTCACACTTGACAAAATATTAGATACCTCAAAGAGCAACATACCATGAATCAGCTTTCTCTTTGCCATAGTATGTCATCCTCCCAGGGCCGGACTGGGACCAAAATGTAGCCCTGGAACCAGTGGCGTAGCTAGTGGTTCAGCTCGGGGGGGGGGGTGAAACATCTGAATGGGCCCCTAACCTGGTAACAACTATAGTATCACGCCTTAATAATAGGTATAATGGAACCTCAGCAGATGACCACGCTGTTATTGAAAATAAATCTACACAAAGGCCAACACTGATATTACCACCATATGGAGACCATATAGTGGTAGATATCAGTCCTGCAGTACATGTGAGAGATTATAGAGAGAAGAAGTCCAGCGCAGTCCTCAGAGTGTAGTTTTAAAACAATCCACGTTTATTCAGGTAAATCCATAAACATTTGTAGTTTACAGAGCGGACAACAGAATGAAATAATAGAGGTTATAGGGACCCCATTGAACTACGCGTTTCGACACATAGTCTTAGTCATGACCACAGCTCCCTATGCAGTGTAATGAGCCCACAGCTCCCTATACACAGTGTAATGAGCCCACAGCTCCCCTATACACATTATAATGGGCCCACAGCTCCTCTATACACAGTATGATGGGCCCACACCTCCCCTATAAAAATTATAATGGGCCCATAGCTTTCCTATACAAAGTATGATGGGCTCACTGCTCCCCTATACACAGTATGATGAGCCCACAGATCCCTATACAGTGTAATGAGCCCACAGCTCCCTATACAGTGTAATGGGCCCACAACTCACCTATACACAGTATATTGGGCCCACAGCTCATCTATACACAGTATGATGGGCCCACACCTCCTCTATACAAATTATAATGACCCCACAGCTCTCCTATACAAAGTATAACGGGCCCACTGCTCCCCTATACACAGTATGATAAGCCCACACTACATGTTCTCAGGCCCTTATAATATCTAGCCCCCCCACACACATCCCCTCATTACATACATGTTGTCAGGCCCTTATAATATACAGCTCCCCTCCCCCCACACATATCACCTCATTACATACATGTTATCAGGCTCCCACTCTGCACAATGTAATAGCCCCCTCCCCCACACACATCCCCTCATTACATACATGGTATCAAGCCCCCACAATGCAGTCTAATAGCCCCCCTCCCAAACACATCACCTCATTACATACATGTTATCAGGTCCCCACACTGCACAGTGTAAAATCCCTCCTCCCCTACACACATCACCATATTACATATTTGGTATTCGGCCCTCACACTGCACAGTGTAATAGCCCCACTCCCCCACACACATCACCATATTACATATTTGGTATCGGGCCCCCACACTGCACAGTATAAGCCCCCTCTCCCACACACATCCCCTCATTACATACATGGTATCGGGCCCCCACACTGCAGTGTAATAGCCCCCTCCCCCACACACCACCTCATTACATTTGTGGTATCGGGCCCCCACACTGCAGTGTAATAGACCCTCCTGCGCACACATCTACTCATTACATACATATTATCAGGCCCCCACATTGCAGTGTAACAGCCCCCTCCCCCACACCCATCACCTCATTACATACATGGTATCGGCCCCCACACTGCAGTGTAATAGCCCCCTTCCCCCACACACATCCCCTCATTACATACATGGTATTGGGCCCCCACAATGCAGTCTAATAGCCCACCTCAAAAACACATCACCTCATTACATACATGTTATCAGGTCCCCACACTGCACAGTGTAAAAGCCCCTCTCCCCCACACACATCACCATATTGCATATTTGGTATCGGGACCCCACACTGCACAGTGTAAGCCCCCTCTCCCACACACATCCCTTCATTACATACATGGTATCGGGCCCCCACACTGCAGTGTAATAGCACCCTCCCCCACACACATCCCCTTATTACATATATGGTTTCGGCCCCCACACTGCAGTGTAATAGCCCTCTTCCCCACACACATCCCCTCATTACATACATGGTATCGAGTCCCCACATTGCAGTGCAATAGCCCCCTCCTCCACACACATCACCTCTTTGTATACATGGTATCGGGCCCACACATTGCAATGTAATAGCCCCCTCCCCCACACACATCATTCCTTTGTATACATGGTATTGGACCCCCACACTGCAGTGTAATAGCCCCTCCCCCACACACATCACCACATTGTATACATGGTATCGGAGCCCCACACTGCCGTGTAATAGCCCACTCCCCCACACACATCTCCACATTGTATACATGATATCGGGCCCCCACATTGCAGTGTAATAGCCCCCTCCCTTACACACACATCACCTCATTGTATATATGGTATCAGGCCCCACACTGCACAGTAAGGGACACTCTGCCACCTGTCACCAAAGTAACTTACGTCCCTTCCTCACTGCACACAATCTTAGATCCTCTCTGTGTCTTACCATCAGCCAAGAGCTCCGTGTGCATCAAAGGAAGAAGGAGGCGGAGCCAGCACAGGTCCTAGAAGAACAGCAGGGAATCCTCTGCACACAGTACGCTGCTGTATAATAGGACCTAAACCTTGTGACGCTGCCAAGCCAATATATTTAAAAGTGCAGTGTCACTGATATAGTTAGCTGTATTGTAGCTCCAAGTGGGTCCCCTCTGAGCACGGGGCCCGGGGCGACCGCACCCTCTGCCCACCCGCTAGCTACGCTACTGCCTGTAACACAAACCCCCCAGCTCACTTACTAAAATACTCATTACCCTGATTAGTGAATGTCGCTTTTACCGATATCTTAACGGAGTTATTTGAAGAACCACATGTCAAATCAGTGTGTGTAATCGCCCACAGCTCCAGTTACGTAGTGTTCTTCAAAACGACTTTTCTCAGGCTCATGGTGGTCCCAGCGATCAGATCTACAGCTAACGGAAAGTCATCCCCTATCTAAAAAATAGGTGGTAGCTTTCAAACTTGGGATAACCCATGCAAACAGGTTTTTCAAGATTTGTTTTTATTTGCCCATAGGAATGTAGAAAATAATAAACTACGGTATATATATATAATATACAATGCACAGTACCACGTCTCCACTTCTATGGTCGGAGAGGCAGCATTGGATAACTGGTCATTATTGGTTTATTATTTTCTACATTCCGATGGGCAAATGGTACCAAATACAAATGAAATGTATGTAAACTTTTGACTTTGCAGAAAGTAATAAAAATACCTTAACACATTCTGCCGCTCTCATTATTCTGGCATTTGACAAATACAAATAATTTTTGTTCCTAGTTGACCTAAAGTGGAAAAGGATTATTCTGATTTCATGTCAGATAGTGATCAAAAACATGCATATGTGTCTTTTTATGTGGTGTATGTAAACTTCTGGTTTCAACTGTAAATAGGGCCACATCTGCGTCCCAGCTCTAAATTGCTATTTCTGTATCTAAATAGGGCCACATTACCTAACATTCATAAAGATGAACAAGTTGTGGATGTCCAGTGACTTATTGCTATTCCTGCCTCTAAATAGGGCCACAATGTATTCCAGCTCCAAATTGCTCTTTCTGCATCTACATAGGGCAAAATCTGTGCTGCAGGTAAAAATGGCCATTTCATCATCTACATACAGATTGCAAAATCTGCGTTCCTGACGCAAAAAGGTTTTTCAGCATATAAATACTGATTGATTATTCTGTGATTCTGCCCTAGTATCTCATCAGAGATCAAAATATTTGTATACTTGTGCGGGCCTCCAACAGATATATATCACTGAAGAAAAATACTAATTGATAACTCTGCGCCCATTTCCAAAAATTAGGGGCAGACACCATGAAAGTGGCATAAAGTGCCCCAAAGTACAAATAGTATAATGACGCACCATGGATTCATCGGATGAGGCGTGAGAGAGGGACGGGGCCTGGCCCAGCATTTCTACCTTAATGGGAACCAATCATCAGGATTTTCATATATACCCTAAAGGATCAGGCCGATTCTCTACATACCATGAGTGGTCAGGTTGGATGTATAGGTTTTGAAATCCAAGAAAGTAAAGTTTATAAAATTAGCTGCTTGTTGAGTGACAGCAGCTGAGGATCAGATAACATATGGGGGGATATGCATACGTATCCCCTCCCTCTGTTAGAATTAGCATAAGTATGACACAATCGACCTAGCAGGACAGATTTATTCTAAAGTATATGTGGAAAGGCAGGAAAAGATCATGGAAAAAGAACACTGGCAGTAACCGCTCCACAACATTTGGAGACACATTTTGGAGTCTCTGTCTTTTTATCATCAATTGCCCTAGCCCCATAGGGAATTGCCCCTCCCCATAGGGCTTTTAAACACACCAGGGAGTTATGGTCCATGGAACACATGGGCTGTGGGCCGGCATTTATTTTAAAACAGTGAAGACATGCTTTACACTATTGTCCACTAATAAAGAATTTTGTGTAAAGATCACAGAATTTTGGTAGTCCTAAATTCTTGGGGAAACCTCATTAATGACCACTTTGAGTGGGACACCCAACTACTTGGTTCATCAGGGGTTGATCATAGGAGAAAGAATCAGCAGATGCAGTTGACTTGGTGGCTGGTAGTTGGGTAGCCATGGTAGTCTGCATTTTAACGCAGTGAGATTACCACAGTAATGCACGTTGTTTGCGCATGTGCTGGGTCATGCATATAGGAGTCGAATTTATTCATTTTTTGATTGTACTGAATCATTTTTCACAATGATGGCAGAGAAGGAAGGAAATAAGAAGGTGGATGACAGACAGGTGAAGGGCTCCCACACCCATGCCACTACAGACAAAACCCAACTCGGACACCCATCTTGAAGCCTCGAGATTCAAAAACCTTTCAATCAAACAAACGGGCAGTATAGTAGCATCAATTGTCTCCTCCCCATAGGGCCTTAAAACACCAGGGAGTTTCGGTCCATGCAACAAATAGGCTGTGGCCCGCCATTTAAATTTTAAAAATTAAGACATGCCTGAGTGACAGGTATAGTCCTCTTGCCCACAGAAGACTGGCGCTACAGACAAAACAAACTTAGAGACCCTACTTGGGGTCTCCACATTTCCAAAAATGAAGGTGCGGCAACAGGAAAAGTGGCCACAATTGGCAAACTATATGGATAGGCGAAAAAATGCAACATGGCTGCATGGGACTGGCACCGGAACTATGTCTGAAACAGCATTGTTTTGTCACCAGAGCAAGCAAGATGGCAGACAGGCGTAGGCCTCTTGCTTACAGAATTCTGGCACTACACCATCGCCTCATCTCCACAGTCTGAGACTGTTGTGGCAAAGTCACTGGACATCCACAACTTGTTCATCTTTATGAACGTTAGGTGATCTTTGCTTTTAGGGTACAGACAGCTGCGCTTATCCATCAATACAGTGCCAGCAGCGCTGAAGACAGATCCTGAGAGAATGCTGGCTGCTGGGCATGCCAAAACTTCCAAGGCGTGAGTGGCAAGCTCAATTCACTCTTCCAGTTTTGAACATCAAAATGCAAAATGGTCCAACCCCCGCGTATTTATTAATAATAATAATAATAATAATAATATTAATAATAATAATAATGTTATTCATTTATATAGCGCTATTAATTCCACAGCGCTTTACATACTTTGGCAACACTGTCCCCATTGGGGCTCGTATTTCATCCATACTGAGCTCTAGATAATCTAGCACCATCCTCTCTAGTTGTTGACTATATGTCAGACTTCTGGCCTGTTTTGCTGGTGCCTGCAACGGTGTTAAAAATGTGTTCCAACAAGCATATAAATTGGTTCTAGCACTTGAACTGCTGCTGCTAATGCATTGCGTTGAGGACTCAATGTTCCCATGGTTGGAATTATAGAACTGCCATGCACGCTGTGTACCTTTCTACTGGCTTGTGGAAAAGTACTGTTAAGGTGGTCTACAAGCTTTATTCGATACTTCAGCATCCGCTCGTCCCTTTCTAGGGGTGGAAGCATCTTGTTAAATTGACTCTTGTAATGTGATGGATCTAAGGCTCAGCACACACGGTGAGAAAAGCGGTGCGAATGGAATGCGATAAAAAAACGCATTCCACCCACACCCATGTTACTCTATGGGGCAGCACCCATGAGCGATTATTTTCTCAGCCCTAATCGGACCGAAAAAACAGTCACAGCATGCCGCGAGTGTAATGCAAGCTTGTTTCACTCGCACCCATTCAAGTCTATGGGGCGAGAGAAGCATCACACTGCTCTCGCATTACACTGGTGTAACGCGAGAGTGGTGTGATTCTCGCATCAGCCGACAATGGAGGAGATAGGGAGATAAATCCCTCCCTCTCCTCCACAGCGCCGGCCCTCTCCTCCACAGCGCTGGCCCTCCCTCTGCAGCTCTGGCCCCGCTCCGCAACTGTGGTCTGATCGCACGATTGGACCACAGTCGCATGACACTCGCATCACACTCGGCACCCGCTGTGCTGCGAGCATAAGCCAAGTGTCATACGAGTACTCACACAAATCCCCATGTGGCCTCAGCCTAACAGAGTGGCAACCCAGTAGTCAGCACAATTTCTAATCTTAACGATACGGATATCATGTTGCAAACAGTGAAGCAAGAAGGTGCTCATGTGTCGGATGCTTCCATGCAGTCCAAGGCCATGTTTAGTTGTTAGCGGGTTAACATTCAAGCTTGCCTCCTCCTCTTCTGTGTCCTCACACCAACCATGGTCAAGAGTTGGGACCAATATCATCTTCGTCTGTGGAGTTTTCTGCCTACATCACCTCTTCCTCCTTCATTTGGAGTTTGGCTCCTGCACCTTCACTACCAGTTTCTCTGTTAACATAAGCCCACCTTCATTGATTGCCTACTCTCTCCTGTGACACACACCAGTGTGAGGACTGTCTGCACCTTCAAGGAAATCTTATCACTTCCTCATCCTCCTCTGCTTCCTCCTTTTCCCCTGGGACCCCAACCTCCTTCCACAGATTATTCAAAGTGTGCTCCAACATGTAGATCAGCGAAATAGTGATGTTGATAATGGCATCATCAGCGCTAACCATGTTTGCAGTCATTTTGAAACTGTCAAGGAGGGTCCAGAGGGCCTTGATCTGTGCCCACTCCGCAAACGTGATTTCCCCCACCACCATACTTCATTGTCCAAGGTTATGCCTCAAGGGGTACTTCAGCAGACCTTGCTGCTGGCAGTCACTGCAACATGTGCAGAGTGGAATTCCACCGTGTCGGCACATCGCATTTCAACCGTTCCACTGGTAGGTCGAAACTCCTTTGTATCGTTAACAGTCATGGGCTGCAAACGGCGGAAGTAAGCACAAACCAACCACACCTTCTGCAACAGCACATCCAGCCTGGGATACTGTGATGATTTCTGTACAACTAAGTTCAGAACATGAACCAAGCAAGGCACACATGTGATCTCGCCCAGGAGCAATGCTGCTATCAAGTTTGCGCCATCATCGCACACGACCTTCTCTGGCTCCAGGTTCAGTAGAAAAAATTTCCACAGCTCTGCAGCTCAGTGACAGCGTTCTCTGATGCAGATTAATTTCAACACTGCATGATTGCGTTGAGTATATACTCTCTGCACTCTTGTAACACGTGTTAGATTAAGGGAGAGGCTGAGGGCACAGGTGCAGGCCCTAGAGGAGGTGGAGGAGACAGGAGTAGAGGGATTTTAAGACTTGAGGGTGTCTTTTGTCTTTATTTCTTTAATAATGTTATATTTTTATGTCTTTCAGGTTTACTTTTTGATAACAGAGAGTGATAGAAGAAGGGTCTTAATTCCGCGCCAAGGACTCAATGGATCCAGGAAGAGATTAATGCTTCTTTAATAACATGCACAAGTCTACGCGTTTCTGGAGACACAGCTCCCTTCATCAGGAGGACATTGGATGTTCTCTTGCCAATGTCCTGATGAAGGGAGCTGTGTCTCCAGAAACGCGTAGACTTGTGCATGTTATTAAAGAAGCATTAATCTCTTCCTGGATCCATTGAGTCCTTGGCGCGGAATTAAGACTCTTCTTCTATCACTCTCTGTTATCAGCCAACTTTGGGACTGCTGCCTGGACCTGGATCTTATATATGCCTGTATAGTGGTTGTGACTGGCACAACCATTATAGGTGAGTGTGTTTTTATTACATATCTTCCTCCCTTTTTGGGGTAAGACCCTATTGCGCTTTTCTTTCCACAGTTTCTCATCTAGGTTTACTTTTTGGGAACGTCGTGGGTCATCGCTACAGATTACGGCAGATCTTTTTAAAAAAAAAGTGGGGGTGAATGAGGGCTGCAGTGTGGGTGGGTTGTTCTATAACCTCATCATCATCCTCTCTGTTTTCCCACTCTTCCTTTAAAAACTGTTAAAGGACAATCAATATATTTATGTAATGAATAGAGATGAGCGAACCGGTCGCGGTTCGGCTCGAGGTCGGTTCGCCGAACGGAGCTCCCGTTCGAGTTCGGTTCGTCGAACGTTCGATGAACCGAACTCGAACTGCATAGGAAACAATGGCAGGCATTCACAAACACATAAAAACACCTAGAAAACACCCTCAAAGGTGTCCAAAAGGTGACAAACAACTCACAACACAACACAAACACATGAGAAAGTGACAAGGACATATACTCATGCGAAAACAAAAGAGCTGGACAAGGAAAAAGAGGAGGACACACAGATATATGAGTATATGCAAGGGAACATCGATGCCATTACTGTGCAACTTGAGCCCTGCTCATTTTAGGCTTCCAATCTGAATAAATTGCCTGAGATTGCCACGTACGCCTTGGGGATCTTGTCGTGTCCTGCAGCCAGCGTTCTCTCGGAACCTGTCTTCAGTGCTGCTGGGGGTCTGCTGGCAGATAAGCACACGCGTCTGTCCACTGACAATGTGGACATGGCTCTCAGAGGACTTTTCTTCCCCTGGGTCAGCCAGGGGAGGCGAAAGGCACGCGTATTTTTGAGAGTGCTTCATGCAAAGCATCTTTTTCATTTTGAAAAGGGGCATCAACTAATGTCAGTCAAGTGGGGTGTGTGTGGCCCAATTAGTGGCAACAAGGGAGACTGTGGTTGGAGACCCCTCGCTGTGTTTCTAAAAGAACCAAGATGAACAAGTCATGGCTCTCAGAGGACTTTTCTTCCCCTGGGTCAGCCAGGGGACGGGAAAGGCACGCGTATTTTTGAGAGTGCTTCATGCAAAGCATCTTTTTCTTTTTCAAAAGGGGGGTCAACTGATGCCAGTCAAGTGGGGTGTGTGTGGCCCAATTAGTGGCAACGAGGGAGACTGTGGTTGGAGTCCCCTCGCTGTGTTTCTAAAAGAACCAAGATGAACAAGTCATGGCTCTCAGAGGACTTTTCTTCCCCTGGGTCAGCCAGGGGATGGGAAAGGCACGTGTATTTTTGAGAGTGCTTCATGCAAAGCATCTTTTTCTTTTTCAAAAGGGGGTCAACTGATGCCAGTCAAGTGGGGTGTGTGTGGCCCAATTAGTGGCAACGAGGGAGACTGTGGTTGGAGTCCCCTCGCTGTGTTTCTAAAAGAATCAAGATGAACAAGTCATGGCTCTCAGAGGACTTTTCTTCCCCTGGGTCAGCCAGGTGACGGGAAAGGCACGCGTATTTTTGAGAGTGCTTCATGCAAAGCATCTTTTTCTTTTTCAAAAGGGGGGTCAACTGATGCCAGTCAAGTGGGGTGTGTGTGGCCCAATTAGTGGCAACGAGGGAGACTGTGTTTGGAGTCCCCTCGCTGTGTTTCTAAAAGAACCAAGATGAACAAGTCATGGCTCTCAGAGGACTTTTCTTCCCCTTGGTCAGCCAGGGGACGGGAAAGGCACGCGTATTTTTGAGAGTGCTTCATGCAAAGCATCTTTTTCTTTTTCAAAAGGGGGGGTCAACTGATGCCAGTCAAGTGGGGTGTGTGTGGCCCAATTAATGGCAACGAGGGAGACTGTGTTTGGAGTCCCCTTGCTGTGTTTCTAAAAGAACCAAGATGAACAAGTCATGGCTCTCAGAGGACTTTTCTTCCCCTGGGTCATCCAGGGGACGGGAAAGGCACGCGTATTTTTGAGAGAGCTTCATGCAAAGCATCTTTTTCTTTTTCAAAAGGGGGTCAACTGATGCCAGTCAAGTGGGGTGTGTGTGGCCCAATTAGTGGCAACGAGGGAGACTGTGGTTGGAGTCCCCTCGCTGTGTTTCTAAAAGAACAAAGATGAACAAGTCATGGCTCTCAGAGGACTTTTCTTCCCCTGGGTCAGCCAGGGGACGGGAAAGGCACACGTATTTTTGAGAGTGCTTCAAGCAAAGCATCTTTTTCTTTTTCAAAAGGGGGGTCAACTGATGCCAGTCAAGTGGGGTGTGTGTGGCCCAATTAGTGGCAACGAGGGAGACTGTGTTTGGAGTCCCCTCGCTGTGTTTCTAAAAGAACCAAGATGAACAAGTCATGGCTCTCAGAGGACTTTTCTTCCCCTGGGTCAGCCAGGGGACGGGAAAGGCACGCGTATTTTTGAGAGTGCTTCATGCAAAGCATCTTTTTCTTTTTCAAAAGGGGGGTCAACTGATGCCAGTCAAGTGGGGTGTGTGTGGCCCAATTAGTGTCAACGAGGGAGACTGTGGTTGGAGTCCCCTCGCTGTGTTTCTAAAAGAACCAAGATGAACAAGTCATGGCTCTCAGAGGACTTTTCTTCTCCTGGGTCAGCCAGGGGACGGGAAAGGCACGCGTATTTTTGAGAGTGCTTCATGCAAAGCATCTTTTTCTTTTTCAAAAGGGGGGTCAACTGATGCCAGTCAAGTGGGGTGTGTGTGGCCCAATTAGTGGAAACGAGGGAGACTGTGGTTGGAGTCCCCTCGCTGTGTTTTACATGATTATCGAAGGGCATGACATGCCTAAGAGGTTGAGTTTCATCATCTGCAACTTGTTGGCAACAGAATGGCTGCCTTTACACCCTTTTGAGACCGAGGATTTTCGAGACCTTATGCCCATTGCAGTGCCCCAAGAGCCGATGGCCAGTCGTCACTCCTTCTCCAAGAAAGGCGTGCCCGCGCTACCACAGTAGGTCGCACACAACCTCACCGATTCCTTGAGAAACTCTGTGTGTGACAGGGTGCATTTCACTACAGATACTTGGACCAGTAAGCATGGACAGGGGAGTTACATGTTGCTGACTGGGCACTGGGTAACTATGGTGAGAGATGGAGAAGAGTTTGCTGTACAAGTCTTGCCGTCCCCACGACTTGTGTGTCAATCCTTCCTCTGTATGTACATGTTCCTCCACTGCTTCTGCCTCCTCAACCTCGTGTGGGTCTTCCACCTCGGCCCAAACCCTGTGTGGTCAGTCCACCCTTCCTTGTAACTGCGCCAAAGGAATCCCACACACCTCCTTACTATGCTGGCATCAGAGCTCAAGGCCATCAGGCGGTCAAATGTTTACTTGGAAATGTGAGACACCGCTGAGGAATTGTGGACGGTTAGCTCTGGAGAGTGAGACCGAGTTTCATCAATGGTTGTCTCCACTCAACCAGCAGCCAGGGAAGGTCGGGTGCGGCAATGATGTAAACCAGTCTGCGACCCTTCTTCAGGGCAATGTGGCACACGTGCCTTGTATGGCTCACGTGTTGAACCTGGTTGTCCAGCAATTTTTAAAACACTATCCCGGCCTACATGGCCTTCTGACCAGGGCACGGTGTAATGCCTGCCTGGATCGACACACTCAGATGGGCTGTAAAGGATAGGCTAGAGGCAAGCCACTCACCAAGCTGGACACCCAGAACCCTGAAACCCTTTAACCCCTATACAGTGATTTGGAATTACACAGGGCCCAAGTTGATCAATACCTGTGGAAGGCTGCAGTTCCAGAGAATAGTAGTCATGCAGGGTCAAAAACATTAATTGAGGAAGAGGAACAGAATGGGACGGCCAGGACTTATTCAGAAAACAAGCAGAGGTGAAATGCGGATCGGCCAACGAGGTACATAAACAGCAAGCAGGAAAAGTAGTCAGGTAACAAGCACACAAACTCATAAAACTGAACTGGGGGTAACAGTAACAATAGGTTCATAGCTTTGTCTGGCAGTGGTCTGCAGACAGGAGGGGTTTAAAAAAGGGTGTGGTGTCTTCCCATTGGTTGTAGCTGAATGATGGTACTTCATCTGTGAGATACCCACCACCTACATTCAGCCTGTGGTTCTGTATCTGTCAAGGTAACGCAACCCAGTGGGTGACCATAACCTGCGTCCACCTGCGCCGCAGGCATCGACTCCTTTCCCATCATCACCACTATGCACGAAAGGAACACGTTGTCACCTGGCGACCGGAGTACAAATTGATTGATTGGACTACGTTGGTGACTTAACAGCCGTGTGCGGCAATGATGCAAACCTGTCTGCGGCCCTTCATCAGGGCAATGTGACACACGTGCCTTGTATGGCTCACGTGTTGAATCTGATTCTCCAGCAATTTTTAAAATACCATCCTGGCCTACATGGCCTTGTGCATTGGGCACGCTGCTATGTGCTCACTTTCATCCTTCACACCCAGCAGCTCAACAACTTTCATCGCTCCTGACGTCTTAGGGTCTGGCGGTTAAACGCCGGAAATGCGATGTTCCGACACGCAGGAATTGGAATCTGCACATGTTGCAGCGTCTGTGGCAGCACCGCAGAGCACTGCTGAAATACGGTATGATGTATACCCTGGGCTAACTTGATCCAGAGGTGGTGCAGATCACGCTGCTGGAGTGGTGTCAGATCAAGGACCTATGCACCCTTCTACACAGTTTACAAATGTCGACGAAGATGTTTAGCACTAGCGATGCCATTCTCAGCGTGACAATTCTGGTCATCTACAAGATGGAGCACACTGTAAGCATTATTCGGAGTCAGGTGTTGGTCCAAGAGGAAGGGGAGGAAGTACAGGAGGAGTCATATGCAGAAGGGATAATAAGATGTACAAGGTCCATACGTTGAGCGGCACCTAGGCGGCAGTCATGGTGGGAGATAGGGATTAACAAGGGCGCATATTATCAGCAAAAATTGTTGAGGAAGGTGCAGGAGCCCATGAAGAAATGGAGGACGAACTTGCGATGGGCATGGAAGACTCAGCAGATGAGTGAGAGCTTGCTCACATTTCGGTTGTGCGAGGTTGGGGGGAGAGGGCAGAGGAAGGAGGCACAATTCTCACCTCTCTGCCACCAACAAACAAAGGACTTGGTCCTCCTGGATGCACAAGACACATGAGCGCCTTCTTGCTGCACTACCTACAACATGACCCTCGGATTGTACGAATTCGAAGTAATGCTAACTACTGGGTTGCCACTTGCCACACTGTTAGATCCCCGGTACAAGACAAAATTTGGCGAAATAATTCCAGCCATAGAAAGGGACGCACGTATACAGGAGTATCTGCAGAAGGTGGTACGGATTCTTAGATCTGCTTTTACAGTAAACACCAGTGCTAAACAGAGTGAATCTCAACGCTTTGTCATGGATAGGAGGAAATGGGCTTTTACTTGTCCACATCTGAGGGACCGAGGGCTGGCTGCTGGGCTGAGATGGCATTGAGTACGGTGTCCCTGCAGAGTTGCACTTTTGGTCATATACCAAATGAGTTGAAAAAGGACAAATGCTGGTGGAAAGGGGAACAGGTGTGTTGGAAAGGGGAAAAAAGTTTTTGTCCGTGGGTTTGGTGGTTAAGCAAAAGTAACATTTGATGAAGAAACACCATCTGTTACGGTGGGACTGGCAGATTTGGATAAGGTGGTATATACTATGTTATCGGTATATAACGAAAATTAATAAGAAAAGAAAGAGAAAGGTATATATCCCCATCAGCAGTCAGTGTCCACCGTGCTCCCAGATGGAAAAGGAGAGGTTGGCAACTGGAAGGTTAGGTGGAGGATACAGATCTGTGTGGCTATGAAACTAATAGTTGCCTGAACCGAGTTAGACGCCACTCGGATCTTGAGACTGGGAGCCATGTTAGCGTCACAGGGTCCACATGCCCCCCCAGCCCAGGAACTCCCTGTTAACATCACAGGGGCCATTGAGTATGCTGACTGTGTGCACTGGGGCCACACCTGTGGACAGCAGGCGCATCAGCAGCAGCAGGCCTGTTAATGCCACTGGGCTGCACAAGCAGGACTTGTAGGACAGGAGCTGGTCTTAACCGTTCTGCGTTACCAACTGTGGTGGCGGCCTGCATCGACGCCCTATCCCTGCCTACCTCTGGCCTAAAGCCGCAATGGGTTCAACACATGGAGGTGTGCTCTTTCGGAGCATAATAGAAGACTGCGCACCTCCTTGTTGGTTCCAGCCCGTTTTATAACCTGGGTCCGCCCCAAACCAGGGTGGACCACAATGCACCTCCTGGAGACAAAAGCACAGTGACACGTCATGAGTGGCATAACTAGCGTCCTATTTGGAACCGCAACTTCAATAATGACCTCATGGCTGCCACGACACAAACACCTCACCAGTCATCGTCTGACCATCAATAATGAGGTGACAAGTCATAGGGGCGGGCCTCTGCAAGACATTTGGGAGTGGCCTGGCCACATCGTCAGGACACCTGATGCCCTGTGGTCTATATGGGCCCCCCCACATCAGGGGCAGGGCCAAAGAGTTCATTAACGGACCTAGTTTCTGATGCAGTAAGTGCCTGAGCATGGTCAGTTGCATGAAATAGAGTCTCTGAAAAAAGACTATCAGCTTTAGCATGGTGTCTCGGCACAAAACAGGACTTAGACCCGGCACGGAATGCAAGTACCTGTGCAAAGAGGCTTTTCACACTAAGTGTGGGAGCATGCGCTGTATCCCGAAATGAAGACTTAGCGTCAGGAATGGCACAGTCAGGCTGAGCATACTCACTAGGCGAAACACTGAAGTTAGGATGCAGCTGGGGTAAATCGGCACACGCATGCGCACTAGCTGCCTCTCCACACTTACACGTGGAGGAGAAATTGCTCTTCGGGTGTGGACTTGGAGATGCTGTCTATGAACAGAAGGAAAAGATAAAGGAAGCCTCACTTTCTATCCCTACGAATTATCAAATGCAGCAATGAATTCCCTGAGTTTGCTATAACATTAGCGTAGCAAAATGTGCATGAGGGTGTCCTGCACAGGTGCTAGAAATAGCTTGGCACCAGTGGGACAATAATGAAATACAACATCCAGTTCTATGATGCCACTAAATGGCAGTATTTTTTGCTATCATTATAGCTTATTAAAAACAGAGCAGGAGGGTGTCCTGCACAGGTGCTAGAAATAGCTTGGCACCAGTGGGACAATAATGGAATACAACATCCAGTTCTATGATGCCACTAAATGGCATTATTTTTTGCTATCAATATAGCTTATTAAAAACAGAGCAGGAGGGTGTCCTGCACAGGTGCTGTACATAGATTTGCACCAGTGGGGCACTAATGGAGTACAACAGCCACTTCTTGTATGTCACTAAGTTTACTCAATTTTTGGTATTATAAAGTCTTAGTAAGTAACAATGAGTTTGAGTGTGCAATGCAGGCAGACGTGCTGCAAATATCTTTGCACTAGTGGGACAATACAGAAGTCCAACAGCCACTTTTAGGATGCCACTAAGTTTCCTCAGTGTTTGCTAGTATAATGGCTTAGTAACAATGAGTTTGAGTGTGCAATGCAGGCAGACGTGCTGCAAATATCTGTGCACTAGTTGGACTATACAGAAGTCTAATAGCCACGTTTAGGATGCCACTAAGTTCACTCAGTGTTTGCTAGTATAATGGCTTAGTAACAATGAGTTTGAGTGTGCAATGCAGGCAGACGTGCTGCAAATATCTTTGCACTAGTGGGACTATACAGAAGTCCAATAGCCACGTTTAGGATGCCACTAAGTTTCCTCAGTGTTTGCTAGTATAATGGCTTAGTAACAATGAGTTGGAGTGTGCAATGCAGGCAGAGGTGCTGCAAAAATCTTTGCACTAGTGGGACAATACAGAAGTCCAACAGCCACTTTTAGGATGCCACTAAGTTTCCTCAGTGTTTGCTAGTATAATGGCTTAGTAACAATGAGTTGGAGTGTGCAATGCAGAGGTGCTGCAAATATCTGTGCACTACTGGGACTATACAGAAGTCCAATAGCCACGTTTAGTATGCCACTAAGTTCACTCAGTGTTTGCTAGTATAATGGCTTAGTAACAATGAGTTGGAGTGTGCAAAGGGCAGGAGGGTACAGTGGCAGGGTTGTGGGTCTCTGGGTAGAGGAAAGGAAGCCTACCTTTCTATCCCTCCTTATGGTTAAATGCAGCGAGGAAATCCCTGACCTTAGCTACACAGACACTGTCATCTTGTGTAGCTGTTAAACTCTGTTTTCAGGACCTGTCACCTATGGCTCTGACCCTGCCGATATGAGCCCTTAAAAGGACTGATAGAAAGTGCTATCCCTATGCTGTCCAACGCTGTGTATGGAGCGTATACAGCTGTATCGGCGATAGGAGCTGCGCCAGTGATGTCTGACACCAAGGACGCAGAAGAGATAATGGCGTCCAGACGGGCAGATACTCGTTTTTATAATGCAGGGACATGTGACATGGACATCCTATCACACATGCCGTTGCTTCTCTGGCTAAAAGTCCACTTAGCTGTGTGTGTGTCTGGGATTGGCTGACATGCTGGCCCTCCCCACTACACGCGCGCGCTTAGGGAAGGAAGACAAGGAAAAAAAAAAAAATGGCGATCGCCATTATACATACAGCAGTGATCTGAATGCGCTGTTCCCGCACACTATACACTGAAATGTCATAATAGTGTGAGTCACAGAGTGACTTACACTATTACAGCGGAAAGCCAGCTAGGAATTAGCTGTTTTTTTTGCTGCTAGAACCGTTCTCGAACGTTTCTAGAACTATCGAGCTTTTGCAAAAAAGCTCGAGTTCTAGTTCGATCTAGAACAGCCCCCAAAATCACTCGAGCCGCGAACTGGAGAACCACGAACCACGAACCGCGCTCAACTCTAGTAATGAAGCCAAATATTTGAAAATTCTTTTTCTTTTTGTCTTTCAGAGTACTCTGCTGATTTGTTGGGTTTTTATGCAGAAGATACGATTGTATAGAGTTTTAAGGTTTTGGTCTCCAACAGATCATTGTTATGAATGTCCATAGAGAATATCTTTTCTTTTTTTGTAAGCTACGTTATCTGTTTTATCTACTAGGGCAGTTACCACTCGTTTACCCTACACCCCTTTTCCCAGAATGGTAAACTCTGATGATGGGGAGGCGGTTACAGTTATTCCACCTAATGCTTTTAAGTGGTATCTGGCTGTCACACCACACACAATATTTGGAATTTTCAGTCACCTTCATTACACTGACCTCATGTATGATGTACCCTTCATTTTAACACAGTGCGATTCCCAGACTAATGCTTGGTTTCCTTGTTGTGTGTTGCCTGCAGCAGTAGGGCTCCCAGACTGGCAGGCATGCAGCTACCTTTTACTCATCTGATGCTCTTACTATGCTTAAAGGGAAGGTATCGTAAAAAAAAAAAAGATCACTGAAAAAATGTAAAGTAATAATGTTTTAATGTTTTGTTTAAATATTATTATTTGTTTTTAATTGAGCAAAATATAAACATTTTTTTAAAAGTTTGATATTTTCCACTGTTAAACACTAGGGGGAGCAGCTTCTGAAAGCCTACAGAAATCCCACTGTAGATATATATCACATTACAGCTGCAGTAAAGTGGGTGGAGTCTGCTCTCCTGTGTGTGATGGCACGCCTCCCCCTCCTAATCTGAGTGTTTACAACAGATAAGAGAGAATTACATGTAGGGACATAGTGCAGAGCCATTTTGTTGGTGACCAGAAATGTCTAAAGTGTCACCAAGGACAGTAGGAGTATCACACAGGATAGGATTAGATACATGGCTCAGCAGACAGTATCACACAGTATAGGATTAGATACACGGCTCAGCAGACAGTATCACACAGGATAGGATTAGATACACAGCTGTGCAGATAGTATCACACAGGATAGGATTAGATACACAGCTGTGCAGACAGTATCATACAGGATAGGAATAGATACACGGCTCAGCAGACAGTATCACACAGTATAGGATTAGATACACGGCTCAGCAGACAGTATCACACAGGATAGGATTAGATACACGGCTCAGCAGACAGTATTACACAGGATAGGATTAGATACACAGCTGTGCAGACAGTATCCCACAGGATAGGATTAGATACACAGCTGTGCAGACAGTACCACACAGGATAGGATTAGATACACGGCTCAGCAGACAGTATCACACAGGATAGGATTAGATACACAGCTCAGCAGACAGTATCACACAGGATAGGATTAGATACACAGCTGTGCAGACAGTATAACACAGGATAGGATTAGATACACGGCTCAGCAGACAGTATCACACAGGATAGGATTAGATACACAGCTGTTCAAACTGTATCACACAGGATAGGATTAGATACACAGCTGTGCAGACAGTATCACACAGGATAGGATTAGATACATGGCTCAGCAGACAGTATCACACAGGAGAGAATTAGATTCACGGCTCAGCAGACAGTATCACACAGGAAAGGATTAGATACACAGCTGTGCAGACAGTATCACACAGGATAGGATTAGATACACGGCTCAGCAGACAGTATCACACAGGATAGGATTAGATACACAGCTGTGCAGACAGTATCACACAGGATAGTATTAGATACATGGCTCAGCAGACAGTATCACACAGGACATGATTAGATACACAGCTCAGCAGACAGTATCACACAGGATAGGATTAGATACACGGCTCAGCAGACAGTATCACACAGGATAGGATTAGATACATGGCTCAGCAGACAGTATCACACAGGAAAGGATTAGATACATGGCTCAGCAGACAGTATTACACAGGAGAGGATTAGATACATGTGTCAGCAGACAGTATTACACAACAGAGGATTAGATACATGGCTGTGCAGACAGTATCACACAGGATAGGATTAGATACACAGCTCAGCAGACAGTTTCACACAGGATAGTATTAGATACACAACCTTGCAGACAGTATCACCGGTACACACACAGGTACTCTCATGCAGTGGCACACACACACACACACACAGCAGCGGCGGAGGGAGGGGGTGTCATTAGAGACGGTAACGGCGGGGGGGAGGGGCAGCGGTAGCAGTAGCGGGGGCTGGGGAGAGCGGAGGGAGGGGGGAGGGGAGGGGAGGCGGCCCGTAATCACACATCCCGGCGGTTAACAGGGGTATAATGTAGCAAACAGCATATGCTGTGAGCTCCACAATGATGGTGCTGATCTCCTCCCTCTGCTGTGATCTGGACAGCCCAGGGGGCGCGTCCAGGTCACAGCAGACGCCCACTGTAACGTTACTGATGGGGTCGAATCACTTCCACTGTTCTCTATGCACAGGGGCTGCCATAAAGAAGTAACTGTTGTTACACACACAGCAAATCCATGGCAGCCGCCAGTGCTTCCAGTAAAATTAGAATTAAATAAAAACTAAATAAGCGGTGATTTTTATTTTGTATTAGAAATACTTGATTTCATAATCACTATTTTTAATTCGAAAATAAAAAAACGCAATACCTTACCTTTAAATGTGTCTAGCAATGACAGTCTATGAAGCTAATATTGCAGCAATTTCACTGGGGCTAAGCGAAGCCCATACCTGACTGTTGTGCAAAAACAGTATGCATACTGTGTTCTAATTGATGCCACTGTCCTGCTGTCTACCCATAATTTTTGGAATTGTGAAGACTCCAAGATGGGTCTCCAAGTTTATTCTTGTCTGTAGTGGCAGGGATCTTAGAGCAACAAGCCTAGACCTGTCACTCATCCATCCTCCTACCTCTTGATTTGAAAGCTGCAAATACTGTGCCAGACCCTGTGTGGTGCATGGGCCATACCTGACTGCAGCGCTAAGAAACTCTGGGTACTGACTCCAAGAATGGGTCTCCAAGTTATATCTTGTCCGTAATGGCAGGGTTCTCATAGCAACAAGCCTACTTCTGTCACTTATCCAATGTTTCTTATATTAATAGTCTAACAAGTTAATGGCTGTGCCACAACAGTGTGGCTCAACTGTAAAATGGTTTGAGCTGTTTGGTAGCCTTTGTGCCCCCATAAACGTGTTGTCTATGCCTTTTATTTTGCTTCCCATGGAATTCAATGGATTCGGCTAGGTTTGTCGAACTGTTCGGTGAACACAGGTTAGCTTGGCAAACCCAAACTAAACCTCAACTGGTTCACTCATTTATACTCATTACTCCAGTCCAGCAATTTTCTAATGCTGAAGTGCTTGTCTTGAGTAACGAGCATAATGGAGGTCAAGGATACTTAAACATTTTTCTGTGAGAGTGTGAGAGCCCCTCAGATCTGTCAGGAGAACTGGAGAAATCACTGCCTAGGGGAAAGAGGAAGCATAAAAAATTGTTGCGGAGAGACAGAGAGCGAGAAACTCAGTCTGTGACCAGCCACAAGATTATCATACCCCTGAAAAAATCTGTTCTGCAGGTGGAACCTGCACTTTCCAGTTTGTGACCTACTACAATATTTTGACATTTCTATCCTGAAATCCTCTGTGCTGCTGGAAGTCAATTATCCTTCCACTGTGTAACTCTCATTCTTTGATCAGCCACAAGATTATCATACTCCTGAAATGCTCTGTACTGTAGTTGGAACCTGCACTATCCAGCTTGTGACCTACTACAATATCTTGACATTCCTATCCTGAAATATTCTTTGTTGTCAAGGATCCCTGCATCATTCACAGTGAAACCCTCCATCTGTGATCCACCACATCGGCTTACTACTTTCCTGAAATACTCTGTTCCACTGACCTCCTATAAGACTGTAAAGTTCCTCTGCTGAAATACTCTGCGCTGTAGAAAGACCCTTCTTCTTTCACTTCAAAACTCTCAATTCAGTACACTCCTTTCCCCCACTTTACTCTCTACATTGTATATACCTAGCATAATACCACCATAAAGTAATAAAATTGCATTGTATAGACTAGGTATAATACCGCCATATAGTAACCACATTACATTGCATTATATAGACCTATTGTGCTGCCCCAGCCGTGGATCGAACCGCTCGGATCCGTGGGCAATGTACGTTCGTGGCTCGAGGGTCTCTGGACTCGGGGGCTTGGGGCCACACTCTAAAGTAAAAGGGGATATTTACAAGGAGATGATAGTTTGGGATGCCACCCGTGGTGTGCGGTAATTGGGAGTACCGCCGCTGCCATTGTTGGGATATCCCCCTTGTTGCGCTAGTGCCCCGATTTTGGAGCTGGTGGGAACAGTCCATAAAGGCTTCGCTCTCCGCAGGTTAATTGCCGGGTTGCCTGAAGCTTCTCCCTGACCTAGGGTCCGTGTACCCGCCGTGCCTTCGGTCCCGGACCGGTGATAGGACCAGGCTGCTGACCATCTTCCTTGACAAGTCCAGGCACCTAGCCTCAATCCCCTGCGAACGGGGGTCCGACTCCTCTAGGTCCAGACCACCGCCTGCAACCTAGACAGCTACTCAGGGGAGCCACCGCTCCCTGCTTCCTCCACTTCACTCCTCCACTTCTCTACTCCTCTCCTTCTCTGACACCCCTCTGACCCCTCCCTTCCTGACCCCTAGGTGGGCGACCCTATTCCACTTAAGCCGCCCACTGGTGTGTCTGGTGGGTGTGGTGCAGGGTGTTCTTAGGATTTGATCTACTGTTGGCGGCAACACTGCAAGATGGAGACCCAGAACCATGAGGGATTTGAATACTGCACTAAGGGAAAAGAGTGTGCAGTACCCTGTGACGACCTGATAGTCCAGGGGCGTCACACTACCATAATACCTACATATAGTAGTCACAGTGCATTATATAGACACAGCATAATACCACCATATAATACTGAGATTGTATTGAATAGACCCAATAAAACATCACAATATAGTAACAAGATTGCATTATAGAAACTCAGCATAATACCCCCATATAGTAATAAGATTGTATTGTATAGACCCAGCATAATACTGTCATATAGTAATCACATTGCATTACATTATATTCACCCATAATAGTAACATTACCTACATATGCTATGTGACCGTTTCACTCAGATGTAGCACAGTTGAGATGGTTAGATCTTTCTAGAGTAGAGACAGTCAGGTGTAGCAGAGCATAGATGGTAAGTGATGCTATTTCTGTTTCTGCACTGCTACATCTGACCAACTCACTCAGATATAGCATAGCTGAGATGATTAGATGTAGCAGAGTTGAGACAGTCATATGGAGCAGAGCATGGATGGTAAGAGACACTAAATCTGTCTCTACTCTGCTACATCTGACCATCTCAATCAGATGTAACAGAGCTGAGATGGTCAGATAGAGCAGAGCCGATATGGTCAAATGTAGCAGAGAAGAGACAATCAGAGACCGTAGATCTGTCTCTGTCTACTAGATCATGTGAAAATCACGCATGTGCTGCTAGACACGTATTTCCCCTGCGTGTTGCGTGTGGTAAGTACGTGTCTCCGGTACGTGTGGGCCACGTGTGTTCTCCGTGTGCTATCTGCGATAACCGGTAATTTGCATACTCACGTGGTCCTTGCTGCTGTCCAGGGTACTGATCTTCAGTCTCCAGCCCTGCTGACTCCCTGCTGCTGCTGCTTCCGGCCACAGTGAAGTGAATATTAAATGACCATAATGAGCGGCGGTCGGCAGCAAGTGGCAGCAGCTGCAGAGACAGGAGGGCTGGAGAAGGTGAGTAAAGATTTGTTATTTTTTTCTGTGACACATGAGTTTTATCCGGCGTGTGTCCCACGGGACCGCATCCACACTACATCCGTGTGGTACGGGTGTGGGCCGTGTGACACCCGTGATGTCGGAGAAAACGTGGACATGTCAGCGTGTTGGAAAACGCACACACGTACAAATGGACACGGACACACGTTCCGTGTGATTTTACGTGTGTGTGCCTGCTACCATAGGGTAGCATTAGTGTATGTGTCTCCGTGCCGTCGGTACATGCAAAAACATACCAAACACGTACCGGCGGCACGGGTGTGTGTCGGAGGCCTAACTCAGATGTAACAGAGCTGAGATAGTCAGCGAAGCTACATCTCTCTCTGCTCTGCTACATCTGACTTCTCTCTCAGTCAAATGTAGCAGAGCTGAGACGGTCAGATGTAGTAAAGCAGAGACAGTCAGATATAGCAGAGCAGAGATGGTCAGAGAAGTACATCTGTGACGCCCCTGGACTATCAGGTCGTGACAGGGTACTGCACAATCTGAATAGGATAACTGAAGTGAGCACTAATATATATATATATTATGAGTGCAAGCCAAAAAATACATACTATACAAGGATAAGGCTGCACATCAAACTTACATAATAGTATAATGCCTCAAACATATGGAAAAATATTGGAATATACAATGAAAAATGCTACTTGCTAATTTGAACATGTGAATAATGAATTGCATACCTGCCATGAATATTAGGAAAAAGGAGATATTTAGCAATCGCATTGATCAATGTAACTGAGCCCCAAGACCTCGTCAAGGTATATCTCTATATTGGGGTCCCTAGCTCTGTGACCCTAACTGTGTGTCATCTCATTGCAATTAAAAACTGTTGTGGGTGGAGAGGGGTAACTAAGGACTTTCTTATATAGGAGGTGGAAAAAACATGGCCGAAAGGGGCGGAGCTGTGTTCACATTCAGAAAAAAACTACATATAACTGAATAGTATAACTGAAGTGAGCACTAATACATATATATTATGAGTGCAAGCCAAAAAATACATACTATACAAGGATAAGGCTGCATATCAAACTTAGATAATAGTATAATGCCTCAAGCATATGGAAAAATATTGGAATATACAATGAAAAATGCTACTTGCTAATTTGAACATGTGAATAATGAATTGCATACCTGCCATGAATATTAGGAAAAAGGAGATATTTAGCAATCGCATTGATCAATGTAACTGAGCCCCAAGACCTCGTCAAGGTATATCTCTATATTGGGGTCCCTAGCTCTGTGACCCTAACTGTGTGTCATCTCATTGCAATTAAAACTGCTGTGGGTGGAGAGGGGTAACTAAGGACTTTCTTATATAGGAGGTGGAAAAAACATGGCCGAAAGGGGCGGAGCTGTGTTCACATTCAGAAAAAAACTACATATAACTGAATAGGATAACTGAAGTGAGCACTAATATATATATATATATATATATATATATGTATATATATATATATATATATATATATATATATATATATTATGAGTGCAAGCCAAAAAATGCATACTATACAAGGATAAGGCTGCACATCAAACTTAGATAATAGTATAATGCCTCAAGCATATGGAAAAATATTGGAATATACAATGAAAAATGCTACTTGCTAATTTGAACATGTGAATAATGAATTGCATACCTGCCATGAATATTAGGAAAAAGGAGATATTTAGCAATCGCATTGATCAATGTAACTGAGCCCCAAGACCTCGTCAAGGTATATCTCTATATTGGGGTCCCTAGCTCTGTGACCCTAACTGTGTGTCATCTCGCCCCTTTCGGCCATGTTTTTTCCACCTCCTATATAAGAAAGTCCTTAGTTACCCCTCTCCACCCACAGCAGTTTTTAATTGCAATGAGATGACACACAGTTAGGGTCACAGAGCTAGGGACCCCAGTATAGAGATATACCTTGACGAGGTCTTGGGGCTCAGTTACATTGATCAATGCGATTGCTAAATATCTCCTTTTTCCTAATATTCATGGCAGGTATGCAATTCATTATTCACATGTTTAAATTAGCAAGTAGCATTTTTCATTGTATATTCCAATATTTTTCCATATGCTTGAGGCATTATACTATTATCTAAGTTTGATGTGCAGCCTTATCCTTGTATAGTACTGCACAATCTGCCCTTCCGTGTAGTATTCCACCTGCCTCTTTGTTCTGGGTTCCTAACTAAATGGTGTTGCCTCCAACAGCAAATCAAATCCTAGATAACACACTACACTACACCCACCAGGCACACCAGTGGACGGCTTGAGTGGAATAGAGTCGCCCACCTGGGGGGGTCAGGGAGGGGAGGTGAGGAGTGTAGAAAGTGAGTAAGTAGCCCTCGAGCTGTGAAGAGCTCAGAGGAAGTCGGGAGTGGTGATTACTGAAGGAACTGTCTAGGTTGCAGATGGTGATCTGGGCCTAGAGGAATCGGATCCCCGGTCGCAGGGGATTGTGGCAAAGGGCCCGGAACTGTCGAGGAGGACACCTGGCAGCCAATCTCTATCACCGGTCCGGGGCTGAAGGTACGGCGGGGTACACGGACCCTAGGTCGGGGAGTACCTTCAGGCAACCCGACAATTCACCTAAGGAGAATGGAGCCTTTATGATCTGTTCCCACCCGCTCCAGAATCGGGGCATTAGCGCAACGAGGGGGATAGGGCAATCCAAATCCAAAACGGTCCAGAAAATCTCAAGCGTGAGCCCTGAGAGCAAGCTCTCATACTTAGCCATAGTTGGGAGCGGGGCCCAGCTAATTCCATGCTACCGGGCCATCAAGTTGAAGTCAAACTAAGTGCCAGGAGGCAGGTCACGGATCACCAGGCAGCACCATTGGGGATGGGACCCGGACGAGCTCCCCTCAGTGGCAGCGGTATCCAGAGACTTGATTTATCCAGTTGTCAGTGTCTGCTTATGAACTGAGTGAGTACAAGAGTGACCCCTGCACCCCACGGCACCCCTCACCGAGTCCCGGGGCATCCCCCTACCCGTGGAGGATTACAACACCTTGCTTCCCCACTCCCCAAATTACCGTACACCACGCGTGGCGTCACGAACTACATACCAATTCCCCTTTAAATATTCCCCTTATATTCGAGTGGCCGCACGACCTCCGGGTCCGGCGACCCTCGAGCAACAGCAAACCTGGATCCGAGCAGCTCGGCTGCTTCCATAGGGGCGGCACACATCTGTCTCTGCTCTGCTACAGCCTTCTGTCTCACTTATGCTACATCTGACCTTCTCAGCTCGGTTACATCTGAGTAAGACGGTTAGATGTAGAACACGAGAGACAGATGTACGGTCTCTGACCATCTTTGCTCTGCTATATCTGACTATCTCTGCTCTGCTAGATCTGAGTGAAAAAGTCAGCTGCAGCATAGCAGAGAGATAGATGTAGCATCTCTGACTATGTCTGCTCTGCTACAGCTGACCATCCTAACTGTGCTACCTCTGAGGGAGAGAGTAAGATGTAGCAGAGACAATTAGATGTAGTAAAGCAGGGACGGTCAGATGTAGCAGAGCAGAGACAAATGTTGTGTCTGGGACGATCTCTGCTCTGCAACATTTGACCATCTCTGCTCTGCAACATCTAAGTAAGACAATAAGATGTAGTAGAGCAGAGATGGTCAGAAACATTCCATTTGCCTTTGTTCTGCAATACTTGTCTGTCTCACGCTGACGTAGTAGAGCTCAGATGGTCAGATGTAGCAGAGCAGAGATGGTCAGAGTCGCTACATCTGTTACCACTCTAATATTTCTGAACGTCTTATTCAGATGAACTAGAGCTGAGATGGTCAGATCTAGGAGAGCAAAGATGGGCAGGGACACTTCATCTGTCTCTACTCTGCTACCCCTGACCGTCTTACTCAGATGTAGTAGAGCTGAGAGGGTAAAATGTAACAGAGCAGAGAAGGTCAGATATTACATCCATCTCTACTTCGCTATATCTGACCATCTCACTCAGATGTAGCAGAGCTGAAATAGTTAGGTGTGGTAAATCAGAGACTGTCAGATGTAGCAGAGCAAAAAAAGTCATAGACGCTACATCTGATGTAGCGTCTTTGATCATCTCTGCTTTGCCATATCTGACCATCTCAGCTCTGTTATATCTGAGTGAGACGGTCAAATGTAGCAGAGTAGATACAGTTAAGGTGGCTTTACACGCTATGACATCGCTAAAGCGATCTCGTTGGGGTCACAGAATTTGTGACACACATCTGGCCGCGTTAGCGATGTTGTTGCGTGTGATTCATCGCAAAAACGTTCAAAATCGCTAATCGGTAACATGCCCCTCTCCTCCCAACTATCGTTGCTGCTGCAGTAGCTATGTTGTTCCTCGTTCCTCCGGCAGCACACATCGCTACGTGTGACGCTGCAGGAACGAGGAACCTCTCCTTACCTGCGTCCCGCCAGCAATGATGAAGGAAGGAGGTGGGCGGGATGTTCGTCCCGCTCATCTCCGCCCCTCCGCTTTGATTGGGCGGCCGCTTAGTGACGTCGCTGTGACGCTGAACGAACCGCCCCCTTAGAAAGGAGGCGGTTCGCCTGTTGCAGCGACGTCGCAAAGCAGGTATGTGCGTGTGACGCTGCCGTAGCGATAATGTTTGCTACGGCAGCGATCACCACATATCGGCCGTACGATGGGGGCGGGTGCTATCACTCTCGACATCGCTAGCATCGGCTAGTGATGTCGCAGCGTGTAAAGCCCGCTTTAGATGAAAGAGAGAGAGTGAAAGGGAGAACTAACCCGGGAATTTTTCAGTTCTAAAAATATCCAGCTGAGCTCGTAGTCGCTCAGCTGGGGAAATCTCAGGGTATAGTGTATTGGCTCCAATCACAGAGGGAAGCTGCTTCACTGTAACACAAGTACTCGAGCATCACACAATACTCGGCACTGCTCGTTCATTGATCGAGTGCCCTACTGCTCAATTGAGTAATGAACATGAGCATGTGTGTCTATCACTACTATTCATATATGACATAGCATAGAGGAAATAGTATTTAATAAATTTATAATAAATCTGATTAAACATTCATTCCATTAGGATTTTTTTGTATCTTGATTTAACTTCCAAAATGCCTTTCTTCTGTGTAACAAGCGCAGCTTGTCTCCTCCCTGCTTAGGTGGGGTTACTTTCTCAATGGCATAGAAATCTAGCGACTGTATATCTACTTTATGAATATTCAAAAAATGCTATGAGGTACCTGACAGGCTTCGTGTGGACTTATTCAGTATCTCATAGATGTACTCAGAGAGCCGTCTTCTTAAAGGATGTAGTACACAACCAACATATAGCTGTCCCAATGTTACTTCAAGATAGCAAGGGAAAGGGGGCTTTTATGCTGTCCCTTGTGCTAGGGGACCCTAGGCTTTTCATTACCTTCAGATTATTACTAATGGTGCAGACGCCGTAGTCGCATATGTTACTAAATTCTTGAGAAATACTGCTCTGTATTCCCCTTCCCAGGGAGGGACAGGGCAGGAGTGAGATGGTAAACAGATAAGGATAGACAAGGGAAAACTCTAAGGGGTATTTTAAATGCTGCGACATCGCTAGCGATTGCTAGCGGTGTCGAGCATGATAGCTCCTGCCACCATCGCTCGTGCGACATTTGGTGCTCGCTGCCGTAGTGAACATCATCGCTACGGCAGCGTCACATGCATATACCTGGTCAGTGACGTCGCTGTGACCGCCGAACAATCACTTCCTCAAGGGGGAGGTGCGTTCGGCATCATAGTGACATCACTGCAGCGTCACTAAGCGGCCATCCAATAGAAGTGGAGGGGCGGAGATGAGCGGGACGTAACATCCCGCCCACCTCCTTCCTTCTGCATCGCCGGTGGACGCAGGTAAGGAGATGCTCGTCGCTCCCGAGGTGTCACACATAGCGATGTGTGATGCCGCAGGAATGAGGAACAAGATCATACCAGTGGCTGCAGCGATATTAAGGAAATGAATGATGTGTCAACGGTCACCGTTTTGGAATGATTTTGCGATCGTTGATCATCGCTCATTAGTGTTAGACGCTGCGATGTCGCTACCGGCGCTGGATGTGCGTCACTACTGAAGTGACCCCGACGATATATCGGTAGCGATGTCGCAGCGTGTAAAGTACCCCTAACACAATGTGCACACACACATGAATAGACAAAGAGATTCAGGGAAAAACAAAAGCAGGAGGGTAGCAACAAAAAGGCAACAAGGGTTAACTCCACAACTGCACAAAGCAACAGGTATCACACAAGACAGTCTGGATCACCACACATCCCCAAATCAACTAAGATAAATTATGTCTGGCAATGTGGAAAGATCTGGCCAGCATATAGAGGAGGGAGCAGATGTGATTCACTTCCTCATAGATGATCAAAAGAGACTAACAAGCAGACTAACAGAGATTAACTCCTGCCAGCCTGCCTCTGAATTAGCACTCAGCAGGTTGACGCCCAGGTCTGCCTGCATCGATCCCAGACACCAGAAGAGTGATCTGGAGGAGTGTCAGAATCTGTACTAGAATCTAACAGAACCCAACGCCGCCATTCCAGTCGGCAAAGTTTGTGAAAATCTCCATGTGACACTTGCATTTTGAAAATTTCACAATTAATCACATAGATAATGTAAGTTCTGGAATTCAATCTTGTTAAAACAGTCCAGCAGGTTTATGAATTTGATTTAATTACAACATGAAACCCATTCAATATTAAACGGAAGGCCATAACCTGTTAGGACCAGGTGGACGGGTAGGCCCAGGAGGTGGATCCACTGGGCTGAACACCTCACCGAGGGCAAGGTGCCCGGTAGCCGGAGCACTACGGGTAGAAGGACAGTCCGTTCAGAGGAGTGGAGTGAAGAAGTCCCTGGGACTACGGAGTCTCTGAAGGTAGTCCGGGTGACGGAGCTCAGGTTCGGAGGCCAAGATGATGTTAGGCAGAGTCCGGAACCAGCGGAGCGAGGAGGTGGGTCACCACACGGATCCGGGGATCGGAGATGGTAGGGACTGATGGGATGGCAGACAGTCACCATTCGGGGTTCGGGATTCGTCAGGACCGGTTGGCGTGACAGGAGCGACTCTACAAGAGAGATAGGTAAGTATGGCACAAGACACAGGGAGACCTGACTCCTAACTTAGCAAACACGAAGAACAGGCCCCGCCCACTTGGAAAGGATCCCCCTATATACCCTGCACCTGATTCTTCAATATCCTGTTGGAGGACACTGGCCCTTTAAGAGAGGGTCAATGACCGCGCGCGCGCCCTAATGCGCATGCGCGAGGCCCGGGTGCCAGAAGCCAGAGCAGGGAGCGGTGCACAGGAGGCAGGAGTGCCGGGCTGGCTCAGCGTTGACGATGGGCGCCGGGAGCGGGGACCGGGCTGCCTGGAGACCGCAGGTGATGGGGCATGAAGGCTGTGGAGCGGGGGACCGGGAAGCCTGGCACGGGAGCGGCGGAGCGTGACCTGAGAGCGGAGAAGCATGGCAGGGGAGCCGGTGAGCAAGGCAGGGGAGCCGGGGAGCATGGCAGAGGAGCCGGGGAGCATGGCAGAGGAGCTGGGGAGCGTGACATAACCTAACTTAATCAAGAAAACATGACAGCAAAACAAGGTTGAAGCCTAAAATTACCATATTCATTAAAGACAATGAAAATACAGATTATGTAAGGACATAAACAGTTAAAATCAATAGGCTACAGTGAGGGGGGCAGATGTACTTACCAAAAAAACTCAATAAAAAAATGTTTTGACAGGGACATAATTAGAATTGCCAGCCATATAAATAGATTAATTATAATGGTTGGAATTAGTATTAGGTGAAATCTTACACCAACGTTAAAAAATATGTTTATACAGTATAAATTGGAAATGTCCCTTTAAAATTTTGATCACTGTTATAAGGTCATAAAGCAAAGTAAATGGTGTCACAGTATGAAGATTAAGAAAATAAGCAGTTAGGATAGGTATGGATTGGACTTAGCCTAGCAACTACAGATCCCCATAGAATATTGTACTGATCTTCTTGATCTCTCTTTAATAACATTAAATGAAGTGGTATTTATTGCTGACTGGGCTCTATACCTGATTTGCATTTAGTCACCTTTGTGATCTAAAATCTCTTGTTGGATTTGCTGCACAATACTCCATTGGGATCTGTAGTTGCTAATAAATATGGTAATCTTACTTTTCAACCTTGTTTCGTTCTCATGTGTTCTTCTTTATTAATTTGATTGTACACCATGAACAGATTAAAGTTCAGAAGTTGGAGTGTAAAATTAAGGCCACTGAAACATCACTATCTGACTTCACAAATAACGAACTTTACATCACAAGTAAAGAAAAATTCATGAAAATCTGATAAAAAAACAGAAAAATTGCCTTTTTTTTAAAAAAAAACAAACAAATAAGACCATAAAAAAAGCAGATCAGGGAGAAAACATTGCAAGGCATCAGTATCTCATAGGACACTGCAGGTAAATGAACTTACCATTTTGAATTTATCAGCCATTATTCTTAACCTTGATCAAATTAAAATATTAAAGGGAACCTGTCAGGTGCAATATGCAGCCAGATCCAGGAGCAGTTCTAGCTGTATATTGCTAATCCCTGCCTAATGGTCATGTCACACACAACAACAGCGACGACGTCGTCGCTGCTAAGTCACCATTTTCTGTGACATAGCAGCGACCTTGCTAGCGATGCTGTGTGTGACATCCAGCAACAACTTGGCCCCTGCTGTGAGGTCGCCGGTTGTTGCAGAATGTCCTGGACCATTTTTTGGTCGTTGCTGGGAGCCGGCTTCTGCGGATGCTGGTAACCAAGGTAAATATCGGGTAACCAAGACTTTACCCGATATTTACCTTCGTTACCAGCGTCCGCAGCTTCTTGAAGCCGGCTCCCTGCTCTCTGCACACGTAGCCAAGGTACACATCGGGTAACTATAAGCAAAGCGGTTTGCTTATTTAACCGATGTGTACTCTGGCTACGAGTGCAGGGAGCCAGCGATAAGCGGTGTGTGCTGGTAGCCAAGGTCAATATCGGGCAACCAAGCGAAACACTTTGCTTGGTTACCCGATATTTACCTTAGTTACCAAGCGCAGCATCGCTTCCATGCGTCGCTGCTGGCTGGGGGCTGGTCACTGGTCGCTGGTGAGATCTGCCTGTTTGACAGCTCACCAGCGACCATGTAATGACGCAGCAGCGATCCTGATAAGGTCAGATCGTCGTCGTGATCGCCGCTGCGTCGCTACGTGTGACCTAGGCTTTACTGTCCCTGCATCTAGTAGCATAAAGGGGAAAAAGTATTTTTAAAGATCTTTTATCATATGCTAATGAGACCAGCGACTAGTCGCAAGGGCATTTCTTCCCCTGGCTAGTCAGCCCCCTTAAAATGTTAGCAGGCCCCTGTGGGTGTACTAACATGCTAATGAATGTGCAGCGTCAGCGGCATGGTCGCTCTGACATCAGCTGCCACAACTAGTTTTTGGCTGAGTGTGCATTATCAGAAATCTTCGGACCTCCAGTCATGCGTACTACACCAGTTTGAAGCTGGGATGCGTACACCCGGCTTCATAGTGCACAAGACTGGAAATCCAAGACTCCTGATCACACGCACTGAGCCGAAAACCAGCGGTAGTAGCCGACAGGTGTGCGCAACCATACCTCTGATGCTGCGTATTCATTAACCTGATAGCATGCCCACAGGGGCGTGATAATATTCTAAGAGGGCCGACTAGCCAGGGGAAGTAATGCCCTTGCGACTAGTCACTGGCCTCTATAGCATATGAAATACTTTTTCAAAAGATCTCTTTATGTATGCTACTAGATGCAGGGACGGTTAGGCAGGGATTAGGAATATGTACCGAGAACTGCTCATGATTCTGGGTGCATATTGCCCCTGACAGGTTCACTTTAAATAAGGGATTCAAATTTGTACCATCAAAGGATTTTGATTTATTCGCCACTACACTTGATACTAACAAATTAAATTTACAAGATGTCTGACATTGAAACTACATTTTTATAAAGAAGACATCAGAGGTCTGTGAATCCATCAAGTGTGCCTCTTTAAGTGTAGAGCACAAATATACCAGAAATGTAATCCCATGGTATATACAGTATCCTTCAGTGATGTCATCTCTCTTGATCTGACAATTCATCTGTTTTATCTGCAGGTATTTTACCTGGCTGTGAGATCCTAAAATATCCCTGATATTCACTGAACCCAATTCACACATTTGTATCTGATTTTGCTGGTATGTTAGCTTCTTGAATACAATATCCCCCCAATTATTTGATCCTACTTCACACTTGTCTATGTCTGTCCATTTTGGCATATATCTGCTTCCCCTGGTATATAGCAATCCTAGCAATCAAATGTTCATATTAGGTTGGAAAATATAATAAAATATATAAACGTATGGCACTCCTGGAAATGAAAATTTTTAGGTGCTCGGATAGGGTCCAACAACCTATAATAAGAAAATTAATCCGGCACACAAAGTTGGCATAAAAAATTTGTAACATTTTTTGGCAAGGAAAATGTGTGAAATAATAACGTTTCGGTCATAAGATCTTCTTCAAAATTCACACTATAATATAAACAAAAAAGAAACAATATTTCAAAAATGTCAAGTTAAATGGACATTTGTCAGAAAATACATGATCAAGTGGAAGTAAACACAGTAGTCACATTATTGTTGCCAATCAAGAACAAACATGAAAACAACAAAAAAAATGCATTTTTTTAGAGTTACATATATGTACAAGACCATCTGAATAAATACAGACAACTTGCAAGGAAAAACAAACAACACAAGAAAACGGGAAACAATCATCATCCCTTAAAATGGAAAATAAAAGGGAAAAATACACTCTGTAGTATCATAATCAGTAATTACAGCAAGATCTGTTGTCAGAAGGAAAAAGAGGGGAAAGTGTAAGAGGGTAATTCTGCTAATTGTATTCTAAACAAATTAGTGCGCTTTCACGGTATTTATGATCCTAGATCCATTATTTTCTAGTTAGTTACATCCCTTCCGGTGAGGTATACCGGAGGTAATGAATGCGCAGATGGTGTCATCCATACATCTTTCCCTTTGCCTTTCAGACGCGTCACTTCCGGCCAAATTTACAAAGTTTTGATGCCAACTTTGTGTGCCAGATTAATTTTCTTCTCAAATTAGGCAGGAGTCACACCTTCGGCCAGCTCTTCTGACAGGAGCAGATCAGCTTCATGAATTTCTATGCAGCTGACGTGCTGCTGTCAGAAGAGTCGCTGGCTGGCCCGGGCAGTGCTATCCGATCCTCGCGCTAGTCCCACACAAATGTGACTCCAGCCTTAGCCCCAGTCCCTTACTTCACCCCTGCTGGTATTCTGTGACCTGCCTCCCTGTGATTCCTCCTTCCTGCTCACACTTCATCCATTTCATGTGCCCTATAAATTTGAAGACACAGGTCTGTGACTCCATCAAGTGTGACTCTTTAAATGTGCAGCAGAAATATACCAGAAATGTCCCAGGAGTGACCAGAAGGTGTGAATCGCCAATCTTCAGGTGTTACATCTCAAAACATGTTCGCTATTCACTAGTGATGGGTCAGCACTAAAATGTTCGGCAGCCCAGTCCTCCAGTCGAGCAAATGGGAACAAGTATAATGGAAGTCAATGGGAAACTTGAACATTTTCCCTCCTAGAAGGTCGAGGGTTAGGTAAATCACTAAGACCCGCAACACACATCCGTTTAATTTGTACGTGTGCGGTACGTATTTGCACGTACCGGAGACACGTACACACGGAGACCCATGTTAGTCAATGGTAGATGGCACACACACGTAAAATCACACGGAACGTGTGTCCATGTGGTAAGTACGTGTGTGCGCTTTTCTACCTGGACGACATGTCCGTTTTTGGCCGGCAGCACGCAGGCACGGACCCGCTTTAATCTATGGGTCCGTGCCTGCACGGACCGCACACGGAGTATCTCCGTGTTCAGCACGTTTCGTGCGTGTGCGTTTTTACACTAGCGATCTTATTTTTATTTTTTTTTTATTTAAATTCAGTATACTTACCTTTTTTTCTGCTGTTCTCAGTCATACTTACATTGGCGCTTGTTTTTTTTCTTCCCCCGGCTCATACCGCTCCCCGATCACCAGCGCGGCGAGGAACAGCTGTGCAGAGAATACGCGGCAATAATTACTTTGAATATGCCGGCCGCTCATTAATCAATCTCGTATTCCCTGCTTTCCCCACCCACAGATGCCTGTGATTGGTTGCAGTCAGACATGCCCCCACGCTGAGTGACAGGTGTCTCACTGCACCCAATCACAGCAGCCGGTGGGCGTATCTATACTGTGCAGTAAAATAAATAAATAAATAATTAAAAAAACCGGCGTGCGGTCCCCCCCCAATTTTAATACCAGCCAGATAAAGCCATACGGCTGAAGGCTGGTATTCTCAGGATGGGGAGCCCCATGTTATGGGGAGCCCCCCAGCCTAACAACATCAGTCAGCAGCCGCCCAGAATTGCCGCATACATTATATGTGACAGTTCTGGGACTGTACCCGTCTTTTCCCGATTTGCCCTGGTGCGTTGGCAAATCGGGGTAATAAGGAGTTTTTGGCAGGCCATAGCTGCCAATAAGTCCTAGATTAATCATGTCAGGCGTCTCCCCGAGATACCTCCCATGATTAATCTGTAAATTACAGTAAATAAACACACACACCCGAACAATCCTTTATTAGAAAAAAAACCACTAACAAATTGCCTTGTTCACCAATTTTATAAGCCCGAAAAAGCCCTCCATGTCCGGCGTCATCCAGGATGATCCAGCGTCGCTTACAGCTGTGCTGCATTAAGGTGACCGGAGCTGCAGAAGACACCGCCGCTCCTGTCAGCTCCACGCAGCTAATGAAGGGAATAGCGCGATCAGCTGTATTCAGCGTTGGCCGCGAGTAACCTCAGTGACAGTTCAGCTGATCGCGCTATTCCTGACTGTATTCAGCTGACTGATATTGTTAGGCTGGGGGCTCCCCATAACGTGGGGCTCCCCATCCTGAGAATACCAGCCTTCAGACGTATGGCTTTATCTGTCTGGTATTAAAATTGGGGGGGACCGCACGCCGTTTTTTTTAATTATTTATTTATTTATTTTACTGCACAGTATAGACACGCCCACCGGCTGCTGTGATTGGGTGCAGTGAGACACCTGTCACTCAGCGTGGGGGCGTGTCTGACTGCAACCAATCACAGGCGTCTGTGGGTGGGTAAAGGAGGGAATACGAGATTGATTAATCAGCAGCCAGCATATTCAAAGTAATTGTTTCCACGTATTCTCTGCACAGCTGTTCCTCGTCGCGCTGGTGATCGGGGAGCGGTAAGTATGAGAGAGGGCTGCTCACTTCAGTCACTCGGGGGATTAGCGGTCACTGGTGAATCCTTCACAGGTGACCACTAATCAGTACGTAGCACACAGACAGAGCCGCGGCATGACAATGAAGTCGGGTGAAGTTCACCCGAGTTCATTCTCATTGCGCAACTCTGTCTGCTGTCAGCCGACATGTATCAACGACATTGTGCAACACACAAACGGACATTCCCCACGGACATTCCACGTACACATACACGGGCATTTTACATACAAACACGGACATTTTACACGTACACACGGCTCACATACGCCATCACACGGATGCCATACGTACCGGAGAAACGCCCCAAAAAAACGGAACACTGACCCGAAAAACGGACCGTGTCACACGGACGTTTTTTTGCGGAAGTGTGTTTTAGGCCTAAAATTGACGGAAGTAGCCCTCAAATGGAATGGTAAGTGCATGGAGAAGATGCCAGAATGATTTTCTGATCCCCGGATTGCTGCTGGGAACAATGTTGCAGTATTATGCCACTTTTACAGACCGACAGTAAAACATACCAAATCAAAGATAACATGGATTTTACAGGAAAAAATGTTAGGAAATTTAACTTCCAGTATAATAATTTGTATATAAGACAAATATAAAAGGAGAGAAAAATAACCCAACCTCTTCTACACCTTAGACTATGTTCACGAGTAGCGTTTTTGCTGCGTTTTTGCAATCTCATTGTTTTCAATGGTGAAAAACTGCTGCAAAAACTCTAAAAGCGTTGACATTCTCCATTCAAAAATGTAGCATTTTAGCCAAGAAATTTAAGGAATCATATACATGAGATTTCTCAAACATTTTTCCTATATGTAAGGAGTTGGACTCAGACTGGTAAAGCCTATGCACTAAGTGCAAGGCCTATCAAAATTTGAAAGGAACGATTGCAATAAACCCTGGAATACACATAGCAGAGGCCTTCCTTTTCACCCCAAAAATGGTATAGGATTCATGGTTTATTTTTCTTGTCCTCCTCCTTCTCTTTCTACATCATGTGAACAGGGTTTTCATGCAGCCCTTGCTCCATGATTTTCAATGGCCATCAGGTGGCCTTACAGATAATTTTACTTGTTACAGACGTGAGCAAAATCAGAGTTTTGCAGGTTGCATTCACAGCTCCCTCCATGCGTAAGTTGATTCCGCAGCTTTTTAGAGCTGCTGGGGGCATAATAACTGTTAGACCCATCTGCCTGTAAACTGACCATGCTGCCAAGCTGATTACTCTAAAAATTAACATTGTTTGTATTTGCCCTGACTTCCCAACCCCAGTGTCTGTGTGACAGAAGCAGAACATAAAGCCAATTAAAATTTTCTTTTTTTTCTGCTGTATTCCCATGCACCCCTTCAAACCCAAAAAAGGGTATGCGGTTCAAAGTTTAATTTTTTTCTCCTACTCCTCCATCATATCCACAGATTGTCATGAGGCACATGCTCATAATTTTTAGAGGACCTGCAGCCATCCCTCGCAGAGTTTTAAAGGGCCTGCAGGCGATCTTCACTCCTAATTTTTAGAGGGCCAGCAGGTGGCTGTCACTCAATATTTAAAGGACAAACAGGCAGCCCTCAGTCATAATTTTTAGAGTGACAGCAACCCGCCAGAAGGCGACCCTCATTCAAAACTTTTTGAGGGCCACTCAGTCATAATTTTTAGAGGGCCAGCAGGTGGCCCTCCCTTAATATTTAGAGGACCAGCAGTAGGTCCTCACTCATAATTTTTAGAGGCCCAGCAGCCAGTCATCACTCATAATATTTAGAGGGCCAGCTATCGGCCCTCACTCATAGTTTTTAAATGGCCAGCAGGTGACCTTACATCAATTTTTAGAGGGCCAGTAACCATTCCTCAATCATTTTTTAGAGGGTCAACACTGGCCTTCACTGTATTTTGATAGAGCCAACGTAGGTGGCTAGGTGGAAAGAGGGAGAAGTCGGGCAACTGTTCCCAAGAACACCCACATGCGACAAGTTTTGATGGCAAGAGTTAGGTGTTTCCCAGTATGGTCCTGTTTTAAAGAAAGTGTGGCTGATAAAAAAAAACCTGTTATTTTGATCCTGTGCAGTACCAAAATCAACTGACCACTATCAGAGTGAGCATCACCAGCATGCTCAGGCACGTCATCAAAGCACCTAATAATATTAGCAAACAGTTATCTGCTATTATTTGACTAGCTATCATAAATAGGGGGAACCCTACATTGTTTTTATAAGTTAATTATTTATATTTTGTTAGAAATTTCTAGGCAACAAAACAACAAAAATCCAAAATTTATGTCCACTGTGGGAAAAATGCTGAATCGTTCCAAAACCTAGAGTTGTCTGTAAAATTTGAAGTTACATTTTTTACATTCCCATTTGGACTACTTTCCTGAAACCTTGGTGCTTTTAGCAAAGAGCAAGGAGAAAGATTTACTCAGGATATAAAGGATATGGAATTACGATACCAAGTTAGATTGAACGTGAACATGATGGAGGACTACTGATGGATGCTTCATAAAGAATATCTGCAGGGCTTCTATAAAGCCCGCTTTACACGCTGCAATATATCTTACAATGTGTCGGCGGGGTCACGTCGTAAGTGACGCACATCCGGCATTGTAAGGTACATTGCACGGTGTGACAGGTACGTGCGATTGCGATTGAATGAAAATCCGTTCATCGCATACAAATCGTACCTTTCTCTAAAATTGAACAGCAGGTTGTTCAATGTTCCCGAGGTTGCACACATCGCAGTGTGTGACATCCCGGGAATGATGAACAGATCTTACCTACGTCCTGCAGCTCCCGGCTGACATTGCAGAAGGAAGGAGGTGGCGGGACGTTTACGTCCCGCTCATCTCTGCCCCTCCGCTTCTATTGGCCGCCTGCCACGTGACGTCGATGTGACGCCGAACGTCCCTCCCACTCCAGGAAGTGGACGTTCGCCACCGACAGCGAGGTCGTATGGAAGGTAAGTACGTGTGACGGGGGTTAATCGTTTGTGCGGCTTGTTCAACAAATTGAACGTGCCGCACATACGATGGGGGCATTGCAAATTGCATACGATATCGTATGCGAAATTGCAACGTGTAAAGCAGGCTTAAGAGAAAAGGTATCGAGAAGCTTTGAAGAAAAAAGGGAAGGGCACAATTAATTACCATTTTTTCGTTTAATAAGGCGCACCAGATTATAAGACGCACCACAAATTTAGAGATAAAAAAAGGTAAAATAAGGGTGTCCATCTTACCAGAGGGGGGTGGCAGCGGTGGTGGAGCGGAGTCACAGGAGGCAAAAGTGGTGTTGGTGGGGGCTGTGCGGGCAGCGGGCGTGGCTGTGCTGGCAGCGGTCGGGCTGTGCTGGCTGTGTGAAGCAGGCCAGTGCGGCGAGTGCTTTTGGTTTTTGGGAGGAAAAGTGCGTCTTATAATCCAAAAAATACAGTAGTTTCCACTAAAGTTGCAAAATGAATGTTCAATACATTTTATATATAATATTGTGTACATTTTTGGCTACAATAAAGATTTTTCCTGTTAATCTCGCTTCTACGTAACTTAACTCGTGTTTTGTGTAAAATCCATTGTGTAAAATCAGTGATTGGATTTGTAACAATTTTCATAAACCCCAAATTTCCATACCTGTGTTGTTAATACAAAAATAAATTGTAAAAAAAAGTGACCGCAATTGGATGACACAGATTGCATCTTTGTGCACTCAGGTTTTATTCATGTATCCATTGATTTCAATTGGCGCTTTATATCAGTGACTGAGTAAAATATCTACATTTTTGTTTTTTGTGGACACACTTTGCAGATAAACCCCGACATTTGAACAGTCCTGGTGTGCATGAAAATTGATATCTGAAGGAGGATATATGATAGCGTATTTCTGAGGACATCTTAAAATATTCCAAGAAATACAATATAAAAAGCATGTGCTGTTCTCATTTTACTCTCTTGTTATCACATTCTGGCTGAACGCGGTTTCGGATAGTGTAATCAAGGTGATGTTTTCCATTTGACATTTGAAATGAAAAAATACCAAACTTTGCATATTTTAATGTCTAATTTACCATTTATACACATGCAAATATGATTTTACAAAATATGACATTTCCATGTTCCACAGTCTTATTTTATTACAATTTATATTCAAAAGCAAAGGTTCATGCATTCAACGGAGAAAAAAGCTCATAATTCAAAAATATCAAGTAAAATAAACCTACTTTCCAAGCAAAATGTCTTGGCAGTTTTCTGTATCTTATGTCTTTTCTTGAGAAAATTAAAATATAAGGTGGGTCTGTGGCGCCCCTGAGGCTTCAGTCACCACAGGGTACTGCACATCACCAGAGGTGCAGTATTCATCTCGGGTAAGGAGGAGGTCATTGTCGGTAAATCACCACAGTTCACCAAAACGCACAGTCAGTTGCCCTTCCACGGGGACTGGGATAGGGTAGGGTCATTTGGACGGTCACCACAAGATATGGGACCTCCCACCCACTAGTTCAGCAACCCGGGGGGTGGAGCTACACAATTGGGAGTAAGGCGACACACACACACACACATTCAGTCAGTGACAGTTGGACAGCAACAGGGAACAAGTGATACGTGGGGATAACATTGTCGCTGAGGAGAGAGCTGCACCATAGCCCCCTCAGGACTGAGCACACAGAATAGGGTGCGTAGCCCTAGGCTGGTGGGCACTGCACGTCCCACCAGCAGAATCCGCCAGGAAAGTCTTCTGGCCCACACAAAGTGCTTAAAGCCAGTAGCCGTGATACAAGAGAGGCACCAGTAACGGACTCGTGCTGCCTGCCATACGGGACAGGAACGGAGCCTATCTAAGGACTTGTGTCCCAGCATAGCTTCAAGCCGCAGGAATTCACACAACACAGCACACGTAGAAAGGACTCACGTCTGAACTATCCGGGATCACCTGGAGCCCATGACAGCAAGTGTCTGGCATCCCAAGGGTGGCAAAATCTCAGTGAGTAAAGAACTTTAACTGCAACACCTGTGTCGTCCAAACCTTCCTGCGCATTAGCTGCACAGCAGGAGACTACTACTCCCAACAGCCCTGGGTCTGAGCTCTGCCTGTGGAGAGCTGTAGCAACTTAGATACACTACCATCTGCTCCCAGGGGACACCTCTTGCAGCGGCGGCTCCTATTTTTGCTGCACACAACAGGTGGTGTCACGAATAACTACTATCCCCATCATCATCCCCCTCATTTCTTGACACCACTGGGGTCACGGAACCAGGCCTAGCCGCTGTGACATCCCACCCCCTGCACCGGCCCGGTGACGAGTAACCTTTCAGACCCCGTGGGCGCGTCAGATTTACATTGGAAAAGTCAATGTCTGAAAAATAAAAAAGAATCCTGCAAAGCAACGGGTCTTCTGCAATTTATAAATGAAGGATACAGTAGATCATGTGCCAAATTTAAAACGTATTTGAAAAAAATTGTTTTGAACAGTGAATGTTAAGGGATGTTAATTAAATGTGCCACTTTTTTGGCAAAATATTGGTGCAAATGCATGCTCAGTATGAGATGTGCCTCAATTGAGTCAAGTTGATCATGACGTGTAAGATCTTGAAAAATTAAATACAAATTTTTTCACAACTCTAAAATACATTTGCACATTAAAGTTTTATACCATCTTCATAGATTTACTGTTTAATTATATTTGCATTCGTTTTTGAACTATTAACATCTGGTACGGTCTATCAAGTAAGCACTGCACTGAAGCTGGCCTGGATTACGAGGTAATGTTGTATGTATGAGCTGAATAGACAAGCACGTGTAAGCGCTGTGCATGTACTACTGTCTAATAGCAGTGGTCGGTGTCCATGGCAACAAACTGTAAACAAAAGATTGAAAAGTGTTAATATGTGAAGAACGGCTGAAAACTTTAAGTGGACTCTTTCAGCACATAATGGCTGTTCAAGCCAAGTACAGGCACTCGGTGGAATCATGGCATGGCCAAATATTTAAGTGCACCTTCTCACCTGCTTGTTTTCTCTTTATCTCTGTCCTTCTCTGGCTCAATGAAGCCAGATCTGCCATTAAACGTAGAGGGAGTGGGGTGGAGATGGAGGGAAAACAAGCAAGTGCACCGAAATATTTGGCCACTTCATGATGCCCTGAGTGCCTGTTCTTGGTTTGAACAGTCATTCTGTGCTCACAGACTACCTTTAATAAATAGTAAACTGTAAAGTTGCTTGTATATATAGAAGAATTATCTGACAATACTTATTTCTGAAGATGTGAATAACTGTTTAATGATTCAAAACTCAGTTTGACAACATTTTCCCAGTTTACTTGTTAGTTGGACAATGCTTGAAGGGAACCTGCCATCGCAGCTTTCCTTCTCTAACTAATGACAGAGCAGTACAATGTGTTCTATTATCCTTAAGCACTAAAGGGCCATTTACACGCTGTGACATCACTAACGATATATCGTCGGGGTCACGATGTTTGTGACGCACATTCGGCGTCGTTAGCGACATCACAGCATGTGACAGGCTGGAGCGACCTAAAACGATCGCAAAAAAGACACAAATCGCTTGTCTTTGAGAGGTCGTTTAATTATCAAATATCTTTGTCTGGACAGTAGCGATGTTGTTCCTCGTTCCTGCGGCATCAAACATTGCTGTGTGTGACACCACAGTGACAGGAGCGACGAACATCTCATTACCTCCGTCCACCGGCAATGAGGAAGGTAGGAGGTGGGCGGCATGTTACGGCCGCTCATCTCCGCCCCTCCTCTGCTATTGGACGGCTGCCGTGTGACGTCGCTGTGTCGCCGCACGAACTGCCCCCTTAGAAAAGAGGCGGTTCGCCAGCAACAGCGACGTAGCAGGGAAGGTAAGTCCGTGTGACAGGTGTTAGCGATGTTGTGCACCACGGGCAGCGATTTGCCCGTGACGCACAACCGACGGGGGCGGGTACGCTCGCTAGCGATATTGGTACCGATATTGCAGCGTGTAAAGTACCCTTAAGACTAGAAGCCAATATTCATCCTATCAATTTTTAGTCATTTCCTTCTTATACGGTAATTTTTTTATGTCATTGTTTTATTATCATTAATATTAGTAGTGGTACTAATAATAGTAGGAAAAGTTGTAGTTGTATTATCATTTTTCAATGAATTTATGTAGGATGAGATCAATTTGTTTATATTTTTATCTGAATTGTTTTGGGGGTTTTTTGTATGGTACTGTATAATAGTCATGAGTTAGACACCGGAGCCATTGGTGATTAATCCTGTATATGGATATTTTTAGGTTCACTCAGGTTCATTGTACAGTATCATAGAAATTATGTGTACTTAATGGACTGATCGAACATTAAAATGTATTTTAATCCTAAATGCCTATGTATTAAATGTCATAATCTAATCTCTTTGCTAATATACTTTATTAAAATTGCCTACTGTAACCTCACTATTCTATCTAACTCCTTTGTTTACTTGATTTTTTCTTTTTACTTTGACACTTTGTTTGATAACCTCAGTGTTTACTGAAACAGTCAAATGAGTCGTTATCACTGTCACTGTCATGCTGTCACTGCCGCAGCATCTACCCCCTCCCTAAAATGATATCTCTGACATCCATTTCAGGCACTGGGCTACCCTCCTCTAGTGAGCATGCGTCAGTTATCATTTCTGACGTATGCTTAGTAAACTCTTGTCATTGTGCAATATTCACAGTGACAGTGCACTCTCTGGCTGACTCTAATCAGAAGTAACGAGTCAGCAAGAAAGCTCACTCAGTGCACCTTGTAAGGAGAGAATGAGCAAGCAGAGACCAGTGTCAGCCCTACAAGTGACATCACTTAAAGGGGCAGCTCTGGTCTCTGCTTTTATTTTAACAATGCAGTAGAAATAAAATGGAGACAAAACTGGCTACTGTTATTCTGGTGACAGATACTCTTTAACAGATGAGAGAGTGATTATTTCATATCCTTCTTAAAATATGTCTCGTGGTTACAGAACTATCCAGCTACCAGTACTGTTCACCAGAGTAGGGAATGCCTCTGTTTACATTATTTACATAAGAACTGTGATGGAACAGGCAATAATCGATTAGCAGAAAAATGTCTTCTCTAAAAAATAGTAATGGAATAGCTACATTTTTCTTTATGCAAGTTAATGCATATAAATAAAAAATAGGACGCAAAACACTCCATTCAATTAATGGAATTCATTGTACTTTACAAAGTGATGCAGAAATGTAGCAGAATAAAAACAAGGTTAAAAAGGTAGAAAATCAGCTTCTCATTTCAGCATCTGGAAAAGAAAAATAATTTGCAGCAAACAAATCTAAAGAAATAGCACAGTCATAATCTCCTTCATGGCACATCAATGATTTTCTAAATATTAAAAACTGAACTAATTAGATAGTCAAATTAAGCAGTCATCATTATATGTAGAGATTCAAGTCTTTGCAATCTTTAATGATGTCACAGAGTTAAACTGGTTACACATTAAGACACATTTAAAAAGCTTTATCTTTTTAATTAACACTTTTTAAAAGTGTGTTATTGCTCAGATTTAACAAAATAAGAATAAATGTGTATCATGTAACAAAGCACATAAAAGATCTGCTCCTGATCTGCTTGTTTATGTTTCTAAAGTTGTTTACTGTAAAACAATTTAACATGTTAACTAAGCAATATTTCTTTTTTTTTTTTAAAGAAAAATCTATTACATTGTGGATTCATAGCCATTTATATAAGAGGAACTAAAAGTATAGAATACCATGTCAAGAAAATGCTAAATTAAAAGGGTGTCTGATACATATAATGTCTTTTATAAATATCTATTTCTAAGCTCTAGCCTCCTTTGTCATGTGCTGTATGCGGGCGTCACACGAGACGATCTATCGTGCGATGCATCGTCGGGGGTCACGGTTTTCGTGACGCACATCCGGCATCGCTTGCGACGTCATCTCGTGTGACACCTCCTAGCGACGCTGATTTGTTCACAAATCGTGAGTCGTGTGCTTGTTGTTTAATTTAAAAAAATCTTTTCATTTTAATGGCGCCGGTTGTTCATCATACACGGGGCAGCACACATCGCTCCGTGTGACACCCCGGGAACGATGAACACAGTTTACCTGCATCCCGCGGTAACCGCCAGCTATGCGGAAGGAAGGAGGTGGGCGGGATGTTTACGTCCCGCTCATCTCCGCCCCTCCACTTCTATTGGACGGCCGCTGTGTGACGTTGCTGTAACGCCGAACGTCCCTCCCCTTCAGGAGGTGGACGTTCGCCGCCCACAGCGAGGTCGTCTAGGAGGTAAGTACATGTGACGGGGGTTTAACGACTTTGTGCACCCCGGGCAACTGATTGCCCGTGAGTGACGCACAAACGACGGGGGCTGGTACGATCGCTCGTGCAATCGCACGATAGATCGTATCGTGTGACACCCGCATTATTTTAAAATTCCCTATACTTCGCCCTATCCTGACAATCTCTATGTCTGTTTTTAAGAGGATGTTTGATATGAGGGGAGACTCGGCTCGGTTTGGGAATTCGATTCGGCTACCTGTTGCTGCATGGTCAGTTCTTCTATCTGCTGGGCAATTACCTTTTGTTTCCCTGTCCAAATGCTGATTGTTCCAATTGTCCTTGTTCTCCATTCTTGATTTACTCCTCTCCAGGTGTTTCTTGTAACACTCGCCATTGTTGGGGTAAGCAGTAGTAGAAGTGGACCCACTGGACCACAGTAAGTAAGTAACTATCAGGGTGAACACAAGGTGCCACTCCCAGGGCAGTGTCCAGGATTGTGGCTACTGGCCCACATATTAGGGAATGCAAGGATAGATACAGGTGCAGGCAGGAATAGTTGCTAAAGTTGGTGGGTGCAGCTGGAATAGCTAAGGCAAAAAGGACGGCTTGAAGAAGACAGGTACAGTGGGCATGACAGAGGCAGACAGATAAGCGAGGAGGGCACAGGAATAAATAAGGGACAAAACGGAACCTGACAACTAGCTAGCAGATGGGAAACCTGACTAACTAAAGGTGTTGCGCAAGCACCTCCCTTAGAGGGAGGATGCCTTAAATACCTAATGCCTCTCAGCCATAGACTGAGAGGCACTTCTAGGAAATGACACACCGGACATTTAGGATCAAGGCAGTTATGCGTGCACATGCCCTAAGCGTATTTCTGTGGGACCTGAGCAACGTAACTAGGCCCCAGGAGGTGGAGGAGGCAGAGGAGCACATTGAAGACCAAGGGAGTGTGCGGATAGGACACAGTTCAACTGCTGTGGGGAGTGAGTCGATGTTCCTGCTGGGGAGAGGAAGGGTACTGCAGGGACTCTGGCCCTACAGTACCTCCCCCTTATGCCTCCTCTTTACCAGCCCTGAAGGAAGTTTCTTCTCCAGCAAGATGTTTTTGGAAGCTGTAGGAATGGCCAGTGGAAGGGGTAGTGTGGATGGCTGGTGCTTGAGAAGCCTCTGCCCAGATCCTGAAAGACAGAAGGCGCTGACTTCCTGAGTAGTAATCACAGAGACCTCATGTCAAACAGAGTTTTGCACAAACTTCACCGACTGTCTTGGAGACGTCATGCACTTCTCACATTGCAGATTTTGACACTCCAACCGATGGTTTCTCTGGTGTCTTGGAATAACACAGGCAGACTCGGGCGTCAATCTGCTGTGTGCTGAACCATAGGCAGGCTAGCAAGAGTTAATCTCTGCTAGTCTGCTTGTTAGGTTCCTTTGATCACATGTGGTGTGGAGGCTAATCACATCTGCTCCCCTTTTATTTAAGCTGGATGAAATCTTCTACCCATGCTAGCTAAAGTTTCTATGCTGACCTGTGAGGTGTGGTGTCCTACATTCTCTGGTGAAAATTGTGGTATTTGCTTGTTGCAGTTGTGTAAATTTACCCTGTTGTTTTATAACTTTCTTCCTTCTCTTGTGTTTCCTCCTGAACATCTTTTTGTCTTTATCTATGTGTGTGTGCGCTGTGTGACAGTTTTCTTTTTTCCTTGTCTGTCTATTATGTGTAACTTTTCATTACACTTATGTCCCATCCCTTCCTGGGGGAGTGGGAGGTGTAAACAAATCAGGACTGGTCAGGAACAGGGCCAGGAAGGAGACCCAGGCATACCAATCATTAACCCCTTCAACCCCCAGCCTATTTTGACCCTAAAGACCAGGCCACTTTTTGCAATTTTGACCAGTGTCACTTTATGAGGTTATAACTCTGGAACGCTTCAACGGATCTCAGTGATTCTGAGATAGTTTTTTCATGACATATTGGACTTCATGTTAGTGGTAAATTTAGGCTGATATTTTTTGCATTTCTTTGTGAAAAAAACAGAAATTTCGCTAAAATTTAGAAAATGTTGTAATTTTTAAACTTTGAATTTTTATGCTCTAAAACCAACAAGACATATGAAACAAAATAATTAATAAATAACATTTCCAACATGTCTACTTTACATCAGCACAATTTTGGGAAAAAAAATGTAAGGAAATTATAGGGGTCAAAGTTTATGAGCAATTTCTCATTTTTACAACAAAATTTACAAAGCCACTTTTTTTAGGGACCACATCACATTTGAAGCGATTTTGAAAAGTCTGAATGACACAAAACACCCAAAAGTGACACAATTCCAAAAACAGCACCCCTTAGGCTACTCAAAACCACATTCAAGAAGGTTATTAACCCTTCAGGTGCTTCACAGTAACTAAAGCAATGTGGATGGAAAAAATGAACATTTTACTTTTTGCAACAAAAATGTTAATTTAGCCTCAAATATTTCATTTCACAAGGGTAGCAGGATTAAATGAACCCCCAAAATTTGTTCTGAGCACGCAAATACCTCATATGTGGTGAAAAAACACTGTTTGGGCGCACGGCATGACTTGGAAGGGAAGGAGCGTTATTTGACTTTTTGAACAGAAAATTAGCTGGAAACGTTAGCCGCATCATGTTGCGTTTGGAGAGCCCCTGATGTGCCGAAACAGTAAAGCTCCCCCACTTGTGACCCCATTTTGGAAACTAGACCCCTCATGGAATTTATCTAGATGTTTATTGAGCACTTTGAACCTCTAGGGGCTTCACAAAAGTTAATAAAGTTTAGCTGTGAAAATAAAAAAAAAAAATTTTACCACAAAATTGTTACTTCAACCAGGTAGCTTTTTTTTCACAAGGGTATCAGGAAAAAATGCACCATAAAACATATTGTGCAATTTCTCCTGAGTACACAGATACCTCATATGTGATGGAAATCAAATGTTTGGGCGCACAGCAGGGCTCGGAAGACAAGGGGCGTCATTTGACTTTTCAAACGCAAAATTGTCTAGAATAATTAGCGTATTCCATGTTGTGTTTGGAGACCTCCTGAGGTGCCGAGACAGTGGAGCTCCCCCACATGTGACCCCATTTTGGAAACTAGATCCCCCATGGCATAAAAAAGAGATCAGGGTCCACGCACGGATGTGCTGCAAAAAGGGGGGGACTAGGTGGGATGGAAGAAAGAAGTCCTGTCCAAAGTCGAGTACAGCTGCAGGATGCTTGCTAATCAGGTACCTAATTGTTCGAGTTTTGTCTTTTTTTTTTTATTTGGGGTGCACAAAAAAAAAAGCATAAACTCGAGCAACAATTACGTACCTGATCAGCCAATCATGTAGCTGATCAGCGCTTGGCGGCAAGCGGGGGTGTGGGGGGTGTTGGGTGGAAATAGGGAGTGGGAGTTGGGATTGGGGATAGTTAGAAAAGAATCATGAACAATACTTACAGGATGGATCAGAACAGCAGCAGGATCACAGGAGAGATGGCAGCAGATGGTAGGGCAGCAAATGGGAGGGCAGCGGCAGATAAAGGGAGCATTGGTGGATGTGAGACGGCGGCGGCTTGGAGAGGGTAGCTGCGGATGGGAGAGGGTGCAGTGGATGTACGAGTGGTGGAGGATGGGGTGGATGGGGGGGACAGGGGGGAAGGGGAGGTGAGATTGGGGATAGTTACCTTACAGGATGGATCTAGGCAGCAGATGAAGGAGGCAGCAGATCGGGGAGGGTGAGAGGTGGGAGAGGGGGCAGCAGATCACAGGTGAGAGGTGAGGAGAGAGTGAACAGCAGATCACAGGGGTAAGAGGTGAGGAGAGAGCGGACAGCAGATCACAGGGGTGAGAGGTGAGGAGAGAGCAGACAGCAGATCACAGGTGAGAGGTGAGGAGAGAGCGGACAGCAGATCACAGGTGAGAAGTGAGGAGAGAGCGGACAGCAGATCCCAGGTAAGAGGTGAGGAGAGAGCGGACAGCAGATCACAGGTGAGAGGTGTGGAGAGAGTGGACAGCAGATCACAGGGGTGAGAGGTGAGGAGAGAGTGGACAATAGATCACAGGTGAGAGGTGAGGAGAGCGCGGACAGCAGATTACAGGTGAGAGGTGAGGGAGCGCAGTCGATCACGGAGGGGAGGGGGCGGGCATCCGATCAAGGAGGGGGGGAGGGCAGCCGATCATGGAGGGGAGGGGGCGGGCAGCTGATTACGGAGGGGAGGGGGCAGGCAGCCGATTACGGAGGTGGGAGGTGTGGGTGCGGGCAGCAGATTGGGGAGAGCGGTGGCAGATGGAGGAGGAGGGCGGGCGGAGGTGGATTGGGAGGATTTTTGCTGGTTTGATATAGTACAATGGCAGTGCGGCAACTTCCGGGTCCCATGCTCCGGTCACATAACAGCATGGGACCGGAGCTTATCGCCCTGCCATTGTACTGTATACACTGTACTGGCGTGTTCAGGACTGACAAGTGAAGCTGAAGGGGGCGGTAACCAACCCCAGGTCCACGGTGATTGGAGAGATCAGTCACAAGGCCGTTCTCTCCAATCAGAGCTGCTGGAGCTGGGGGAGGGTGATCCAGTGAGGTCACCCAGCTTCAGCCAATGACCAGTGCTACAGCTGCACTGATTATGGCTGGATTTCAATGTTTTAGCCATTTTCAATGGCTAAAACATTATAGTGGCTGTGATTGGCTGAGCGGCGTTCGTCAGCCAATCACAGCCTCCGTAGGTCCGGGGAGGAGGCACCACCGCGCCTGAGGTCAGGCACAGGTCCCCTCCTTCCCGAGTCTGCGGTTTGTGTGAACCGATCACAGTCACCGGGGCTCCGGTGCCGCGATTTCGCCATGACGGATTTATCCGTCATGGGTCTTTAAGTACCAGGGCACCATGACGGATGAATCCGTCCAAGGTCATGAAGGGGTTAAGGGTATCCCTTGGAATAGGGATAGAATAGGGAACCCTAGCTTGAGAGATAGCTTAGGGGCCCCGTTTCCCCACTTTTCCAGAGTCATTGTGACACTTCAGAAACCAAACATTTCCTATGGCAATTCTGCTCAAAAGGAAAACTTCTCCAGATTGCCAGTCAAGGGCAGGCTCATGGATACAAAGCCAAGGCAGACCAAGTATAAGTGGACAAGACAAATTTGGAAGCACTAGGAAAGATATTTTCTCTGAATGCGAAGCTCCCATTTGAAGTTTCACCTGCTCAGAAACATAAAGTATTGGTTCCATCCAGAGTGTAATTCCATTAAAGCCACCGCCACAGCCTGTTGAATGACATTCCCAGCAGATCTGGAATCTAGATGAGCCATCTTAGAGAACTGATTACCTCTTTGCAATATGAATATTGACAGGGTCAACGAGGCTTTATTCTCGCCAAGGATAGCCCCTTCTACTGGCCCTAGGCAGGAGGGTCTCTGCCTCATAGGACGTGGATGGATGAAGTGTTCTGCACCTCTGCAATAGAAACACAAGCCCATGACTCTATGATGGTTTCAACATTGTTCAGATATTTTGATATGGTCAACCTGCATGAGCTCAGGAGCAGCAGTGGTAACTAGAAACTGGGAAACCAGCGGCTTCTAGAGGGATGGAATCAGACACACAGGTTTCCTTTCATGTTTCACTTCCACGGATCGCCCCTTGAACCTGAGGTCGATCAAGGTAGCCAAGAATTTCAGGTCGTCCAGAGTAGTGGAAATATCACAGCCTGCCAGTTCATCCTTTATCCTCCCGGATAAACCTTCCCAAAAGCGGTTACTAATGCCTAATTATTTCATCCCAGTACAGAGTAGAGGGTGCTGAACTGACCGACAGTGTGGACACCCTACTGTAACTAAAGCAGAGAGGACAACCCAGCTCATCAAAAACCTTCAGGACGGACTCCAGGAAGTCTAGAATGGCAAAGATTAATGTATTTCTTCTCTCCCATAGAGGGTTGACCAAAGCAAAAGCCTCCACACCAAGGTGTGACATGAAGAATGCACTTTGGCCAGGTCCGAATAAAACTGGTGGACCAAAAGTTCAAAGTGCAGGGTGCACCGATTTATGAAAACTTGACATTGATTGAAGTTGCCATCGAATCAGAGTGGAGTGGATAGGCGATGCACAGATGATGTCGGTGATGGAGCTGTAGGCTGGACAGATGCAGATGAGCCAGCCGGGGCCAAGTCATTCAAATGAGTGTTCACAGTTCTCTGCTGTTCCTGCATCTGCAACATCACCCTCTACAGCACAGGAAGCAAGAGAGTGTCAGAGTCAGGGAAGTCTGTGGCGGGCGGAGGAGGGGACGCGGCGCTCTCCCACTGCTTGGGTCCGGCCGCTGCTGCTGCAGCTGCTGCTCGGTGGTGGCTCGAGCGGTGGGCCGGATCCCGGGGACTCGAGCGGCGTTCCTCGCCCGTGAGTGAAAAGGGGAGTTTGATTTTGGGGATTAGATATTGTCCGTGACGCCACCCACGGTTGTGGTGAGATTGGTGACACCACCGCTGCTCTGGACGGGGATCCCGGGAGCGATGACAGGGAGCAGCTTGGATGTTAGTCCTCCCCTCCGTGGGTAGGGGGATTGGTTGTTCCGGGGCCCGGTGAGGGAGTAGGGATTGATGGCAGGCGGGTTACAGGGCCTGGCCAGGTGCAGGGTCGCGGGGGAAGCACTGTGCCGCACGGCACGGTGGTACTCACTCAGCCAATGATGTACACAGAGTCTCTTGTAAAACAAACGGCTGGATGGACGGATCCCACAGATGGCCGCGGTGTTTCTCTTCCCGGCAGGTTGATGATGACTGCCTTTCTCTGCACCTGTGTAGTGTGTACGGTTCCAATGGGTTCCCACCGGTAACCCGCTCCCCAGCTTGGATGGGTGCTGAAGGAGCCCCTTTTGCCCGCAGGCTCTGGCCCTGGGAACTTTAGCCTTGGCGGTGACTGTGTTTCCCTCTCTCGGTTGGACTGTTGCCTTCTGTCGGGACTTGGCTGCTGGGAAACCCAGGAGGTTCCCTTCGCTAACGGATTTGACAAATTCACGGCGACTCCTAGCCTTGTCGGGGTCCGTAAGCCCCTGCCGGATGGTGCTGGCTTCTCCTTGCATACCGGTCCGGTACCGCCAGGCCACCGCCCGTCCACGGTCCTTATGGCTAGCTCCAATAGGCCACTCCTGCAGACGGTCACCACCGTCTGCCAACCTTGCTGTTCCGTCCGGGCCACACACCGGGACCAACTTCAGGCCTCTCAACTGCTACTTCCCTCCTTCCACTTTCACTTCCAAACACTATCTGCCTGCTTTTCCCACCTCCAGGACTGTGAACTCCTCGGTGGGCGGGACCAACCGCCTGGCCCACCCCCTGGTGTGGACATCAGCCCCTGGAGGAAGGCAACAAGGTTTTTGTCTGACTTTGGTGTGCCTGACTGGGAGTGTGGGGTGTGTTGGTGTAGTGCTTGTGACGTCCTGGCTTGCCCAGGGCGCCATATTCCCCCTTAGTAAAATGCAGACTGTCCGCGGGCTGCCCGTCCATCACCGGTTTTATTTTCACAAACTGGAAAAGATTTAAAACGGTAAACGGGTATTACAAGTATATTAACTTCTTCCCACATCGGGAGGCACATTACTTAAATGTTGCTAACGGTAACGGCTTCCGCTCTCTCCCACCCAAGCAACCTGGCCCTGATGCTGCCCCTAAGCAAATGGGCAGCACCCCTTGACCCCAGTCCAGCACAAGTTACCCGAGCGGGTTCTGTCCTTTTCAGGGGACCCACGTCCATGGGGAACCCCTGAAACCCCCAGAGGATTGCCACCGGTTGCGGTAGTGGCGGGTCTGGGCCATCACTTCCCTCCAGGCCCATCCTCCAAATCAGCCTCTCCGGAGGCGGTAACGGTAAAGCCAACATTTTTATTTACATACCACAAGTTCGTGGTTGCCCTTCCAGTTCTCGTGCTTGTCCGTAGTAGTTCCTACGCAGTGGTTTGTATGGGGTCCCAACGGGGACCAGTTGCCGGCAACGACCGGTTCAAATCAGGGTTTCAATCAGGTAACATCTCGGTAATTATTCACCTATCATTTTCAAAACTTCTAAACGGTACTTTGGTGGTCCCAACGGGGACAACTTGCAACGGGGCTCCGCTGCCATCACTGCGATTCTTCGGCATCGGTCGGGGGAGGGGGCGCGGTGAACACCCGGGCCTCTTGGCTGCCCCTAAGCTTTGCATCCAATGCAAACCACCCCCTCTCCCCGCAGTGCCGGGTGTACTGCACCAGGTCTCCCGGCATCAGGTTGCGGCCTGGGTTCTCCTCCGGCAGGTGGGCATTGACATCCCGCTGGGCTATAAAGACTTCGGCCTCCAGGCCCGGCTCATAAATAAAGCCATAGCCCCGGCGGAAATCAAACCGCCTCACCTGCCCTTCATACAGGGGGCCCCGAACACGGAAGGTCGCTTGCCGGAGGCTCTCTTTTTCCCGGATCGTGCGGGCCACCAATTCTGCCTTCTTTCTCTCCCTTTCCGCGATCTCCGGGCCCAGCGGTGTCGGCTCCCTGTCCCAATACGGGGCTGCTGCGAGCTCCGGCGCACGGGTCAGGCCCCGCGAGACCTTCTGGACACTGCCCACCACTGGCGATCTGGGTGGAAGGTCCCGCGGTGACTTGGCCTGGGGTGCTGCTTTGCAGCGGCAACCCGGCGCAACCTCAGCCGAGGTGTGGGGGATGGGCACAGGGGTCCTCTTCCGCCAGGCCTCCTGCATGGAGCGGCTTGTCGGCTCCGGTTTGGGGAAAGTCTCCGCAGATGCCTCCAGTTCAAGCTTTGGCACCTTCCATGGAAGCAGTTCCGATCAGTCGCAGGCTCCGGCGGCAGGCCAATCTGCCTGGGCGGACGTGCGGGGTACCGCTACCGGTTGCGGTGGTAGCGGGGCTAGTGGCGGGGGTGCGGCGGCCAATACGTGTAGCGGGGGAGGTAGCTGGGCGAGCGGGTGTGGACCGGGTCCCTCGGGGCACAGGGGCGTGGGTCACTCACCCTCCCTTCTGAAACTCCCTCTTCCTCGTGTCTCCGCACGGTGGCCACAACCTCCGCCATGTCGGCCTCCCACTCCTCCAGGAGGAGCTGCCTCTTGACCTGCAGCCAATGTTGGAGCTGAACGGTCCGGATCTCCACCCACGCTGTGGTTCCAGGCGCGGGGGTTATGGTGCTGCGGGACGGCATGAACATCGCTCTGGCGGCCTCTTCCAGGAACCAGCAACAAGATGGCTGCAGGGTCCTGGCGTCCCTGCTTTTATAGCCGCGCGCTACATGCGGCCAGACGCCATCAGTCCCCCTTAGTCTCTTTCCGGCTCCTCCTCTACAGGGGCGAGGTTTAGGCCTTCGCGCCTCCACTGCTCGAGGAGACGCTCGAGCGGGAATTTTTCGCGCCCAAGATGGCGGCTTCTCCAAATTTTCAGCCGGACACCTCCGGCGGTCACAAGGCGCACCTCTACCAGACGGCAGAGCGGTAAGATCTTGTTCGTGACGCCAAATTGTCGCGGGCGGAGGAGGGGTCACGGCGCTCTCCCACTGCTCGGGTCCGGCCGTTGCTGCTGCGGCTGCTGCTCGGTGGTGGCTCGAGTGGTGGGCCGGATCCCGGGGACTCGAGCGGCGTTCCTCGCCCGTGAGTGAAAAGGGGAGTTTGATTGTGGGGATTAGATATTGTCCATGATGCCACCCACGATTGTGGTGAGATTGGTGACACCACCGCTGCTCTGGACGGGGATCCCGGGAGCGATGACAGGGAGCAGCTTGGATGTTAGTCCTCCCCTCCGTGGGTAGGGGGATTGGTTGTTCCGGGGCCCGGTGAGGGAGTAGGGATTGATGGCAGGCGGGTTACGGGGCCTGGCCAGGTGCAGGGTTGCGGGGGAAGCGCTGTGCCGCACGGCACGGTGGTACTCACTCAGCCAATGATGTACACAGAGTCTCCGGTAAAACAAACGGCTGGATGGACGGGTCCCACAGACGGCCATGGTGTTTCTCTTCCCGGCAGGTTGACGGTGACTGTCTTTCACTGCACCTGTGTAGTGTGTACGGTTCCAATGGGTTCCCATCGGTAACCCGCTCCCCAGCTTGGATGGGTGCTGAAGGAGCCCCTTTTGCCCGCAGGCTCTGGCCCTGGGAACTTTAGCCTTGGCGGTGACTGTGTTTCCCTCTCTCGGTTGGACTGTTGCCTTCTGTCAGGACTTGGCTGCTGGGAAACCCAGGAGGTTCCCTTCACTAACGGATTTGACAAATTCACGGGGACTCCTAGCCTTGTCGGGGTCCGTAAGCCCCTGCCGGATGGTGCTGGCTTCTCCTTGCGTACCGGTCCGGTCCCGCCGGGCCACCGCCCGTCCACGGTCCTTACGGCTAGCTCCAATAGGCCACTCCTGCAGATGGTCACCACCGTCTGCCAACCTTGCTGTTCCGTCCGGGCCACACACCGGGACCAACTTCAGGCCTCTCAACTGCTACTTCCCTCCTTCCACTTTCACTTCCAAACTCTATCTGCCTGCTTTTCCCGCCTCCAGGACTGTGAACTCCTCTGTGGGCGGGGCCAACCACCTGGCCCGCCCCCTGGTGTGGACATCAGCCCCTGGAGGAAGGCAACAAGGGTTTTTGTCTGACTTTGGTGTGCCTGACCGGCAGTGTGGGGTGTGTTGGTGTAGTGCTTGTGATGTCCTGGCTTGCCCAGGGCGCCACAAGTCCATGGCCTGCGTTAACTGTAACAGTCTCTGGTGTTGGAGTGAGCAGTATTAGAAGTAGATCCATTGGACTAGAGGGGACACCAAGGCTTACTATGACAGGGGAGAGGATTAATTAAGTGACCACCAGGTTTCAGACCTGGTGCCACTTCCAGAGCAGTGTCCAGTAATTTGGCAACTGATCCAGAAAGCAGGGAATACAGGGATGGACACAGGTGCAGATGGGTACAGTCTCTATAATTTTGGCAATTGCAGCTGGAAAAGATGAGGCAGACAGTACAGCTTGGAGCAGGCAGGTACGATGGGCACAACAGGGGCAGACAGATATGGCAAGGTGGGCACAGGAATAGATAATGGTAAAGGAGCATGGGACTTGACAACTAGTTAGCAAATGGGAATACTGACTAGTGGGAGGATGCCTTAAATACCTAGGGCCACTCAGCCATAGGGTGATGGGCATTTCCGGGAAATGGCGTTCTGGTTCTGTAAGAGCAGGGCAGGTGTGCATGCATGCACCCTAAGCGCACTCCTAGGAGACCTGTGCAGTGTTTACAGGCCCCAAGATGAGGAGGCAGAAGAGTACATGAACAATAGTGGGAGTACAGGGGAGGACGCAGTCTGAAAGTGGCATTGAGTAAGTCAGGATCCCTGCTAGGGAGAGGCAAAGTAGTGCAGTGATGCTAGTGCTACATTTTTAATTTTCCTGTTTTGGTCTGCCCTACCACATTCTGCTTGTTTTTTTTTTTTTACCTTTGAGTGCAATTCCTTGCTGGAATACCTCTAGGTAAACGTGTGTTTAGGAGTTCCTGGCCTCCAAGCATAGGGGTTTACCTCATTGAGTAAACAATAGTTTTGTTCCTGCAGTGAATCAGTTTGCTTTCCTTCCCAGCATCTATTCTTTCCACCTGTTTTAGGTTTCTAAAAGGTTTTACTTGATTTGCTTATTTGTAGCTCTCTTGAGCTTTGCCTCTTTACCTTACATGAAAGTGTGTTAGATAACTCATTCAGTGATTTAGTCTCTTCCTGCACACCTTCCTCTCAGCTTGTTGGCAATTTGTTGCTGCCTCCCCTTTGTTCCTTCAGGAGGTAGGAGAAACCCCTCGACAGCCTTTTAAGGAGTCAAGTCAAAGGTGGTATTGTGAGTTGTGCAGCTAGGGTTTTTTCAAGTCTGAAGAATGATCAATTGAGTACGGGTGTGGCATCTCCCTGTACTGGTTCTTTCCTTTTTCACTTACTCATGTGAGAGAGTACTTGCATTCATTAAAATCATTGGGATGGAACTGCAGTCACTTTAAACAGCTTCTATCATCCTCCCTGAAACAGCAGGTTATCATGGGGCGACACTGATGTCACATACTCTTTCCAGGAGTTGATGGTGAAGTGACCACAGCTTGAGTGCCGCTGCCCCATTTTATCTGTTTGACACCCATAGCTTTATTCACCTCCACCCGCATCTTCAGTTGCCGCTGTCCGCATTTTCAGTCGCCGACACACATGCATTTTCATTCATGGACATTAACCTCATCTTCAGTTGCAGTTGCCACAGTCACTGCATCTGTCCAGCTGCCTTGTAAAATTAAATGAGACTTCAACAGGGGGCGGTGATAGAAGAAGTATGAGTGACAATAGTGCTTCCACACAACTCCTTTCAAAGCCCTGAAATGAATTGTAATCAGGAAACAGCTGCTTTCATTAGTTCTGCTATTATTACTGCCCCTGATAATGCCTCGTTTCAGTGAACATGGTAGCGAGGATAGAAGCACTGCCTGTGGTGGCAATGACTGCAGATGAGGGCAGTGGTGACTGAAGATGGGTGGCAGGGGCAGAAACTGTGGTAACCTCTCAAGCATTCCTCTAAACATCACATCATCAGGGATGGGTGGTGACAGAAGCTTTAGAAAGTGACAACTGATAACGTACTGTTTCAGGGAAATAGAATAATACAATACAATAAATTCCAGGCTAGCCCCAAACATGTTGATCCACTTAATGTGGTTGTCCTCTTATGGACAACCTCAGATTAATCAATTCAAAAATCTATATGAAATAAAAGCAATGTATACTCACCTCCTACAGTGCTGCAGCTCCAGCAATGTTGTTGCCGCTGTTCCCGGAGATTGATGTGACTTATTGTTTCACATACTGGCTGCAGCCATCAAGCAGATGCTCATCAGCTCATCCTTGTCCATTTGGATGAAATAATAAAGGCTGCAGCTGATGAGTGGATGCTTATTGGCTGCAGGCGGAACGTAAGAAAACAAGTGACTTCACTCTCTGGGAACAGCAGTGCCAACTTTGCTGAATAAGTGCCACAGTATGAGCTGTGTATATAGTGTTTTATTATAATTTTGTAGACTACCTCTTAAAGCATAAATTATGGTATGTCACTAGAATATGCTATTAGTTGTTGACTGGTTGGGTTCTTCCTTCAAAATAGAGAAGTAAGACAGAAGATTAGCACTGTAAAGCTGACTCCATATGTAAATGGACCAATTAGCAATTTCTAAATTGTTTTGGGTTGGGAATATCTATATTCAGGATAGCAAATAAAGCCACACGGAATGCTATGGCACCCAAACTTGAAATCCGATTGGTTTAAGCACTACCAATGAGAAAGAAATTGAACATTCAGCCATCATTTGCTTAAAGAAGCTCTTCCTGCTAACTTTTATTTTATTATCCTTTCCAAAAATGTATGTAGAGTAAGGAGTGCTTTACACGCTGCGACATCGCTCAAGTGATCTCGTTGGGGTCACGGAATTTGTGACGCGCATCTGGTCGCGATAGCGATGTCGTTGCGTGTGACACCTATGAGTAGAGATGAGCGAACCGGTCCCGATTCGGCTCGAGGTCGGTTCGCCGAACGGAGGTCCCGTTCGAGCTCGGCTCGTCGAACGTTCGACGAACCGAACTCGAGCCAATAGGAAACAATGGCAGGCAATCACAAACACAGTAAAACACCTAGAAAACACCCTCAAAGGTGTCCAAAAGGTGACAAACAACTCAAACACATGGGAAAGTGACAAGGACATATACTCATGCGAAAACAAAACAGCTGGACAAGGAAAAAGAGGAGGACACACAGATATAGGCATGGCACGCCATTCTAAAATCATGTAAAACACCGCAAGGTGACTCCAAGCGTAGTCTCCCTTTTTTTCCAAAAATTGGGCCCCACACACACCCACCCCTTCAGTGGCAGCAGTTGTGCCCCAGTTGTACACTTCACAGCTACATTTGCATCAAGCACATTCAAAAATACGCCATTCTTATCCGTCCCCAGGATGACACCGGGGTAGGTAGCAAAGTCTTTCCTGATCCCAGCTCTGTTCATCTTGGCTTCTTTTAAAAACACAGCAAGCAAGGGTTACTCCAAGCGGAGTCTCCCTTTTTTTCCAAAAATTGTGCCCCACACACACCCACCCATTCAGTGGCAGCACTTGGGTCCTAGTTGCAAACAGGATGTTTTGATTTGCATCAAGCACATTCAAAAATACGCCATTCTTATCCGTCCCCAGGATGACACCGGGGTAGGTAGCAAAGTCTTTCCTGATCCCAGCTCTGTTCATCTTGGCTTCTTTTAAAAACACAGCAAGCAAGGGTTACTCCAAGCGGAGTCTCCCTTTTTTTCCAAAAATTGTGCCCCACACACACCCACCCATTCAGTGGCAGCACTTGGGCCCTAGTTGCAAACAGGATGTTTTGATTTGCATCAAGCACATTCAAAAATACGCCATTCTTATCCGTCCCCAGGATGACACCGGGGTAGGTAGCAAAGTCTTTCCTGATCCCAGCTCTGTTCATCTTGGCTTCTTTTAAAAACACAGCAAGCAAGGGTTACTCCAAGCGGAGTCTCCCTTTTTTTCCAAAAATTGTGCCCCACACACACCCACCCATTCAGTGGCAGCACTTGGGCCCTAGTTGCAAACAGGATGTTTTGATTTGCATCAAGCACATTCAAAAATACGCCATTCTTATCCGTCCCCAGGATGACACCGGGGTAGGTAGCAAAGTCTTTCCTGATCCCAGCTCTGTTCATCTTGGCTTCTTTTAAAAACACAGCAAGCAAGGGTTACTCCAAGCGGAGTCTCCCTTTTTTTCCAAAAATTGTGCCCCACACACACCCACCCATTCAGTGGCAGCACTTGGGCCCTAGTTGCAAACAGGATGTTTTGATTTGCATCAAGCACATTCAAAAATACGCCATTCTTATCCGTCCACAGGATGACACCGGGGTAGGTAGCAAAGTCTTTCCTGATCCCAGCTCTGTTCATCTTGGCTTCTTTTAAAAACACAGCAAGCAAGGGTTACTCCAAGCGGAGTCTCCCTTTTTTCCAAAAATTGGGCCCCACACACACCCACCCCTTCAGTGGCAGCAGTTGTGCCCCAGTTGTACAATTCACAGCTAGATTTGCATCAAGCACATGCAAAAATACGCCATTCTTATCCGTCCCAAGGATGACACCGGGGTAGGTAGCAAAGTCTTTCCTGATCCCAGCTCTGTTCATCTTGGCTTCTTTTAAAAACACAGCAAGCAAGGGTTACTCCAAGCGGAGTCTCCCTTTTTTCCAAAAATTGGGCCCCACACACACCCACCCCTTCAGTGGCAGCAGTTGTGCCCCAGTTGTACAATTCACAGCTAGATTTGCATCAAGCACATTCAAAAATACGCCATTCTTATCCGTCCCCAGGATGACACCGGGGTAGGTAGATAAAGTCTTTGCTGACCCATGACTTGTTCATCTTGGCTTCTTTTAAAAACAATGTAAGCAAGGGTTACTCCAAGCGGAGTCTCCCTTTTTCCCAAAAATTGGGCCCCACACACACCCACCCCTTCAGTGGCAGCAGTTGTGCCCCAGTTGTACAATTCACAGCTAGATTTGCATCAAGCACATTCAAAAATACGCCATTCTTATCCGTCCCAAGGATGACACCGGGGTAGGTAGCAAAGTCTTTCCTGATCCCAGCTCTGTTCATCTTGGCTTCTTTTAAAAACACAGCAAGCAAGGGTTACTCCAAGCGGAGTCTCCCTTTTTTTCCAAAAATTGTGCCCCACACACACCCACCCATTCAGTGGCAGCACTTGGGCCCTAGTTGCAAACAGGATGTTTTGATTTGCATCAAGCACATTAAAAAATACGCCATTCTTATCCGTCCCCAGGATGACACCGGGGTAGGTAGCAAAGTCTTTCCTGATCCCAGCTCTGTTCATCTTGGCTTCTTTTAAAAACACAGCAAGCAAGGGTTACTCCAAGCGGAGTCTCCCTTTTTTCCAAAAATTGGGCCCCACACACACCCACCCCTTCAGTGGCAGCAGTTGTGCCCCAGTTGTACAATTCACAGCTAGATTTGCATCAAGCACATTCAAAAATACGCCATCCTTATCCGTCCCCAGGATGACACCGGGGTAGGTAGCAAAGTCTTTCCTGATCCCAGCTCTGTTCATCTTGGCTTCTTTTAAAAACACAGCAAGCAAGGGTTACTCCAAGCGGAGTCTCCCTTTTTTTCCAAAAATTGTGCCCCACACACACCCACCCATTCAGTGGCAGCACTTGGGCCCTAGTTGCAAACAGGATGTTTTGATTTGCATCAAGCACATTCAAAAATACGCCATTCTTATCCGTCCCCAGGATGACACCGGGGTAGGTAGCAAAGTCTTTCCTGATCCCAGCTCTGTTCATCTTGGCTTCTTTTAAAAACACAGCAAGCAAGGGTTACTCCAAGCGGAGTCTCCCTTTTTTCCAAAAATTGGGCCCCACACACACCCACCCCTTCAGTGGCAGCAGTTGTGCCCCAGTTGTACAATTCACAGCTAGATTTGCATCAAGCACATTCAAAAATACGCCATTCTTATCCGTCCACAGGATGACACCGGGGTAGGTAGCAAAGTCTTTCCTGATCCCAGCTCTGTTCATCTTGGCTTCTTTTAAAAACACAGCAAGCAAGGGTTACTCCAAGCGGAGTCTCCCTTTTTTCCAAAAATTGGGCCCCACACACACCCACCCCTTCAGTGGCAGCAGTTGTGCCCCAGTTGTACAATTCACAGCTAGATTTGCATCAAGCACATTCAAAAATACGCCATTCTTATCCGTCCACAGGATGACACCGGGGTAGGTAGCAAAGTCTTTCCTGATCCCAGCTCTGTTCATCTTGGCTTCTTTTAAAAACACAGCAAGCAAGGGTTACTCCAAGCGGAGTCTCCCTTTTTTCCAAAAATTGGGCCCCACACACACCCACCCCTTCAGTGGCAGCAGTTGTGCCCCAGTTGTACAATTCACAGCTAGATTTGCATCAAGCACATTCAAAAATACGCCATTCTTATCCGTCCCAAGGATGACACCGGGGTAGGTAGCAAAGTCTTTCCTGATCCCAGCTCTGTTCATCTTGGCTTCTTTTAAAAACACAGCAAGCAAGGGTTACTCCAAGCGGAGTCTCCCTTTTTTCCAAAAATTGGGCCCCACACACACCCACCCCTTCAGTGGCAGCAGTTGTGCCCCAGTTGTACAATTCACAGCTAGATTTGCATCAAGCACATTCAAAAATACGCCATTCTTATCCGTCCCCAGGATGACACCGGGGTAGGTAGATAAAGTCTTTGCTGACCCATGACTTGTTCATCTTGGCTTCTTTTAAAAACAATGTAAGCAAGGGTTACTCCAAGCGGAGTCTCCCTTTTTCCCAAAAATTGGGCCCCACACACACCCACCCCTTCAGTGGCAGCAGTTGTGCCCCAGTTGTACAATTCACAGCTAGATTTGCATCAAGCACATTCAAAAATACGCCATTCTTATCCGTCCCAAGGATGACACCGGGGTAGGTAGCAAAGTCTTTCCTGATCCCAGCTCTGTTCATCTTGGCTTCTTTTAAAAACACAGCAAGCAAGGGTTACTCCAAGCGGAGTCTCCTTTTTTTCCAAAAATTGGGCCCCACACACACCCACCCCTTCAGTGGCAGCAGTTGTGCCCCAGTTGTACAATTCACAGCTAGATTTGCATCAAGCACATTCAAAAATACGCCATTCTTATCCGTCCCCAGGATGACACCGGGGTAGGTAGATAAAGTCTTTGCTGACCCATGACTTGTTCATCTTGGCTTCTTTTAAAAACAATGTAAGCAAGGGTTACTCCAAGCGGAGTCTCCCTTTTTTCCAAAAATTGGGCCCCACACACACCCACCCCTTCAGTGGCAGCAGTTGTGCCCCAGTTGTACAATTCACAGCTAGATTTGCATCAAGCACATTCAAAAATACGCCATTCTTATCCGTCCCCAGGATGACACCGGGGTAGGTAGATAAAGTCTTTGCTGACCCATGACTTGTTCATCTTGGCTTCTTTTAAAAACAATGTAAGCAAGGGTTACTCCAAGCGGAGTCTCCCTTTTTTCCAAAAATTGGGCCCCACACACACCCACCCCTTCAGTGGCAGCAGTTGTGCCCCAGTTGTACAATTCACAGCTAGATTTGCATCAAGCACATTCAAAAATACGCCATTCTTATCCGTCCCAAGGATGACACCGGGGTAGGTAGCAAAGTCTTTCCTGATCCCAGCTCTGTTCATCTTGGCTTCTTTTAAAAACACAGCAAGCAAGGGTTACTCCAAGCGGAGTCTCCCTTTTTTCCAAAAATTGGGCCCCACACACACCCACCCCTTCAGTGGCAGCAGTTGTGCCCCAGTTGTACAATTCACAGCTAGATTTGCATCAAGCACATTCAAAAATACGCCATTCTTATCCGTCCCCAGGATGACACCGGGGTAGGAAGCAAAGTCTTTCCTGATCCCAGCTCTGTTCATCTTGGCTTCTTTTAAAAACACAGCAAGCAAGGGTTACTCCAAGCGGAGTCTCCCTTTTTTCCAAAAATTGGGCCACACAGACACCCACCCCATCAGTGGCAGCACTTGGGCCCTAGTTGCAAACAGGATGTTTTGATTTGCATCAAGCACATTCCAAATCAACAAGCATTTACTCTCCCCAGGATGACACAGGGGTAGTAAATTCCTTCTGGATCCATGACTTGTTCATTTTGATGAACGTCAGTCTGTCCACATTGTCACTGGACAGACGCATGCGCTTATCTGTCAGCACACACCCAGCAGCACTGAATACACGTTCAGAGACAACGCTGGCAGCTGGACACGACAAAATCTCCAAGGCGTAAGTTGCGAGCTCTGGCCATTTTTCTAGGTTTGAAGCCCAAAAGGAGCAAGGCTCCAGTTGCACAGTCATGGCATCGATGTTCATTTGGAGATACTCCTGTATCATCCTCTCCAGCCGTTGAGTATGTGTCAGACTTGTTGTCTCTGGTGGCCTTGCAAAAGAGGGTCTAAAAAAATTATGAAAAGATTCCATAAAATTGCTGTTACCAGCACCAGATACGGTCCTACTGGTACGGGTAGACTGTTGAAGATGACGAGACCGTCCCATGTTTGTCAAGTTACAACTGGGAGATTCCCTCCCTGCACCTGCACGGTTGTTTGGTGGAAAAGCCGAGCTAAGATCGAGTAACAGCTTCTGCTGATACTTCTGCATACGTGCGTCCCTTTCTATGGCTGGAATTATGTCACAAAATTTGGACTTGTACCGGGGATCTAATAGTGTGGCAATCCAGTAGTCATCATCACTTCTAATTTTGACAATACGACTGTCATGTTGGAGGTAGTGCAACAAAAAGGCACTCATGTGTCTTGCGCAGCCATGCGGACCAAGTCCACGCTGTGTTTGTGGCATAGAGGTGCTACCCGTTCTTTCTTCCTCTGACATCTCCCCCCAACCTCTTTCAACTGAAATTTGACCAAGGTCTCCCTCATCCGCTGAGTCTTCCATGTCCATGGACAGTTCGTCCTCCATTTCTTCATGTTCTCCTGCACCTTCCTCAACATTTCGCCTGCTAACATGCGCCCTTGTTGATCCCTGTCCCCCATGGTCCCATGCCTGCTGCGTTGGTGATGATGAACGTCTGGACCTTGGTGATGTTGTTGTCCCTTGCGCATATGAATCCTCCTGTAGTTCCTCCCCTTCCTGTTGTCCCACCCCCTGACTCCGAATAGTGTTTAACGTGTGCTCCAGCATGTAAATGACTGGAATCGTCATGCTGATAATGGCATTGTCAGCGCTAAACATATTCGTCGCCATGTCGAAACTGTGCAGAAGGGTGCATAGGTCCTTGATCTGAGACCACTCCATCAGGGTGATCTGACCCACCTCTGCATCTCGTTGGCCCAGGCTATACGTCATGACGTATTGCACCAGGGCTCTGCGGTGCTGCCACAGTCGCTGTAACATGTGGAGAGTTGAATTCCAGCGTGTCGCCACATCGCATTTCAGGCGATGAACCGGCAGGCCGAAAGACTTCTGGAGCGATGCAAGTCGCTCTGCTGCGGCGCTTGAACGGCGGAAGTGAGCTGACAGTTTTCGTGCCCTGTTCAGAAGGCCATCTAGGCCGGGATAGTGTGTTAAAAATTGCTGGACGACAAGGTTCAACACGTGAGCCATACAAGGTATGTGTGTCACCTTGCCCAGGCGAAGTGCCGCACCCAGGTTTGCAGCATTGTCGCACACGGCCTTACCAGGCTGCAGGTTGAGTGGAGACAACCATTTATTAAACTCGGACCGCAGAGCTGACCACAACTCCTCAGCTGTGTGACTCTTATTCCCAAGACATGTCAAGCTAAAGACCGCCTGATGCCGTTGCGCTCTGCTGCCAGCATAGTAATGAGGCGTGCGTGATTCCTTCTGCGCAGTGAGAACGCTGGTGGCCTGACCAGGCAGGCTTGGGGCGGAGGTGGAGGACCCAGATGAGGTGGAGGATGCAGAAGCTGTGGCGGAACTTGGACAGACAGAGGATTGACACACAAGTCGTGGGGATGGCAAGACTTGTGCAGCAGACCCTTCACCATCTATCACCATAGTTACCCAGTGCCCAGTCAGCGACATGTAACGTCCCTGTCCATGCTTACTGGTCCAAGTATCGGTGGTGAAATGCACCCGTTCACACACAGAGTTTCTCAAGGAAGCGGTGATGTTGTGTGCGACATGCTGGTGTAGCGCGGGCACACCTTTCTTAGAGAAGTAGTGGCGACTAGGCATCTGGTACTGGGGCACAGCGACAGACATAAGGTCTCTAAAATCCTGTGTGTCCACAAGGCGGAAAGGCAGCATTTCGGTAGCCAACAGCTTACAGAGGGATAGAGTCAACCTCTTAGCTTTGTCATGGGTCGGAGGAAGTGGCCTTTTATTTGACCACATCTGAGGGACAGAGATCTGGCTGCTGTGTGTAGACGGTGTTGAGTAGGGTGTCCCTGGAAAAATGCAGGTTTGTGAGGAAAGTGCAGGTGGAGACATGATGTTGCCTTCATCCAACGTTGGTGCTATCGATGTCTGAGAGAGCTGTACACACTCACTTGTTTCCCCTTCCAAACCAACTGATGACCTACCAAGCAAACTGCCTGTTGCGGTTACAGTGGTGGAAGTTTTGCGTGGAAAAACAGGTGTGACAGCTGTCCCCACAGTCCTAGAAGATGAAGAGCGCACGGATGCACTGGAAGGGGCGGGCGGTGGATGGTTCGCTCCGCTAGGCCGCATTGCAGCACAGTGAGCTTCCCACCGGGACCTATGATATTTATTCATGTGACGATTCATGGAAGAAGTTGTCAAACTGCTGAGGTTTTGACCTCTACTAAGAGAATCATGACAAATGTTACATATCACATGATTTGGGCGATCTTTTTCTATGTCAAAAAAGGACCAGGCTAGGCAAGGCTTAGAGGCCATGCGACCTGTTGATCCACCCCGAATAATGCTCATAGGCAGAGTGGTGGCTGAGGATGCAGTTGTAGACGTGCTACCAGTGCTCCGACTCTGTCCAGGAAGGCGCAAGGTAACTTCGTCGTCGGTTGCATCCTCCTCCACCGCCTCTGTTGACCTCCTCGAGTGCCTGACTGGGGGTTGACAGTAGGTGGGATCTAGAACTTCATCATCAATTGTTGTGTTTGCACTCCCCTCCCCCTCAGACCGAGCCTCTTCTTGCCCTGACCGAATATTTAAGTTGTCATCCCAATCGGGTATCTGCGTCTCATCTTCATCAGTATGTTCCTCATTGTCTATAACCACAGGTGTTACAGTTTGTGACAAAGGGTCAACATTATGCTCAGAAACTTGGTCCTCACGGCCTGAATCAGAGTCACAAAGGTTCTGGGCATCACTGCAGACCATTTCCTGTTCTGTACTCACTGTAGCTTGGGAGCAGACCTCTGATTCCCAGGCTATAGTGTGACTGAACAGCTCTGCAGACTCAGCCATCTCAGTTCCACCATACTGTGAAGGGCTGATGGAGACTTCAGAGCTGGGAGAAATCAAGTGTGATTGGAATGACAACTCAGAGGACTGGTGTTTTTTGGATGCGGTACTTGAAGTGGCTGAGAGGGCACTTGTTGGACCACTTGAGATCCATTCAAGCATTTTCCTTTTTTGGCCATCATCTACCTTTGTTCCTGTTGTTCGTGTCCGTAAAAAAGGGAGCACATCGGATTGTCCACAGTAAGTAGTAGACATCTTACTTTTGCTGGTAGATGGTCTATCTTCAGCAGATGATAATGGAGCTTTGCCACCTTCCCCACAGACAAAACCTTTTTTGCCTTTTCCACCACGCCTCTTCCCCTTTCCACCAGCATCTGTCATTTTGCCACTCATGTTGATTGCGACAAGATTGTGGACTGAAAATGTGGTAGTAAAAATTGAGAGGTGGTGAAGATTGCAGTGGTGGTCTAGCTTTATTAACAGCAGAATAATAAAGAATAAATATCCCTGACAATGCAACTATGGCCCTTAAACTGGCAGCAAAAAATGCTAGTATAATGGCTTACTTATAATGAGTTGGAGTGTGCAACGCAGGCAGATGCGCTCTGCAAATGTCTTGGCACTAGTGGGACTATAGCAAAGTCCAATAGCCACGTATAGGATGCCACTAGGTACACTGAGTGTTTGCTAGTATAATGGCTTAGTTATAATGAGTTGGAGTGTGCAACGCAGGCAGATGCGCTCTGCAAATGTCTTGGCACTAGTGGGACTATAGCAAAGTCCAATAGCCACGTATGGGATGCCACTAGGTACACTGAGTGTTTGCTAGTATAATGGCTTAGTTATAATGAGTTGGAGTGTGCAACGCAGGCAGATGCGCTATGCAAATGTCTTGGCACTAGTGGGACTATAGCAAAGTCCAATAGCAACGTATAGGATGCCACTAGGTACACTGAGTGTTTGCTAGTATAATGGCTTAGTTATGAGTTGGAGTGTGCAATGCAGGCAGATGCGCTCTGCAAATGTCTTGGCACTAGTGGGACTATAGCAAAGTCCAATAGCCACGTATAGGATGCCACTAGGTACACTGAGTGTTTGCTAGTATAATGGCTTAGTTATAATGAGTTGGAGTGTGAAACGCAGGCAGATGCGCTATGCAAATGTCTTGGCACTAGTGGGACTATAGCAAAGTCCAATAGCCACAGATAAGATGCCACTAGGTACACTGAGTGTTTGCTAGTATAATGGCTTAGTTATGAGTTGGAGTGTGCAACGCAGGCAGATGCGCTCTGCAAATGTCTTTGCACTAGTGGGACTATAGCAAAGTCCAATAGCCACGTATAGGATGCCACTAGGTACACTGAGTGTTTGCTAGTATAATGGCTTAGTTATAATGAGTTGGAGTGTGCAACGCAGGCAGATGCGCTATGCAAATGTCTTGGCACTAGTGGGACTATAGCAAAGTCCAATAGCCACGTATAGGATGCCACTAGGTACACTGAGTGTTTGCTAGTATAATGGCTTAGTTATAATGAGTTGGAGTGTGCAACGCAGGCAGATGCGCTATGCAAATGTCTTGGCACTAGTGGGACTATAGCAAAGTCCAATAGCCACAGATAAGATGCCACTAGGTACACTGAGTGTTTGCTAGTATAATGGCTTAGTTATGAGTTGGAGTGTGCAACGCAGGCAGATGCGCTCTGCAAATGTCTTTGCACTAGTGGGACTATAGCAAAGTCCAATAGCCACAGATAAGATGCCACTAGGTACACTGAGTGTTTGCTAGTATAATGGCTTAGTTATGAGTTGGAGTGTGCAACGCAGGCAGATGCGCTATGCAAATGTCTTGGCACTAGTGGGACTATAGCAAAGTCCAATAGCCACGTATAGGATGCCACTAGGTACACTGAGTGTTTGCTAGTATAATGGCTTAGTTATGAGTTGGAGTGTGCAATGCAGGCAGATGTGCTCTGCAAATGTCTTCGCACTAGTGGGACTATAGCAAAGTCCAATAGCCACGTATAGGATGCCACTAGGTACACTGAGTGTTTGCTAGTATAATGGCTTAGTTATAATGAGTTGGAGTGTGCAACGCAGGCAGATGCGCTCTGCAAATGTCTTGGCACTAGTGGGACTATAGCAAAGTCCAATAGCCACGTATAGGATGCCACTAGGTACACTGAGTGTTTGCTAGTATAATGGCTTACTTATAATGAGTTGGAGTGTGCAACGCAGGCAGATGCGCTCTGCAAATGTCTTGGCACTAGTGGGACTATAGCAAAGTCCAATAGCCACGTATAGGATGCCACTAGGTACACTGAGTGTTTGCTAGTATAATGGCTTAGTTATAATGAGTTGGAGTGTGCAACGCAGGCAGATGCGCTCTGCAAATGTCTTGGCACTAGTGGGACTATAGCAAAGTCCAATAGCCACGTATAGGATGCCACTAGGTACACTGAGTGTTTGCTAGTATAATGGCTTAGTTATGAGTTGGAGTGTGCAATGCAGGCAGATGCGCTCTGCAAATGTCTTGGCACTAGTGGGACTATAGCAAAGTCCAATAGCCACGTATAGGATGCCACTAGGTACACTGAGTGTTTGCTAGTATAATGGCTTACTTATAATGAGTTGGAGTGTGCAACGCAGGCAGATGCGCTCTGCAAATATCTTGGCACTAGTGGGACTATAGCAAAGTCCAATAGCCACGTATAGGATGCCACTAGGTACACTGAGTGTTTGCTAGTATAATGGCTTAGTTATAATGAGTTGGAGTGTGCAACGCAGGCAGATGCGCTATGCAAATGTCTTGGCACTAGTGGTACTATAGCAAAGTCCAATAGCCACAGATAAGATGCCACTAGGTACACTGAGTGTTTGCTAGTATAATGGCTTAGTTATGAGTTGGAGTGTGCAACGCAGGCAGATGCGCTCTGCAAATGTCTTTGCACTAGTGGGACTATAGCAAAGTCCAATAGCCACGTATAGGATGCCACTAGGTACACTGAGTGTTTGCTAGTATAATGGCTTACTTATAATGAGTTGGAGTGTGCAACGCAGGCAGATGCGCTCTGCAAATGTCTTTGCACTAGTGGGACTATAGCAAAGTCCAATAGCCACAGATAAGATGCCACTAGGTACACTGAGTGTTTGCTAGTATAATGGCTTAGTTATGAGTTGGAGTGTGCAACGCAGGCAGATGCGCTCTGCAAATGTCTTTGCACTAGTGCGACTATAGCAAAGTCCAATAGCCACGTATAGGATGCCACTAGGTACACTGAGTGTTTGCTAGTATAATGGCTTAGTTATAATGAGTTGGAGTGTGCAACGCAGGCAGATGCGCTCTGCAAATGTCTTGGCACTAGTGGGACTATAGCAAAGTCCAATAGCCACGTATAGGATGCCACTAGGTACACTGAGTGTTTGCTAGTATAATGGCTTAGTTATAATGAGTTGGAGTGTGCAACGCAGGCAGATGCGCTATGCAAATGTCTTGGCACTAGTGGGACTATAGCAAAGTCCAATAGCCACAGATAAGATGCCACTAGGTACACTGAGTGTTTGCTAGTATAATGGCTTAGTTATGAGTTGGAGTGTGCAACGCAGGCAGATGCGCTCTGCAAATGTCTTTGCACTAGTGGGACTATAGCAAAGTCCAATAGCCACGTATAGGATGCCACTAGGTACACTGAGTGTTTGCTAGTATAATGGCTTAGTTATGAGTTGGAGTGTGCAATGCAGGCAGATGTGCTCTGCAAATGTCTTTGCACTAGTGGGACTATAGCAAAGTCCAATAGCCACGTATAGGATGCCACTAGGTACACTGAGTGTTTGCTAGTATAATGGCTTAGTTATGAGTTGGACTGTGCAATGCAGGCAGATGTGCTCTGCAAATGTCTTTGCACTAGTGGGACTATAGCAAAGTCCAATAGCCACAGATAAGATGCCACTAGGTACACTGAGTGTTTGCTAGTATAATGGCTTAGTTATAATGAGTTGGAGTGTGCAGAGGACAAGAGGGTACAGTGGCAGGATTGTGGTGCTCTGGGTAGAGGAATGGAAGCCTGCCTTTCTATTCCCTCCTAATGGTTAAATGCAGGGAGGAAATCCCTGACCTTGGCTACACAGACGCTGTTGCTGTTTGCAGGACCTGTCACCTATGGCTCTCTGACCCTGCCGGTTTGAGCCCTTAAAAGGACTGCTATAAAGTGCTCTCCCTATGCTGTCTAACGCTGTGTATGCAGTGCATACAGCTGTATCGGCTATAGGACTCAGGAAGACGGAGCTGCGACAGTGATGTCTGACACCAAAGACGCAGAAGGCAGATAATGGCGTCCTGGAAGAAAATGTCCGGTTTTATAATGCAGGGACATGTGACATGGACATCCTATCACACATGCCGTTGCTTCTCTGGCTCAAAGTCCACTTAGCTGTGTGTGTGTCTGGAATTGGCTGACATGCTGGCCCGCCCCACAAGACGCGCGCGCTTAGGGAAGGAAGACAAGAAAAAAAAAAAAAAAATGGCGATCGCCATTATAGAAACAGCAGTGATCTGAAGGCGCTGTTCACGCACACTATACACTGAAATGTGATAATAGTGTGATTCACAGAGTGACTTACACTATTACAGCAGAAACCAAGCTATGATTTAGCTTGTTTTTTGCTGCTAGAACCGTTCTCGAACGTTTCTAGAACTATCGAGCTTTTGCAAAAAGCTCGAGTTCTAGTTCGATCTAGAACAGGCACCAAAACCACTCGAGCCTAGAACTGGAGAACCACGAACCACGAACCGCGCTCAACTCTACCTATGAGCGATTTTGAATCATCGCAAAAACATTCAAAATCGCTAATCGGTGACATGCCCCCCTATTCTCAATTATCGTTGCTGCTGCAGGTACGCAGGTTGTTCGTCATTCCTGCGGCATCACACATCGCTATGTGTGACACCGCAGGAACGAGGAACCTCACTTTAGCTGCGGACGCCGGCAATGAGGAAGGAAGGAGGTGGGCGGCATGTTCATCCGCTCATCTCCGCCCCTCCGCTTTGATTGGGTGGCCACTTAGTGACGTTGCTGTGACGCCGAACAAACCTCCCCCTTAGAAAGGAGGCGGTTCGCCGGTCACAGTGACGTCGCTAGGCAGGTAAGTATGTGTGATGGGTCCGCGCTATTTTGTGCGCCACGGGCAATGATTTGCCCGTGACGCACAAACGATGGGGGCGGGTACGCATGCTAGCTATCTCGCTAGCGAGATCGCAGCTTGTAAAGCGGCCCTAAGTATATTAAAACACTTCCTGATAGCTGTCTTCTTCAGTTAACAATGCTGCTCTAATCTTCTGAACCACTTGACTGCTCTTCATCTTTGCTTTCTCACATGGCATCCATTGTGTTGGGCAATGCTGCTTATTCAGTGTAAGCCTATGAGTCTCAGAATGGGACTCCATATACTGCGCTAACTAGTCTCATTTTAGATCATGTGATCTAAATGAGGATCAAAACTGTACTGGAAACTCAGGTCAGCAATCAGTAACTATTTCAGTGCTTTTATATTACACTACAAACATTTTTAGAAGGGATAAGGTAATAAGGAATTAAAAAATTAAATAGAACCTATCACCAGATTTTTCCCTATTAAACTGAAAGAATCAACCTCTTCAACTCCTGGGCTGCATTCTATGAAGGTGCACCTTGGCCCTGACTCCCCTTCCAGACTCCAAAAATAACTTTATAAAACTTGGCCCTTAGGTATGCTAATTTCCTGTGTTGGCCAGATGGGTGGGCTCATTTTCTGCTCCTTTCCCCCCTCCTGTCGCTGTTCGATATCCTCCTTTCTTGATTGACCGGATGACGCCTCCGTTATCATCCTCGTTGCATTTTCAAATCTCAAGCCTGTGCAGTTAGGTCGGCTCGCGCAGGCGCAGTTCTGCCCTAACTCGCGCCGGTGAGCTAAATGCGCAGACAAACATTCTGTAACAAATGTTGTTAAAAGTGTAGAAATCTTGATTTACGGACTTCTAAAAGGAAGCTCTAATTTTATTTTAATGGACAAAGTGTTCATTTAATTAACTTGGATTTAGATCTTACTACACATAGGTGTTTATTTGCACTGTTTGATATTTTACTTTTGGCAAGATATCATAATGTGTCCCAGAAGATGTGAGACAGTTGTGTCACCATCTTTTATCACTGACTAAGAAGCTCTATGAAAGCATTTCCTTCATATTAGCATTAAAACCAAAAAGAATTTAACACATTAAAAAATGTGCGTACTGTCTATTATGTTTAATGTGGTGTCACTTCCACATTAGTATTTATGTTTATACATGTTTATGTAGCTGAGTGACAAGTAGGAGTGACAAGTGATGGAAACACTAGCTCATTTACTTGCAGTATACATATATAAATAATTAAATAATTAAACGCTTGTCAATCACTTTAAGACATAACATTTTTTAGCAGCAGTTGTGCACCGAGAAGGGATGAATCAAGGTCCATAATGAGTTTCCAGAAGTTTTCATCCCTTCAGATACCAAAGTCCAGCAAATGTTTACAAGATTCAGTTCAATATAAAGATGGAGAAGAGCATTTTGAGCAATCATTTACATTTTAGATAAAAGAAACATTGATAGTAACTTATGTGAGTATAGTTCTATGTAGTAGTCAATCAGTGAACACTGCAGGGCAGAGATTTGGCATTGATATGGCACAAAGCTGCTCCAGCTATAAAGACTAAATAGAAGTGCATCTCAATAAATTAGAATATCATAAAAAAATAAATTTATATCAGTTATTCAATACAAAAAGGGAAACACATACCGTATCTTTCGGACTATAAGATGCACCGGACCATAAGACGCATCCTGGTTTTAGAGGAGGAAAATAGGAAAATAAAATTGAAAGCAAAAAAATGGGGTCATGACACACTGTTATGGGGCGAGGATCTGCTGCTGGCACTGTTATGGGGGTAATGTCCCCAAATTCTCTATTAAGGTACCCCATCCTGGTAATGATCCTCCTGCCTTGTATATGATCCCCATCCTTGTATATATGTCCCCCATCTTGGTATAGCCCCCATCCTGGTAAATACCCCCATCCTGATAAATAACCCCATCCTGGTATGTGCTCCCATCCTGATATATGCCCTCATCCTTGTATGTGGCACACATAAAAACATAAACGTTTATACTCACCTTTAGTCACTCCACGCAGCATCGTTTGTCTACCTATCTGTGCCAGCAGCAGCGCCGCCGACCTGTGTGGAGTTGTGTGCACAGCAATGATGTCATCGCTATGCGCATCGCTCTCCACACACATCAGCAGGCCGGCAGACAGGAGATCATCGCAATGCTGCAGGGAACGGTAACCAGTGAGTATACTTATTCACTGCCCCCCCGCGCATCATCATCAGCGCGGGGGGGGCAGTGAATAAGGCCACACATGATCACTCCTGGCTGTAGCTGCCAGAGATGATCACGCAGGCCGGCTGTTAATTATGCGCGCACCCCCCACCTATCATCCCGCCAAGCGTCGGCATCAGGGCTGAGATGATGGGTGTCGGGATTCAGTGCATATGAAATGAGGCTAATGAGTCAGCCCACGTGGTCACAGTAGGCGCTGCTACAGCCTGCTCCTGCCTCTGATGACCTGCTCCACCACCACCGCACCCCCCTTCCCCACAGCCATCGGATTATAAGATGCACCCCCCACTTTCCCAAAAAATTTTGGGGAAAAAAAGTGTGTCTTGTAGTCGGAAAAACACAGTATATCATATAGAGTAATTACACACAGAGGGATCTATTTCAAGTGTTTATTTCTGTTAATGTTGATTATTATGGCTTACAGCCAATGAAAACCCATAAGTCATTATCTCAGAAAATTAGAATAATTAACACAAAACACCTGCAAAGGCTTCCTAAGTGTTTAAAATGTGTCCCTTGGTTTGGTTCAGTAGGTAACACAATCATGGGGAAGACTCCTGACTTGACAGATATCCAAAAGGTAGTCATTGACATACTCCACAAGGAGGGTAAACCACAAAAGGTCATTGCTAAAGAAACTGGTGTTCACAGAGTGCTGTATCCAAGTATATAAATGGAAAGTTAAGTGGAAGGAAAAAGTGTGGTAGATAAAGGTGCACAAGCAACCGGGATAACCGAAGTCTTGAAAGAATTGTTAAGAAAAGGCCATTCAAACATTTTGGATATATTCACAAGGAGTGGACTGCTGCTGGAGTCAGTGCTTCAAGAGCCACCACACACAGATGTATCCAGGACATGGACTACAACTGTCACATTCCTTGCGTCAATCCACTCAAGACTAATAGACAGTGCCAGAAGCATCTTACTTGGGCCAGGGAGAAAAAGAATTGTCCTGTTACTCAGTGGTCCAAGGTGTAGTTTTCAGATGAAAGTAAATTTTGCATTTCATTTGGAAATCGCGGTCCCCGAGTCTGGAGGAAGAGTGGAGAAGCCACAATCCAAGATGTTTGAGGTCTAGTGTGAAGTTTCCACAATCAGTGATGGTTTGGATGTTTGAGGTCTAGTGTGAAGTTTCCACAATCAGTGATGGTTTGGGGAGCCATGTCATCTGCTGTGTAGGTCCACTGTGTTTTATCAAGACCAAAGTCAGCACAGCTGTCTACTAGGAAATTATAGAGCACTTCATGCTTCCCTCTGCCGACAAGCTTTTTGGAGATGAAAATTTGATTTTCCAGCAGGACTTGGTACCTATCTACACTGCCAAAAGTACCAATACCTGGTTTAATAACGACAGTATCACTGTGCTTGATTAGCCAGCAAACTCGCCTGACCTAAACCCCATAAGGTATTGTCAAGAGGAAGATGAGAGACACCAGACCCAGCAATGCAGATGAGCTGAAGGCTGCTATCAAAGCAACCTGGGCTTCCATAAAACCTCAGGAGTGCCACTGACTGATCACCTTCATGTCACACCTTATTGATGCAGTAATTGATGCAAAAGGAGCCCCGACCAAGTATTGACTGCATTTACTGTACAGACATTTCAGTAGGCGCCAACATTTCTGAGTTTAAAATCATTTTTTCAGTTGGTCTTATAAAATATTCTAATTTTCTGAGATAATGATTTTTGGGTTTTCATTGGCTGTAAGTCATAATCATCAACATTAACAGAAAGAAATTCTAGGGATGAGCAAGCAGTAAAATGCTCAGGTGCTCAATGCTCGGATCGAGTATATTGAAAAGCTTGGGTGCTCGACCCAAGCACCGAGCCCAATGTTAACCTAAGGGAAACCCAAGCATTTTTCCTGCGGCACCCCCGGTGGTCTCCAAAAAGGCTAAAAATGTCACAAATGTATAAGAACAGTGCTCAAATGACATGGGAGTAGCATGGGGAAGACCCCTGTAAGCATTTCTGACTCCCAGGTCACTGTTGTCAACAATGTTGTCTGAGTATTAGGGGGAGGAAGAATCTTGTGTTCCTCCTCCAGTGTGACATGTGTGACATGCACTTTCGCTTAGTAGCGTATGTGCGGCAGCTTCTCTCTGCCTGTACATTCTCTGCTAAGCAAAATCAAAAGTTAATAGAAAAAAAAAGCATACTCACTGTGACGACATGGATTCTCATGGGTTAAAGTTTCTTAACATTCAGCCAGGCAGGAAGATATATTGTTTATAGACGGGGGATACGTCCCTCATTGTTTTTACAAGACTCTTTTGGACTCATGTAATTGTGTTGGCCACTGAAAGCCAGACGTATTGTTCTACTGTGTGGTAACTCATGTTTGCTTAACTATTGTTTGGGACCAGACCCTTCGGAGAAATCATTGTAATGTAGTTGTGTATTGCTAATCTAATGTAAATTACCTTAGTAGCCATTGTCGAGTCTGTGACTTGCAGACTCCATGTAGATAGCTTCAGTCTTTCTATGCACATCATTTGGATGAACATTGTCCATGAAGCTTGAGATTAATCCAATGGGAGAGGCGATCTTGTCCAATCAATTGATGAGGACGCAGTGTATCCAAGTGGAAGGCTGTGGCTATAAAAGGGACTTCTTTAAGCCAAGGTTGTTGATGGATGCTGATGGATCCAGTCTAAGCTCTTTGGAGCTGACTAGAGGATCAGAATCTAGCTTCAATCTAGGGACTCCGGTTCCGGTTGGAGACCATACCCACAGCCTAGGGATTTCGACTCCGGCTGCCAGGATTGTATTATCATACAGGACTACCTAAGGAGGACACTCAGGTTGGGACAGTTCAGTCCCCTGGAACAGACTTTGCAGACCTCAGCCAGCTTCCTAAATCTGGCACTATTCCTTTCTCGGTGGGTGCCCGCCAAAAGCGGGGTGCTGCTGGATTGGAGTAAGCGGCCCTGGAACCTCTGAGGCAAGGACATTCTAAATCCCTGGTGAGCCAGCGGAAGGGTGAGACTCTGTTGCCTGTTACATTTGTGTGTTTTGCTGGTTATGTGTTATGTGCCGTTAATTGTTTGGGGATCCAATAAAGTCTAATTATTGTGGTTCCCTCACCCTGTGTTGTCTGAGTAGTGTTACGCCCACGGTTAAGGAGGCCGGCGTTCAGTTGGGGTGAGCCCTGAGCCACGCTGTCTTTCTAAAGGTGGCGGGTTTTAGTGGACGAGAGCACCCACTGAGCCCCTTGTCCCCACACTCACCTCTCTGCAGACTCCCGGGACACGTCCGATTGGTTCCAGGACCTTCCGGTAATCAGCTGATGCTGTCACCTGACAGCATCATCTGATTGTTTAAGTCCAGTCAAAAGCTGGCTTTTTACCACCCAGCCGGTTTAAATGATCAGCTGACAGCATCATCTGATCGTTTAAGTCCTGCGGTGAAAAGTCGGCCAGCTTTTTACTGCCTGGCTGGCTATTTACTGCCTGGCTTTTAAACAATCAGATGATGAATCAGCTGATCATTCATAAAAGCCCAATTTTCTACTGATGCATCAGCTGATTGTTTAAATGGCTTTTAAACAATCAGATGATGTGTCATCTGATTCATGTCCTTGAACCTTCCGGCAAACCGATCAGATGATATTGGATCCGGATTGGACATCGCGAGACCCTCGACCCAGGACTACGGCGGAGAGGGGTTTTTTTTAGTTCAATAAAGATGCAGTCACTAATTGTGTTTTAATTTCTAATAAAAATATTTTTCTCTGTATTGTGTTTTTTTTTATCTTTACTAGAAATTCATGTTGGCCATTTCTAATATTGGCATGGCACCATGAATTTCGGGCTCAAGGCCAGATGATAATACACAGCTGGCCCTAACACCATTATTACTCAGCGAGCCACCTGGCACCAGGGCCGCTGAAAGAGTTGGGTACAGAGCCAGAAAATGGCACTTTTATGAATGCGCCATTTTTTGGGGCAACTGTGGACTACAAATTGCAGCAGGTGGGCCCAGAAAGCTTGGACCACCCTGTACTGCGGTTTCCAGTCCTCAGCTGCCTAGTTGTACCTGGCTGGACACAAAAATTGGGCAAAGCCCACGTTGTTTTTTTTTAATTATTTCATGAAATTCATGAAATATCTAAACAAAAAGTCTTCCCTATATTTTCGGTTCCCAGCTCGGTACAAATTGGCAGCTGGGGGTTGGGGCAGCCCATACCTGCCCTCTTCATTAAAGTTTATTCTGTCCTGTATCTATATTTCTACTGGCATGTTATATTCCTCCAACAACTGCCCTCTTCATTGAAGTTTATTCTGTCCTGTATCTATATTTCTACTGGTATGTCATATTCCTCCAGCAACTGCCTTCCCTTAGAATTTTTTTTTTTTTGTCCTCTTTGATCCAAGTTCACACCTGTCTATATCTCCTCCATCTTAAGTGTATAGCCATCTTGCTGTGAAGAAGTCCAAATGCTTCTGTTAGTTTCTTTCTGCTAATTTACCCCTGGTGTGTTTCTGTGCTCTGTCTTAGTACGACCCCTCCCTTCTGCTCACATCTGAGCCATTCTGTAGACCTTTAGAGATGTATAAATTTGATGGTACAGGCTTGCTATGACCCTGGTCTGTGTGATTTCATAAGTGGGATTTATTAAGTGGGACATCAGAAATATACCAGAAATGTCCCAGAAGTGACCAGAAGGTAATATTTAGCTCTTTCTAACTGTGTTTGCTACTGACACAATTTATTTGTTAATTCCCATACTTAACACCTTACTCCCACCATGTTCACCTTTGCCCTCACAGTCTTTGCTCCTCTCCTCACCTCCTCTCCTCTACTGCCGAAGCGCTGCGCAAAAAGAAGTGACATGTCACTTCTTCCGTGCGCTTTGCCGGCAGCTCCTGCTCTGTCTATGGCAGGAGCTGCAGGCAGAGCGCACGTTCTCGCCGGCACCATGCGCTTCAGAACGGAGCTTTTCAGCTGCGCTCTGAAGCGCACCTTTTACGGTGCTGGGCTAGTACGCAACGTGCGCACATACCCTTACTCTCCTTCACTATCCCCAAACCCCAGCACTCTCCAAACAAATATTCATCTCCCCTTCCTTCTGCCTTCTCATCTGTCCTCATCTGCTGATCTGCTCCTAAACCTCAGATCGCTTCAAATATCACGCAGACCATGTCGTCCACTCTTCTTTTCCCACCTGCTCTCCCTTTCTCTACTTCTTCTCACTGCAGGTGACATATCCCCCAAACCTGGCCCCCCACAGATGGTACACCCCTCTTTATCACCCACCTATCACTCCCCACATACTAGTAATTACCGCAATTTCTCAAATATAAAATCAATTCCCCTCTCACCTACTCCACCGCTCCCTTTCTCTGGAGCACTCTGGAATGCCCGTTCTGTCTGTAATAAACTGCACATCATTCACGATCTCTTCACCTCCAGCAATCTATCCTTTCTGGGCCTCACCGAAACATGGCTGACACCCTCCAACACTGCTGCACTATGCTATGGTGGTCTTCACTTCACCCACACTCCTCACCCTGGCAATAGACAGGGTGGAGGAGTGGGTCTTCTTTTTTCTAACAACTGCAGCTTTAACCCAATCCCACCTCTACCCTCCCTTGTCCTGCCTTCCTTTGAACTGCACTCTGTCCGAATCTATTCTCCCTCTAACCTCCAAGTGGCCATCATATACAGACCCCCGGGCCCTACGACTGCCTTCCTCGACCACTTCTCTGCCTGGCTTCTACACTTTCTCTCTGCTGACATTCCCACTGTCATCATGGGTGACATCAACATCCCCACTGACAACCGCCAGTCGGAAGCCTCAAAATTCCTGTCCCTCGCTTCGTATTTTGGTCCACCTCTGCCACCCATAAAGATGAACACACACTAGACCTTATCTTCACCCGCCTCTGTTTCCTTTCTGACCTCACAACTTCCCCCCTCCCCCTAACTGACCACCATCTACTGACCTTTTCAGCCCTGTCCTCCTCACCTGCCCCCCCTGTCCAGCACCTAGCACACCCCCAAAGAAACCTTGCACACCTCAACATGCACACCCTCTCTGACTCTATCCTTCTGCTGTCCTCCATATCGTCACTCCACGACACAAACAACGCCACCATTTTCTACAACACCACTCTCACATAAGCTATTGATTCAGTCGCTCCCCTTGTGCATGGCAGAGTAAGACGAATTAATAGACAGCCCTGGCACAACAGCCTCACTAAAAAACTTCGGCAAGTGTCTAGGGCTGCAGAGCGGCGGTGGAAGAAAACGCACTCCCAGGAAGACTTCACCACATTCAAAAATGCAATTCACACATTTCGTTCACCCCTCACCTCCTCTAAACAGGAATACTTCAGAAACCTCATATCCTCTTTAACACACAACCCCAAACAATTATTCAATACTTTCAACTCCCTCCTTCGCCCACCACTGCCCCCTCCAACTTCTCCTATTTCTGCAGAAGACTTTGCCACTTATTTCAAAGAAAAAATCGACCAAATAAGGCAAATCTTCTCTGCTCAGTCACCACAACCCCTTCATATAACTGACCACTGACCCTCCCCCATAAACTTCCTCCCCACCATCACCGAAGGAGAGCTTGCACGTCTTCTCTCAAAAGCGCACCTCACTACCTGTGCACTTGACCCCATCCCATCCCACATCCTCCCCAACCTCTCCACTATCCTTTTTTCAGCCTTAACCCATCTTTTCAACCTATCTTTAACAACTGGTACCTTCCCCTCTGCCTTTAAACATGCAACAGTCACAGCTATCCTAAAGAAACCTTCCCTCGACCCAACCTCTACTACCAGCTACCACCCCATATCAGTACTCCTGTTCAACTCAAAACTCCTGAAACAGCATGTCCATGCTGAACTTTGCTCCCACCTCTCATCTAACTCTCTCTTCTAACAACCTACAGTCCGGCTTCCGTCCACATCATTCTACCGAAATTGCCCTGACTAAAATCACAAATGACTTACAGTGCCTACAAGTAGTATTTAACCCCCTGCAGATTTAGCAGGTTTACACATTCGGAATTAACTTGGCATTGTGACATTTGGACTGTAGATCAGCCTGGAAGTGTGAAATGCACTGCAGCAAAAAAGAATGTTATTTCTTTTTTTATTTTTTTTTTAAATTGTGAAAAGTTTATTCAGAGGGTCATTTATTATTCAACCCCTCAAACCACCAGAATTCTGTTTGGTTCCCCTAAAGTAATAATAAGTATTTCAGGCACAAAGAACAATGAGCTTCACATGTTTGGATTAATTCTCTCTTTTTCTAGCCTTTTCTGACTAATTAAGACCCTCCCCAAACTTGTGAACAGCACTCATACTTGGTCAACATGGGAAAGACAAAGGAGCATTCCAAGGCCATCAGAGACAAGATCGTGGAGGGTCACAAGGCTGGCAAGGGGTACAAAACCCTTTCCAAGGAGTTGGGCCTACCTGTCTCCACTGTTGGGAGCATCATCCGGAAGTGGAAGGCTTATGGAACTACTGTTAGCCTTCCACGGCCTGGACAGCCTTTGAAAGTTTCCACCCATGCCGAGGCCAGGCTTGTCCGAAGAGTCAAGGCTAACCCAAGGACAGCAAGGAAGGAGCTCCGGGAAGATCTCATGGCAGTGGGGACATTGGTTTCAGTCAATACCATAAGTAACGTACTCCACCGCAATGGTCTCCGTTCCAGACGAGCCCGTAAGGTACCTTTACTTTCAAAGCGTCATGTCAAGGCTTGTCTACAGTTTGCTCATGATTACTTGGAGGACTCTGAGACAGACTGGTTCAAGGTTCTCTGGTCTGATGAGACCAAGATCGAGATCTTTGGTGCCAACCACACACGTGACGTTTGGAGACTGGATGGCACTGCATACAACCCCAAGAATACCATCCCTACAGTCAAGCATGGTGGTGGCAGCATCATGCTGTGGGGCTGTTTCTCAGCCAAGGGGCCTGGCCATCTGGTCCGCATCCATGGGAAGATGGATAGTACGGCCTACCTGGAGATTTTGGCCAAGAGCCTCCGCTCCTCCATCAAGGATCTTAAGATGGGTCATCATTTCATCTTCCAACAAGACAACGACCAAAAGCACACAGCCAGGAAAACCAAGGCCTGGTTCAAGAGGGAAAAAATCAAGGTGTTGCAGTGGCCTAGTCAGTCTCCTGACCTTAACCCAATTGAAAACTTGTGGAAGGAGCTCAAGATTAAAGTCCACATGAGACACCCAAAGAACCTAGATAACTTGGAGAAGATCTGCATGGAGGAGTGGGCCAAGATAACTCCAGAGACCTGTGCCGGCCTGATCAGGTCTTATAAAAGACAATTATTAGCTGTAACTGCAAACAAGGGTTATTCCACAAAATATTAAACCTAGAGGTTGAATAATAATTGACCCACACTTTTATGTTGAAAATTTATTAAAATTTAACTGAGCAACATAACTTGTTGGTTTGTAAGATTTATGCATCTGTTAATAAATCCTGCTCTTGTTTGAAGTTTGCAGGCTCTAACTTATTTGCATCTTATCAAACCTGCTAAATCTGCAGGGGGTTGAACACTACTTGTAGGCACTGTACTTACTGCCAAAGCTAACAAGCACTTCTACATAGTCCTACTTCTAGACCTGTCCTCAGCCTTCGGTACTGTTGACCACTCCCTCCTATTACAGATCCTCTCTTCCCTTGTTGTCAGAGATCTTGCCCTCTCTTGGATCTCTTCATACCTTTCCAACCGCACTTTTAGTGTCTCCCACTCCCACACAAGCTCTTCATCCCGCCATCTCTCTGTTGGCATCCCTCAAGGCTCTGTCCTGGGACCCTTACTTTTTTCTATCTACACATTTGGCCTGGGACAACTCATACAGTCCCATGGCTTCCAGTACCACCTAAATGCCGATGACACTCAGATCTACCTCTGTGGCCCAGATGTCACACCTCTGCTGTCCAGAATCCCGAAGTGTCTATCATCTTTCCTCCATCTCACCTACACTCTCCACCTGATCTATCTATTACAATAAATAACACCATGCTCTCGCCAGTATCCAAACTTCGCTGCCTCGGAGTGACCTTTGACTCTGCCTTGTCCTTCATACCACACATCCAATCCCTCACCACTTCCTGCCATCTTCAACTCAAAAATATTTCCAGAATCTGTCCTTTCCTCAATTCGCAATCTACAAAAATGCTAGTGCATGCCCTCATAATCTCTCGCCTCAATTACTGCAACATCTTCCTCGGTGGCCTCCCTGCTAACGCGCTCGCCCCTCTCCAGTCCATCCTTAACTCTGCTGCCTGACTGATCCACCTCTCTCCTCAATACCACCCCGCTTCTCCTCTCTGCAAGTCCCTCCACTGGCTCCCAATCTTCCACCGTATCCAATTCAAACTACTAACACTGACCTACAAAGCTGTGCATAATCTCTCTCCTTCGTATATCTCTGAACTAATCCCCCACTACACTACAACACGTCACCTCCGGTCCTCCCAAGATCTCCTTCTCTCCTCCTCTCTCATTCGCTCCTCACGCAACCGACTCCAAGACTTCTCCCGAGCATCCCCAGTCTCCTGGAACTCACTGCCTCAACACGTCAGACTATCTGCTACCTTTGCAAGCTTTAAATGGAACCTGAAACTCATCTGTTCAGAAATGCCTATAATCTACAATGACCTCACTGCTTGACCACCGTGCGGAGCTGCCGCCCGACCACCATGCGGAGCTGCCGCCCGACCACCGTGCGGAGCTGCTGCCCGACCACCGTGCGGAGCTGCCACCCAACCACCATGCGGAGCTGCCGCCCGACCACCATGCGGAGCTTCCGCCTGACCACCGTGCAGAGCTGCCGCCCGACCACCGTGCGGAGCTGCCGCCTAATCTACACCCCACCTACTGTCTCCTCCCCAAAATTCTATAGAATGTAAGCCCGCAAGGGCAGGGCCCTCTTCCCTCTGTACTAGTCTGTCTACTGTAACTTGTATATGTGTTCTGTATGTGACCCCCTCTCATATACATCACCATGGAATTAATAGTGCTCTATAAATAAATAATAATAATAATATATGGCTATCATATAAAAATATGGCAAAGCCCATGTCGATTTTCTTTTTTTAAAAATTCCTTGAAAAATAAAAAAAAAACAAACACATAACCCTACACCTATAGTTAGGGTAGAGAAAAACTCCACAAAACCAGACAAATATTGCAGGGGGTCTGATTAAATTTAATGGCCCACCTGCTGCACAAGCTCATATGCATATTAGGGAAAAGGAGAAGCGGCAAGCTTTTAAAGTGCAAAAATATGACAGATTTTTACCATGACGATTTTCTTTATCTTCTTCAGGGGAAAAGGTGCTGTCAAAGCACAGCACCTTTTCCCCTGAAGAAGATAAAGAAAATCGTCATTGAAACGTGCGTTGGGCTGGTATGAGGATGCTCTGAGACCTATTTGTTACCCATACGAGCTGGTCATCTTTGGCTCCATGTCCTCCCCCTCCTCCTCATCCAGTGTGATGATTCCCTGAAATATTTATCTGGGCACTTTGCAATATTTACTAGCCTAATCAGGCATTAACATTGAATAGTATTTGTGTATATTTGTCTATCGTGCCCTGGTATAGCCATTATATTCTCCATGTTTATGTTTACAGACATCACATGTGTTTTGGGATATGGGGGGCAATAGGACATCGTCATCCAGTGTGATGACTCCCTGAAACAGTTATCTGGGCACTTTGCAATATTTACTAGCCTGATTGGGCATTAATATTGAATTGTATTTGTACATACTTGTCCATTGTGCCCTGATATAGCTATTATATCTTCCATGTTTATGTTTACAGACATCACATGTGTTTTGGGATATGGGGAGCAATAGGATATTGTCATTATTTAAGGTCTCTGTTCTTAAATGTTTTTAACCCTGCAATGAATTGTCACTTGTCATAATAAAAATCTGTCATATTTTTGCACTTTAAAAGCTTGCCGCTTCTCCTTTTACCTATAGTTAGGGATAGGGGTAAAAAAAATGCGTGGGCTCCAGCTGCATTTTCTATTGCTAGATAAGGGTAATCCAAGCAGCTACTGGTTGTTAACCCCCACTGTTTGGTGTTACCTTCACTGGCAATAGAAAATCCAGGGAAGTCCTTTTTTTTAAGCTTTTTGCTAAAATACTAAAACAAAATTATGTTGGCTTCGCCATATTTTTGTATGCTAGCCAGGCACAGCAGGCAGGTATGGGCTGCCCCCAACCCCAGATGCCTATTTGTACCCGGCTGGGAACCAAAAATATAGGGAAGCCCAGACATGACTGGAATGGAGCTTCCTGTGTTATACGCACCAGACTCTGCTATATACCTTACCTGCCTGCCTATATACACTGCCTGCATACACCTGAATTAGTCCTGAAAAGGACTGTTTGTTTAGATGGATTGTGTACCCTACCAAGTACCTACCTAAGACACAAACTAAATCTGTCCCTAGCTCAGCAGCACCTCTCCCTACATTAGCTGACTGTGGATCAGAGTGATGAGCACAGCGCTGTCAGGTTTTATATAGACTCGATGACGCTGTGCGACCAGCTAATCACTGTAATGCCACAACCAACATGGCGATGGCATTACAGCGTGTGGCAGCCACCAATCCCTGCATGTAGACTGACTCTGTAAAGAGCGCCAACATGCAGGAAGGGGGAGATGAGCATGTGCCCAAGCATCTCGCCGGTACTCAGCGCTCGCTGAGTATCTCGAGTACTGAGATGCTTGGGCGAGCACCGAGTACTAACGACCATGCTCGCCCATCAGTAATAAACACTTGAAATAGATCCCTCTGTGTGTAAAGGCCCCGTTACACGCAGCAATATCGCTAGCGATATCTCTAGTGAGCGTACCCGCCCCCGTCGGTTGTGCGTCACGGGCAAATCACTGCCCATGGCACACAACATCGCTCGGACCCATCACACGGACTTACCTGCTTAGCAACGTCGCTGTTGCTGGCGAACCACCTCCTTTCTAAGGGGGCGGTTCGTGCGGCGTCACAGCGGCGTCACTAAGCAGCCGCCCAATAGAAGCGGAGGGGCGGAGATGAGCGGGCCGAACATCCCAGCCACCTCCTTCCTTCCGCATTGGCGGCGGCCACAGGTAAGCTGTAGTTCGTCGTTCCTGAGGAGTTACACGTAGCGATGTGTGCTGCCTCGGGAACGACGAACAATCTGCATCCTCAACAATCAATGATTTTTTTGAAAATGAACGACATGTCAACGATCAACGATAAGGTGAGTATTTTTGATCGTTCACAGCCGTTCCTTGGTGTCACACGCAACGACGTCGCTAACGATGCCGGATGTGCGTCACGGAATCCGTGACCCCGGCGATATATCCTTCGATATGTCGTTGCGTGTATCGGGGCCTTAATGACTCTATACAGTGCGTCCACCCATATTCTGTCCACCGCCATTAACTTGAGATCGGCGGCAGCTATAGGCATAGAAGTGGTGTCTAGGTATAGTAAAGTATCCATGCGCTATGCAATGAAACCACCTATAATGCCACCTGGTGAAAAACAACGGAATTAGCATTTTTATCTCGAAAACGGAACAAGATAGAGAAAAAAGTGAATTACAAAGTTGTAGAGCATCATCAATTAAGATTTGACACCTTGCATATAGAAATGCTATGATTAGAACTTGTAAAACTCACAAGGCTGCGGACGTGAAGAGATACCTCATGGAGACCTCATTGGGTATGGTGGCTGCGTGGAGTGGCCTCCACGCTAACCTGACCTGACCCCATTGGACTTCTTTCTTCGAGGTCACATCAAACAGCAGGTGTATGCGACCCCTCCACCAACATTGCAGGACCTTCCACGACGTATTACAGATGCTTATGTAAACGTGTCACCTACCATATTGCACAACGTGCAGTAAGATACAGTATGCTGTCCAGAGTCCAGATGTGCATTGCAGCTGACGGAGGCCACTTTGAGCATCAAAGTTAAATGAGCGCCATATGCATGACCAGCATTCAATGTTTTGGGGGGGTCATTGGTTTCATATCATAGCATTTCTGTGCAAGGTGTCGATTCGTATTGAATTGATGATGCCCTAGAATTTTTTTATTCACTTTTTTTCTCTACCTCATTCCGTTTTTGAGATAAAAATGCTAACTCCATTGTTTTCCACCAGGTGGTGCTATAGGTGGTTTCATTGCATAGCGCATGGATACTTTACTATACCTAAACACCCCTTCTATGCCTATAGCTGCCGCCGTTCTCAAGTTAATGGCGGTGGACAGGATATGGGTGGACACACTGTATAATATATGTTTCCCTTTTTGTATTGAATAACTGAAATAAATTAACTTTTTGATTATATTCTAATTTCTTGGGAAGCATTTGTATAAGCAAATCTTTTAAAAGTTTAATTATGCAGCTTTGCTAAATTTTTCCAGGAAATTTAATTTTTGAAAAATCGAAAGTACCACAATGCCTTATATTGCTCTGGATCAAATGTGTTTAACACTCTTAATCACCTATCTTTTTCCCACTATTTATAATATTCTCTTTATCTTCCATACTAATCTTCTTTACTGCTATACTGTTCCCTGACTGGGCTCATTCACATGGCTATATTTTTGGTCCGAGTGCTATCCATTTAAATAAAGCATCACACTCGTTCAAATGTGGCAAATTAATGATTCTTTACAATGACCAATTCGGCTTGTTAAAAACTATCACAGCATGCATGTGTTTTCTTCCACAGTCACATGGTACTCTAAGTCTAAGGCGGGCTTTGCACACTGCGACATCGCAGCCCGATGCTGCGATGCCGAGTGCGATAGTGCCCGCCCCTGTCGCAGCAGCGATATGTGGTGATAGCTGGCGTAGCGAAAATTATCGCTACGCCAGCTTCACACACACACTCACCTGCCGTGCGACGTCCCTGTGGCCGGCGGCACGCCTCCTTGTTATGGGGGCGGGTCGTGCGGCGTCACTGTGACGTCACACGGCAGGCGGCCAATCGGAGCGGAGGGGCGGAGATGAGCAGGATGTAAACATCCTGCCCATCTCTTTCCTTCCGCATATCCTACGGAAGCCGCAGTGAGGCCGGTAGGAGATGTTACTCGCTCCTGCGGCTTCACACACAGCGATGTATGCTGCCGCAAGAGCGAGGAACAACATCTGACCGTCGCGTCAGCGTAATCATGGATTACGCCGACGCTGCACCGATGATACGATAACGACGCTTTTGCGCTCGTTAATCGTATCATCTAGGCTTTACACACTGCGATGTCGCATGCGATGCCGGAAGTGCGTCATTTTCAATTTGACCCCACCGACATCGCACCTGCGATGTCGCAGTGTGCAAAGCCCGCCTAAGGCTAGAGTCACACTTGCGAGTGCTTCGAGTGTAACTCGCGCGAGTCTCTCATTGAATCATCCGGCACAGACTCGCACTCTCCTGACAGGAGCGGGTCGGTTGCATGTACAGTGCCTACAAGTAGTATTCAACCCCCTGCAGATTTAGCAGGTTTGATAAGATGCAAATAAGTTAGAGCCTGCAAACTTCAAACAAGAGCAGGATTTATTAACAGATGCATAAATCTTACAAACCAACAAGTTATGTTGCTCAGTTAAATTTTAATAAATTTTCAACATAAAAGTGTGGGTCAATTATTATTCAACCCCTAGGTTTAATATTTTGTGGAATAACCCTTGTTTGCAATTACAGCTAATAATCGTCTTTTATAAGACCTGATCAGGCCAGCACAGGTCTCTGGAGTTATCTTGGCCCACTCCTCCATGCAGATCTTCTCCAAGTTATCTAGGTTCTTTGGGTGTCTCATGTGGACTTTAATCTTGAGCTCCTTCCACAAGTTTTCAATTGGGTTAAGGTCAGGAGACTGACTAGGCCACTGCAACACCTTGATTTTTTCCCTCTTTAACCAGGCCTTGGTTTTCTTGGCTGTGTGCTTTGGGTCGTTGTCTTGTTGGAAGATGAAATGACGACCCATCTTAAGATCCTTGATGGAGGAGCAGAGGTTCTTGGCCAAAATCTCGAGGTAGGCCGTGCTATCCATCTTCCCATGGATGCGGACCAGATGGCCAGGCCCTTTGGCTGAGAAACAGCCCCACAGCATGATGCTGCCACCACCATGCTTGACTGTAGGGATGGTATTCTTGGGGTCGTATGCAGTGCCATCCAGTCTCCAAACGTCACGTGTGTAGTTGGCACCAAAGATCTCGATCTTGGTCTCATCAGACCAGAGAACCTTGAACCAGTCTGTCTCAGAGTCCTCCAAGCGATCATGAGCAAACTGTAGACGAGCCTTGACATGACGCTTTGAAAGTAAAGGTACCTTACGGGCTCGTCTGGAACGGAGACCATTGCGGTGGAGTACGTTACTTATGGTATTGACTGAAACCAATGTCCCCACTGCCATGAGATCTTCCCGGAGCTCCTTCCTTGTTGTCCTTGGGTTAGCCTTGACTCTTCGGACAAGCCTGGCCTCGGCACGGGAGGAAACTTTCAAAGGCTGTCCAGGCCGTGGAAGGCTAACAGTAGTTCCATAAGCCTTCCACTTCCGGATGATGCTCCCAACAGTGGAGACAGGTAGGCCCAACTCCTTGGAAAGGGTTTTGTACCCTTTGCCAGCCTTGTGACCCTCCACGATCTTGTCTCTGATGGCCTTGGAATGCTCCTTTGTCTTTCCCATGTTGACCATGTATGAGTGCTGTTCACAAGTTTGGGGAGGGTCTTAATTAGTCAGAAAAGGCTGGAAAAAGAGATAATTAATCCAAACATGTGAAGCTCATTGTTCTTTGTGCCTGAAATACTTCTTAATACTTTAGGGGAAACAAACAGAATTCTGGTGGTTTGAGGGGTTGAATAATAAATGACCCTCTGAATAAACTTTTCTCAATTAAAAAAAAAAAAACAGAAATAACATTCTTTTTTGCTGCAGTGCATTTCACACTTCCAGGCTGATCTACAGTCCAAATGTCACAATGCCAAGTTAATTCCGAATGTGTAAACCTGCTAAATCTGCAGGGGGTTGAATACTACTTGTAGGCACTGTATGTCTATGCAGCTGAGATGCTTCTGTCCTGAGAGTGCGAGTCCATGCCGGATGATTCAATGAGAGACTCGCGCAAGTTACACGCGAGGCACTCCCAGGTGTGACTCTGGCCCAAAGGGCCATTTACACGCTGCAACATCGCTAACGATATATCGTCTGGGTCACGGTGTTTGTGACGCACATCCGGTGTCGTTAGCGACATCGCAGCGTGTGACACGTACGAGCAACCTTCAACGATCACAAAAGAGGTAAAAATCGTGGGTTTTGGAGAGGTCGTTAAATCACCAAATATCGTTAGCTGGGCAGTAGCGATGTTGTTTGTCGTTCCTGCGGCAGCACACATCGCTATGTGTGACACCGCAGGAACGAGTAACAACTTCGCACCTGTGGCCGCCGGTAATGAGGAAGGAAGGAGGTGGGCGGAATGTTAGTTCCGCTCATCTCCGCCCCTACGCTTCTATTAGGCGGCCGCATAGGGACGTCGCTGTGACGCCGAACAAACCGCCCCCTTAGAAAGGAGGCGGATCGCCGGCAACAGCGATGTCGCTAAGCAGGTAAGTACATGTGACGGGTGTTAGCGACGTTGTGCGAAATGAGCAGCGATTTGCCCGTGATGCACAACCAACGGGGGCGGGTACGCTCGCTAGCGATATCGGTACCAATATCGCAGCGTGTAAATTACCCTTAAGGTTCCGTGAAAGTCTCTGGGTTCAAGTGCAGTCTGATTTTCACAAACTCTCAGGAAGGAGAAGGTGGAGAACCGTTTTTCTTTTACCTCCAACGCTGAGGAAAACTTATGCCACTATGAACAAATGCTAATCAGAGTGTGATTAGCATAATCAGACCATATTTCATGTGATGACTCCTGTGTTCACATGACTAAGGTCCTGTAAACAAACAGCCAAGTACTGGCTGTTACAGGAGATGATCATTTTTCCTGGTCTGAGCGATGGTGCTCTGATCGGGAGAAATGAATGAGCGATCAGATTGCTGATCCTTATAGTCCCCTAGGGGACCTAGTAAAATTAAAAAAAAGTGAAAAAAAAGAAATGTTTTAAAAAATAAAAAAATAACTGTTCAAATCCCTCCTTTTCACCCTATTGAAAATTAAAGGGTTAAAAAATATACAGTACAGACCAAAGGTTTGGACACACCGTCTCATCTCTAGAACAACTGTTAAGAGGAGACTTCGTGCAGCAGGCCTTCATGGTAAAATAGCTGCTAAGAAACCACTGCTAAGGACAGACAACAAGCAGAAGAGACTTGTTTGAGCTAAAGAACACAAGGAATGGACATTAGACCAGTGGAAATCTGTGCTTTGGTCTGATGAGTCCAAATTTGAGATCTTTGGATCCAACCACCGTGTCTTTGTAGAAAAGCTGAACGGATGGACTGTACATGCCTGGTTCCCACCGTGAAACATGGAGGAGGAGGTGTGATGGTGTGGGGGTGCTTTGCTGCTGACACTCTTGGGGATTTATTCAAAATTGAAGGCATACAGAACCAGCATGCCTACCACAGCATCTTGCAGTGGTGTGCTATTCCATCTGGTTTGCGTTTAGTTGGACCATCATTTATTTTTCAACAGGACATTGACCTCAAACACACCTCCAGGGCTATTTGACTAAGAAGGAGAGTGATGGGGTGCTACGGCAGACAACCTGGCCTCCACAGTCACCAGACCTGAACCCAATCGAGATGGTTTGGGGTGAGCTGGACCGCAGAGTGAAGGCAAAAGAGCCAACAAGTGCTAAGCATCTCTGGGAACTCCTTCAAAACAGTTGGAAAACCATTTCCAGTGACTACCCCTTAAAGCTCATCAAGAAAATGCCAAGAGTGTGCAAAGTAGTAATGAAAGCAAAAGGTGGCTACTTTGAAGAACCTAGAATATAAGACATATTTTCAGATGTTTCACACTTTTTTAAGTATTTCATTCCACATGTTTTAATTCATAGTTTTGATGCCTTAAATATGAATCTACAATTTTTAGAGTCAGGAAAATAAAGAAAACTCTTTGAATGAGGAGCTGTGTCCAAACGTTTGGTCTGTACTGTATATATATATATATATATATATATGTATATATATATATATATATATATATACATATATACATACATATACGCTCGATCCATCAAAATATAAAATCAATTAATCTGATCAGTAAACAGCGGAAGAAAGAATTCCAGACGCCAAATTTACATTTTTTGGTCGCCACAAATTTTGTGCAAAATGCAATAACAGATGATCAAAATATAGCATCTGCACAAAAATGGTACGGTTAAAAACGTCAGCCCGAGATTCAAAAATTAAGCTAACAATGAGCAATAGATCCCAAAAAATGAGAATGCTACGGGTCGTGGAAAATGGCGCAAAACGTACGCTACTTTTTTCGGGCAAACTTCTGATTTTTTTTTTAACCCGTTAGATAAGAATAAACCTCTTCATGTGTGGTGTCTACGAACTCGCACTGACCAGAAGCCTCACAGTGACACATCAGATTTACCACACAGTGAACGCTGTGAATAAAATATCTCAAAAACAATAGTGCAATTACACTTTTTTTGCAATTTTTCCGCATTTGCAATTTTTTTGCCGTTTTACAGTACAGTGGTACCTCGCTTAACGAGTAACCCACTTAACGAGAATTTCGCGTAAATTTGTAACCCGCTTTACGAGAAAGCTTTGCTGTATGAGCGAAATCCTCACCGCACACACTTCCGGTTCCGTACATCCACCGCGCTCTGACACGCACTTGCAGTCCACATAAACACACACATGTACGCACAAACACACACAAACACACACGCACGCACGCACATACAGTGTTATGCTCACCTTACCTTCCGTTCCACCGCCGATCTCATGGTTCTTGTAGTTCCCGGGTACATCGCGACGTCCTTGCGGCGAACTACAAGACCCAGGAGGTCTGCGATGGAACGGAAGGTAAGGTGAGCATATAATATAACATAATATGTGTACCTTTCGTTTCATCGCCGGCCTCCTGGGTCCTGTAGTTCGCCGCTCTACTCCAGTCCACGCTTTGTATTGGCATCCATAGCAACGAGGGAGGAACTTCCTGTCGCCACTACTGAAAGGCAGCGCGCTGGCCAATCAGAGGCAAGCGGCTCTGCCTTTAACGTCAGCGCTCTGGCCGGGAAGTTCCTCCCTCGTCGTTATGGTAACGTGATACACAGCCCGGCCCCGTACCAGAGAACAGCAAGTCCCAGGAGACCGGCGATGGAACGGAAGGTAAGGTGAGCACATAATATGTGTGTGTGCATGCGTGCATGTGTGTTTGTGTGAGTTTGTGTGTGTTTGTACGTGTGTGGAATGACAGAATAGGGGACCAGGATGGGAAATTTAACACGTTGTGGAACGAATCGTTTGCATTGCAATGATTTCCTATGGGAAATCTTGCTTTGCCTAACGAGCAACTTGGTTAACAAGCATACTCCCAGAACAGATTGTTCTCGTTAAGCAAGGTTCCACTGTACAGTACACTATATGGTAAAACTCTTGGTTTCATTTAAAAGTACAGCTCGTTCCACAAAAACAAGCACTCACATTACCATATTGACTGAAAAATAAAAAAAGTTACGTCTCTCGGAAGAAGAATGGCGAGAAAACCCGGAAAGCGCAAAATTGGCCGGTCGTGAAAGGGTTAAAAATTTATCAAAAAAACCTGATGGCACATTTTTAATAATAATAATAATAATAATAATAATATTCAATGTTATAGCGCCATTTATTCCATGGCACTTTACCAGCGAACACGGGTATGCATAAAAACAAGTACAGCAATCATGAATGTTACAAAAACAGACTGGTACAGGAGGAGAGAGGATCCTGCCCTCAAGGACTCACAGTCTACAGGGGATGGGTGAGGGTACAGTAGGTGAGGACAGAGCTGGCTTCAGAGTGGTGTACTGGTGTGAGAGTTATTGCAGATTATAAGCTTGTCGGAACAAATGGGTTATCAGGTTCCTTTTGAAGGTTTCCACGGTAGGTGAAAGTCTGATATGTTGTGGTAGAGCGTTTCATAGTATGGGAGAGGCACGGAAGAAATCTTGTAGGCAATTGTGAGAAGAGGAGATAAGATAGGAGTAGAGAAGTAGATCCTGTGAGGATCTGAGGTTGCGTGCAGGTAAGTACTGGAAGACTAGGTCAACAGCCCTTTGCCTGCTGTGGCGATCTACGGATTGAGACAAACAGCCTAGGAAGGCAAGAAAGAGTATTATTATTATTATTATTTATTATTATAGCGCCATTTATTCCGTGGCGCTTCACAAGTGAAAGAGGGTATATGTACAATAATCATTAACAGTACAAAACAGACTGGTATAGGAGGAGAGAGGACCCTGCCCGCGAGGGCTCACAGTCTACAGGGAATGGGTGAGGGTACATTAGGTGAGGACAGAGCTGGTTGCAAAGTGGTGTACTGGACTGAGGGTTATTGTAGGTTGTAGGCTTGTTGGAAGAGATGGGTCTTGAGGTTCCTCTTGAAGCTTTCCATGGTAGGGGAGAGTCTGATATGCTGAGGTAGAGCGTTCCAGAGTATGGGAGAGGCACGGGAGAAATCTTGTACGCGATTGTGGGAAGAGGAGATAAGAGAGGAGTAGAGAAGGAGATTTTGTGAGGATCTGAGGTTTCGTGCACATAGGTACCGGGAGACTAGGTCACAGATATAGGGAGGAGACAGGTTGTGGATGGTTTTGTATGTCATGGTTAGTGTTTTGAACTGGAGTCTTTGGACAATGGGAAGCCAGTGAAGGGATTGGCAGAGAGGGGAGGCTGGGGAATAGCGAGAAGAGAGGTGAATTAATCGGGCCGCAAAGTTTAGGATAGATTGGAGGGGTGCAAGAGTATTGGAAGGGAGGCCACAGAGAAGGAGGTTGCAGTAGTCGAGGCGGGAGATGATGAGGGCATGCACTAGTGTTTCTGCAGTTTCTTGGCTAAGGAAAGCATGAATCCGGGAGATATTTTTGAGAGTTGTAGTAAGCAAGAGGTGAAGAGGGCTTCCATATGTGACTTGAAGGATAGAGTCGAGTCAAGGGTTACTTTTTAATTATAGAAAAAAAAACAAAAAAGCCAACTCAACTCAAAAATGGCATGTATTATAAGATGTGCACTGCACTAAAAATTCGAAACTGTACTATTTCAAAATTTGAGATTTTTGGCAAAAAAGTTACCCCGCTACGTCACGACAAATCTCTTTGGGGCAGTCCTACTTTAAAATATTTTATTTAAAATGTGCCATATGGCCTCAGATATGAAAAAGTAGAACTGATTATAGTTTACCTCCACCTCGCCATGCACCTCAATTTGGTTTGTTTTTCCACCTGTCTTGATTTTGGCAATTGGTGGCTGTTCACATTCAGCCATTAAGCCCTGTCCTCAAGCTATTTATTTCATGCAGCATTTACTTGGGCCTGTCCTGCCCACCGCCATGACTCATGGGTACAGGATTGAAAAGCACAGGTAAGTGCTGCTATAAACAGTTATACTTTTTCATATGTGAGGCCGTATGGCACATTTTAAATATAATATATTTTACAGTAGGACTGCTGCAAAGAGATTTACCATGACGTGGCGGGGTAGCTCAAGAAATTGCAATTTGTTGCCAAAAATCTCAAATTTTAAATTAGTACAGTTTGGAATTTTTAGTGCAGTGCACATTTTATAATACATGTCATTTTGAGTTGAGCTGGCTTTCTTGTTGCTTTTTTTTCTTACTATTTATTATGTTTTAATGCTTTTACACAATAAAAACAATTTTATAGAAATAAGAAATATTTTTGCATTTCTATATTCTGAGAGCAATAGCTTTTATATTTTATTGTGGATGGGGCTGAGTGGGGGTTTATTTTTTACAAGACAAGATGGCTTGATCAGTGATATCATTTCTATTTATCTGTAACTTTTTGATTTCATTTTTTTCTAGTGGTATGATAAAAAAGCATTGTTCTTGACAAGGTTTTTATTTATTTTGTATTGTGTTCTTTGATAGGATTAACCAGTATGACAGTCTTATGCTATGTGCCCTCGTTGCGTATTTGCATGCAGTTACGCTGCGTTCTGCACTGCAGCGTAACTGCATGCGTCCTGCGTCCCCAGCACAATCTATGAAGATTGTGCATAATCCATGCCCATGTGGCGTTTTAGAACGCAGCGATTTGCATGCTGCCAAATCGCTGCATTCTAAAAAGCAACATGTCACTTCTTTCGTGCGCTCTACATGCGGTCTCTATTCTGTCTATAGGGACAGGCAGCATCCAGAGTGCACGAATTCTGCAGTCACCAAAGCTTCAGAACAGAGCTTTTCAGCTGCGCTCTGAAGCGCACATGCAGTAACAATACGCTGCAGTGCAGAGCGCACACACGTGGGCACATAGCCTTATAGAGACGTTCTGAACATACTGTAGCAGTACAAAATGTACTTTTTTGTTTATTTTTGTTTCTTCATAAATATATGAATTTATTGGTATAATATATTTAGAATTTTTTCGCTCTTTATTTTGTGATTTTTTTGAGATTTTTAAAATATTTTACAACATTTTTAATTTCTATACCTATGCACAGGACGGGATATCAACTTTCCCTAGTCTGATCTTTGATCTAATACTCGATATATAATAATGTATTAGATCAGCTACTTAGCCATAGGCAGGAGGTGGGTCAGGTCCCGCTTCTTCTAATAGTGAAGCCTGCATGGGGTGTTGGGATGGTGTGCTTTGCTGAACGACACATTATTCCTTATTTAAGGCATTTTTACCTGACATAGCTCCCACAGCATTTTGCAACAACATCCCATACCATCTGGATTGTACTTAGTGACCTAATAATTTGTCTTGCAACAGGACAAAGACCCAAACACATCCCTACGATATATAATGTGTATGCAACAAAGAACAAAATGTATTGTGTTTTGCACCAAAAATTATAATCTCCATATATACCCGACATTAACAGAATTGAGAATGTTTGAGATGAGCTGGACCACTGAGTGAAGGAAGTGTAGCCAACGAGTGCTCTGCTCTTCTTTGAATGTCTTCAAGACTGTTGAATAGATTTTTCAGGTGATTACTTCATGATAACACAGAACCCATTCATTCTCATACCAATAAACTGACACAGACACTTGAATATGGTTGGAAAAATTGGCCGTATTGTTTTTATTAAGGGTTACCAAACTTAACCAGATCTCATAAAAACCATAACCATCATAAAAATACCACTTTAACCTTAAAGATACCATTTTACTGTACTGAATACCAGAATCCACCCATGGCCAATGGGCGATTTTACCCCACTAGGACACTAATTCCTCATTAGTGACCCCCCACACATCCACAGCCATTTTTCCACCATACTCTGAAGTCCAAGATTGAAAATATCAATACCTATGTCCGTCCGATAGATGTACTCCATCAGGCCAATAAAGGCCACCCTCAAAAACCCCTAAATCCACATGCCTAAATGAAAACTCACCCAAGGAATTGAAAAATTTAGCAAAAACCCTATTTATTCTTTTCCTAATGTTTTTCATAAATCCAAACTGAGAACAATTCCAACCAATCCAGGAATGATTTCCGAAAATACAACGGAAGCTGTAGGATAAAAGGTTCTTAACAAAATTAATGTCCCTTTCAGCCCGAGAGATAAACTCAAGATTCTTCACCCTACTCAAATCATCACCTCCCAGGTGGATTATTAAAAAATCCGGTGACTGATATCGCCTAGCACTCCTCTTCAGCTCAGCTATCAGGTGCTCCCATCTCCTACCTCTACAACTAATCCAAAAATTAATTAACTTGATCATGTGAAAAAGAGAGCTTTTCTGTGTACCTCCGCACAGCAGCCCGCTTCTGGGCCAAATAAATAAACGAACGCCCAACAATCCACACGATTAAGGGTTCTGAAAATAAATATAATTAATTAAACAAAAAATTCGGTCAAACATATAACTTGTACTTACAAGAAGTCCATCTCCCCAACTTCATAATTCTACTTTTTTTTTTTTTTTATTACCAAAGCTAGCTGCTACTGTAGCAGCGCCAATTTTGAATGAATGTGATTACAATTTTAAATTGCTCTTACTGCAACTAACCAAACAGTGTTTTAACATTGCATTAAATTGGAACCTAGTAGCCGGATCTCCAGACCTGTGCAAAAATGAAGCATTACCAAGATGCGGACAAATCGAAAACCAATGCCTGAGATTCGCAACCAGACAGACCCTTGAACTTCTAATAGTTGATAGCTTAACCAATTGCCTTTTGCCGAGTTGATCAGTTTTTGAACATACAATAAAAATCAAACAATGACCTCTAAATACTTTCACATCATTAACCAATAGACCACCTACCACTTTCTTACTTGGCGACACTAATTCAGATATACGCAAAGCTGCCAAAAATGCTATCACACATGCAGTCCTAAATAAAGCTGCTTCAAAGTCATCCATACAAACCGAACCTAAGGTAACCCATAACTCTTCCAGCAATTCCACCCAAAATGGGACGTCTAACATCAGCCTGCCTGGAGCTTCTCTTAAGCCCTTTCAAAAACTGCCTGAACGAAAACAGAGATTCAAAACCCCACAATTTAAGAAAAAAGGAAACCCCAGACAAAGCTTAGTGTAGTGTTGCATAACTAATACCAAATGACAGCTCAAAGTGAACATATTCCCACACAACAGATAAATTACTACATAACAATTAAAACCCTTCCCTCACAAAAACTCCTCCATCTTACCCATGCGGCAGTATATGCTGCCCATGTATTCGAAGCTAAAGAATTTTTAATATATACTGGTATTAAATTCCAAACACTACCCATAAGTGCTCTGGACAGGGCAACTCTTTTCTTCCCTCCTGCGCTCCGTCCCTCAGACTGGTCAGCCGCTGCAAGCAAGATAAAAGTGAAACAACCTCTAGCTCCTGAACAGAGACATCTTCAACCAAATATTATATTTCAAACACTGAAAACCAGCTGTCTCACAACCTTCACTGCCCAAAAACATTTTGAAGAAAGGGTATTGATCCCGAAAACAACCCCTTCACTACTAGACCGAAGACTAATCCTCTTATTGGAAAGCATACTACCAAAGATAGAAACAGAAACAAGAACTGAAAACAAATCCAAAACATCTCTCTTATTATTTAAACCAACCTCAACCCACTTCTCCTGCCAGGTCCCTGTTGACCAAGCCATACCAAAACAAACTAAAAAACCAAAACCACTATCTGTGCACATGCTCAAACCAAGATCCTCTGAAGAACAAAACCGATCCTGAAAACACGTAATTCCATTTAGCTCACACAAAACACTCTGCCAAACCAATAAAACCTCCCTCATTTCAGCCGACACCCGAACATGCACATCTGCCGAATTCAAACCTTTGATACTCTCATACAACCGTCGGCAGAACACCCTCCCCATAGGGATAAATCTGAGAGCAAAGTTCATCGATCCCAACAGAGATTGTAATTCTCGAAGGGTAACCTTTCTTTTAGCAGAAATTTCCTCTACCAAGCTTTGCAAGTGAGACAATTTTTCCTTTGGAAAGCTGTATTCCATAGCCACAGAATCAATTGAAATTCCTAAAAATTCTATTTTCTGGCATGGGAATACCGTTTTTATCTTGGCCACGGGAACCACAAAATGTTCCATGACCATTAAAAATTTTTGAACCAATTCCATACATAAATTCGAGCCCCCGTGGCCAATAAACAAAAAATCATCAAGATAGTGCAGGACTCCACCAGCAAGTACTGAATCCTGCACTACCCAATAAAGATAAACATTTGAAATAAAAACGCGACAATGCGAACCCCATCGGGAGGCATCTATCGAAATAAAATTCACCATTAAAGAAAAGAAAAACAAGAGAGTTAAACCTTGAAGGGTGTACTGGAAGCAGCCGAAATGCAGACTTGATGTCCGATTTTGCCAGTAGGGCCCCCCTGACCAAATTGCCTAAGGAGCTCTACTGCCATATCAAACGACACATAGCTAACTGAAGCTACTCCGGTATCCACCTCGTCATTGAGCGACCCACCTTTAAGATATGAAAGGTGATGGATTACCCTGAAAGAGCCAGCTTCTTTCCTAGGTACTATCCCTAATGGTGAAATACGAAAATTAACAAAAGGTGGTCCAGGGAAAGGCCCTGCTAAATTACCTAACCATAGCTCTTTTCCGATGTGTTTAACAACACGGTAGGGCTAACATACGGTAAATTCTTAACTAAAACACATCCTAAACCTGTAAAATAAGGAACAAAAAAACATGTTTAAAGCCCTTATATATTATTTTGGCTTTCTCCCTGTCTGGGTACCGCTTTAACCATGGCAGCATTTTTCCCAAGCTCACAAGAGTCTGTGCTTTTGAAAAAAAAAAAAACTCCCAAGGATTATAAACCTGTTGACCCACTGACCCACCCCGTTTACATCATCTGGCTAAAAGGGGAGAACCATCACAGTATGAGCACTCATGCCACCCTCATGTGCATCAGGCTGTACATGTGTGTGTATGGTGTCTACTCTACTTCCCCTGCATGAACTCAGCGCACACGCTGTAAATGAACTCCCTAACACTGTCCCTATTACCTACTCCAGTGTTAGTACCGAGGGAATAGGATAGCTCACCAGACTTGCAGGGACGATCACCAATCCTGTCGGTTGTCTCCAGCAGCTGGGAAGCAAAGGCTGCGCCGGCTGCAGCGGTAGGCCCTGAACTACATCCCGCTTCACCGCTCTCGCTCCCGGAGTCCTCCGAAGACCAGGCCTGTAGCGCTGCCGCTGCACTAGAGCTCTTTTGCAGCAGCGACGGCAAGCTACAGCCCAGACCGAAGTCATCACCCGCCAGCGGCCTGAAGAACCCATCTTCTTCTGGAGCGGCGGAAGCCAGACATCCGACATCCTGGCCAGCGGACACCTCGTGATGACGCGACAACCAGCCAGCCCGTGATGCCCAATTCTTGTGATACCACTGGGACTGACCGCGAAGATCTCGCCCGACTGCCTCTTCCTTCACCGCGGGACTGGTTCAGCGATGCCACCGACGACCTCTTCCAAGCGCCGCTACTCTTCGCTCCAGCCAACCTCCGACCCGATCTTCCTCCGGACGCCAGTGGTGAGTACACTTCTTTCCTTTTCCTCGACCTCCGAGCACTGACCGAAACCTCCACTGGAGTCACACCCGAACCAGGAACAGGTACTACGGACACCTCGCCCCGCTCCATACCGCACACTTCAGCGGTACCATCCCAAGGCAGGCTCTCATTGCCTTCTTCCTCGCCAGCTCTCCTGAGCATTTGTTGCAGCAGTGACTTCATGATTCATGACAAATCACTTGATCCTGTCAGCTGTGACTGACACAGCTGACTAAAACCCAGATATTTATACAAACTCCTTTCCACACAAAATTGACAATAACCAATCAATATTTCATAAACACCCGCACAGTCAACTGATTGGCTACATGCCAGCTGACTCACGTTACCAGGCAGAAAAATCCTCCTCATAATAACCAAAATAGGGTCCGTGCTATCATGACAATCCCAAAGCTACATGCCATGGGATTTTACATGAAGCTGCTTGAGATAATGTCAAAAGTTTGCAAAGTTGTCATTAGAGCAAAAAGGATACCTTGAGAAATCCAAGGATTAACACATGTTCATATTTGTTTTACATGTTTATTAACTTTTGGTTTCCATATGTGCTTCTTCTTGTTTTTTTTGCCTTCAGTCTGAATCTAGAATGTGCACATCCAAATGAGAACAAGGAAAACCATTGAATGAACAGGTGGGTCCAAACTTTTGAAACATACTGTATATACACAATCTTACTGTGTTCACATTTCCAATACTTTGAAAAATTAAGTTCTGTAAACTCTCACGTACCAATCATTAAATCCCGCCAGACTGCTGCATCTTTGGCCTGTTAAAAGAAGTGCATCTTAACGAGTGCAGATGCAAGCAGCCAGCCTACTTGGGTATAGCATCACATAGTGAATATTTAGAAGTTTGACTCTCTTTTTAACATCTTGAAATTGTGTCCATTTCTTCTATATTTCTAGAGTGTCCCTAATGCTGGGCCCTAAATAAGGAGCAGAGAGGATGATCTCTTTGACAACCCTAATAAACAACTATAGAAGACAAAAGGGGGACACACAGGGGGAAAAGCATGAACTTCTTATCATTAGATGACTCAGGTAGGAGTTCAGCAGAGCTTTGAGCAACTATATCACAATCACAGAGGAATACAAACCCCTGCTTGCAACCTCGGATTGAAGGGACTGAAAATATCATTAGCACAGTCCAAAGGAAGGAAGGGATATTTAAACACCAAGGGAATACTGATAACCAACAGGTGGGTGGAAGTCAAGCTTCTGCTGGGTACAAATGGGTGAGAAATTAATACAGCAGGAAAGCTACCTATACCAATGAATACTGACAGCAGGAACAATGAAATGTCAGGGAGCATTCTGCGCAGCCAAATGCTGTGACCTTCAATGGCCAGAAACCACATGACTGTCTGTCTGTCATACGTGACACACCCATGACAGCCTGATGGGCCTCATTACCTCTTTCAGACAGCTTAGTTGCTAAGCCATAGAAGATAATGTAGTATTACACTTGTACTGTAACTGCTATGAATACTACTATAACATCCACTGTAGTAGGCTCTGGCATGTTATCAGCTTAATATACTTTTTCATATACTCTCCTTATAACCCCCTTCTCCAAAACTTTATGCACTGCTAACACATTAGAAGAAAAAGTTGTTAATACTTCCAGTGAATGCTCTTGCTGTGCTGGAGCAGGTGTGTGAGCAAATCCTCCCTGCCTGGTGGCCACCTCCTTCTGATTATTAGCCAGTCTCTCAGAGGAGGCATCTACAGTGCCTACAAGTAGTATTCAACCCCCTGCAGATTTAGCAGGTTTACACATTCGGAATTAACTTGGCATTGTGACATTTGGACTGTAAATCAGCCTGGAAGTGTGAAATGCATGGCAGCAAAAAAGAATGTTATTTCTTTTTTCTTTTTTTTTTTAAATTGTGAAAAGTTTATTCAGAGGGTCATTTATTATTCAACCCCTCAAACCACCAGAATTCTGTTTGGTTCCCCTAAAGTATTAAGAAGTATTTCAGGCACAAAGAACAATGAGCTTCACATGTTTGGATTAATTAACTCTTTTTCTAGCCTTTTCTGACTAATTAAGACCCTCCCCAAACTTGTGAACAGCACTCATACTTGGTCAACATGGGAAAGACAAAGGAGCATTCCAAGGCCATCAGAGACAAGATCGTGGAGGGTCACAAGGCTGGCAAGGGGTACAAAACCCTTTCCAAGGAGTTGGGTCTACCTGTCTCCACTGTTGGGAGCATCATCCAGAAGTGGAAGGCTTATGGAACTACTGTTAGCCTTCCACGGCCTGGACAGCCTTTGAAAGTTTCCTCCCGTGCCGAGGCCAGGCTTGTCCGAAGAGTCAAGGCTAACCCAAGGACAACAAGGAAGGAGCTCCGGAAAGATCTCATGGCAGTGGGGACATTGGTTTCAGTCAATACCATAAGTAACGTACTCCACCGCAATGGTCTCCGTTCCAGACGAGCCCATAAGGTACCTTTACTTTCAAAGCATCATGTCAAGGCTCGTCTACAGTTTGCTCATGATCACTTGGAGGACTCTGAGACAGACTGGTTCAAGGTTCTCTGGTCTGATGAGACCAAGATCGAGATCTTTGGTGCCAACCACACACGTGACGTTTGGAGACTGGATGGCACTGCATACGACCCCAAGAATACCATCCCTACAGTCAAGCATGGTGGTGGCAGCATCATGCTGTGGGGCTGTTTCTCAGCCAAGGGGCCTGGCCATCTGGTCCGCATCCATGGGAAGATGGATAGCACGGCCTACCTGGAGATTTTGGCCAAGAACCTCCGCTCCTTCATCAAGGATCTTAAGATGGGTCGTCATTTCATCTTCCAACAAGACAACGACCCAAAGCACACAACCAAGAAAACCAAGGCCTGGTTCAAGAGGGAAAAAATCAAGGTGTTGCAGTGGCCTAGTCAGTCTCCTGACCTTAACCCAATTGAAAACTTGTGGAAGGAGCTCGAGATTAAAGTCCACATGAGACACCCAAAGAACCTAGATAACTTGGAGAAGATCTGCATGGAGCAGTGGGCCAAGATAACTCCAGAGACCTGTGCCGGCCTGATCAGGTCTTATAAAAGACGATTATTAGCTGTAATTGCAAACAAGGGTTATTCCACAAAATATTTTACCTAGGGGTTGAATAATAATTGACCCACACTTTTATGTTGAAAATGTATTAAAATTTAACTGAGCAACATAACTTGTTGGTTTGTAAGATTTATGCATCTGTTAATAAATCCTGCTCTTGTTTGAAGTTTGCAGGCTCTAACTTATTTACATCTTATCAAACCTGCTAAATCTGCAGGGGGTTGAATACTACTTGTAGGCACTGTATACTTTTATTATTATTATTATTATTATTATTATTATTATTTATTTATAGAGCACCATTAATTCCATGGTGCTGTACATGAGAAGGGGATTACATACAGAATACATATACAAGTTACAGTAGACAGACTAGTACACAGGGAAGAGGACCCTACCCTTGCGGGCTTACAGTCTATAGGATTATGGGGAGGAGACAGTAGGTGGGGTGTAGGTGGGGCGGCAGCTCCGCACGGTGGTGGGGCGGCAGCTCCGCACGGTGGTGGGGCGGCAGCTCCGCACGGTGGTGGGGCGGCAGCTCCGCACGGTGGTGAAGCAGTGAGGTCATACTTGTACCTAAGCATACACCGGTGTCATTTTGGTTGCAGGTGGAGGAGCAATAGACAGATGGAGAGATCTGGTCACATGCTCCTCCACCAGTAGCCATTTTATGGACTGGAGATCTGAACAGTCTGTGAAGAAAGCTGCAGTAATAGAGCAAGAGGAGAACCTGTCATACTGATATAATACTAAGTGCCAAACCATAAGGACCCCATTATGTCTGTAAAAATAAAGGAAATATGGCCAACTCCATTACCTCCTTTTGCTGCAAGCAATAAAGGCAGTAATTCAGAGTTTATAAGAGGCAAATGGTGCAAACATTTTTAATGAAACCCAAATGCAAAAAATAATTTTTAGCCCAAAATGCATGCATACATGTAATAAAAAATAAATTGTCGACAAAGGTGGAGAACCCCTTTAATGAAAATAAAACATAGCGGTTTAATTTTACCATACGGCACATTTCCTTGTGTGTTTTCTTTCCTAGTCGCTGAAAGTATATCTTAGTATCATAACGATATTCTTCACTTTTCAGCATCAGTGCGAGTTCAATTGATTTCTATGAGGATTAGGACTTTTGCAGATGGGAAATCTGTCATAAAAATGCCAATCTGCTGCTATGGTGACTATAGTTTAATTAAGAAGCAACATAACACTTCTCAGTATCTAGAGCAAGCAATCCGTACCAGTTACTGAGTTTTAATAAATTCTTTCTATTTAACTAAATACTAAACTGACATAGACTGTGCACCAGTTAGTATGTGATAAAATATTCTGGGGAGCATCACAGTTTATTGCTTCTTTTCCTACATGTAGATTGTTTAAAATTGCGTTCTTCACTAGTCTGCTTTGTAGCAGAAAATAGGTTCGCACAGACAGTAATTTATTCTCTGGGCAATTTTGCACCTCTGTAACTAGAGTAGCTATTGATAAAGGGATTTGTTTTGCACAATGTATGCAGTGAAGTATTACAGTTGGATTTTTATGTATTGTAAAATATTCAGTGTTTTTATTTTTAATTAATATTTGGGATTTGCAAATACAAACTAATGAAATGTGGCAAAGTTAATGAATGTAATAATACAATAAAGCAAAAGGAACTTTTTGTTTCTTTGTTGTTGTTTTCCCCTTTTTTTATAAAGGAAAAAGGCATGAGCTTCCAATAAAGTATCTTCCACTACTATAAGACTGCTCAATCAGTATCGGCACTCACAATAACGTCTTCTTGTGGTTTCTTTATTTCGAAATTTTCATATCCATTCAAATATCACGCGTTTTGGCTTTACAACAAACAGCCTTCTTCAGATATCTGTATGTTGTAAAGCTGAAAAGCATTATATTTGAATGGATATGAAAATTTCGAAATAAGGAAACCACAAGAAGACTATTGTGAGTGCCATTATCAAGTCACCAGTGATTGGGAATGTTCCCTGGAATTTTATAACACTATTCCTATATATATTTATTTGTTGTCACAAGATGTGAGCTAACCTTGGTAAACGTCCCTATGTTCGCCGAATAGCTCATCGAACCTTTTCAAACCCCATTGCATTCAATGGAAGGCCAATCACAAGGCAGAGAAAACACCTTTAGGGTGGTCGAAAAAGATCCAAAATAGCAAAAAAATGTTTTCCAGAGCAGCCGCACTGTTTTGGTATAGCCATTACCTATCTAGATTATTGACATAAGAAATATTAAAGTGGATGAGAGACAGGTAAATAGATGGTGCTCCCATACCTGTGCCAGTACAGACAAGACACAACTTGGAGACCCATCTTGGAGTCTTAATATATAAAAACATTTCAGGCAGAGAGCAGTACAGTGGAATCAATTGCCCCTCCCCCAATTTCCCCATAGTATCTTTGCACAGCGGTGAACTATGGTCCAGATGTGGCCAGGCATTTCCATTTTAAAAATAAAGAGGTGGATGAGTGACAGGATTAGGCTCTCTCTACCACTCCCTTGCCACTAAAGACAAGATACAACTTGGAGACCGATCTTGGAGTCTGGATATTTAAAAATATTTAATTCAGACAGAAGGACAGTAGCATTAGTTGCCTCTCCCCATATCCCAAGAGTGTCTTTGCACAGCAGGGAGGTATGGTTCATGCAACAAACAGGATGTGACATGGCATTTCAATTTTAAAAATGAAGACGTGCATGAGTGACAGAATTAGGCCTGCTGCTCCCACAGCCCTACCAGTACAAACAAGACACAACTTGGAGACCCTTACTGGAGTCTTGACATTTAAAAACATTTCAGACAGACAGCAAGACAGTGGCATCAATTGACCCTCAATACCTAGTTAGATAGTTCACTGGAATTTTTTTTAGCAGGCATTAAAAAGTACCAATACCTATTAAGATGCTTCACTGGCAACTTTTTAGCATGCAATTAGAAGTAGCATGAAATGCCGATTTGGGACACATACCTTTCCCTACACTGCACGTCCCTATTGTACACTATCGCTCTCCTTTCTCTTTCAACTACCTATGACTAAACCCTTAGGTAAGCTAAAGTGGTGGCAGCACCTTCACTAAGCTTTAACAATCACAAATTGGTGGCGATGCTGCATGTCCACATTTTATATGCAGAGGGACATATAAATTAGGCAGCCAATGACACAAGCTCTTTTGTCTGAACCTTGTGGATGTTTTCTTCTCTGTGATTAGCTGCAAGAACATTCACAAAAAAGTTAATAAAAAAAAGTGTGCTCTCTTCTGGCCTCTCCCCTCCCCCTCCCATCATTAAACACATCCTCCCATTCATCATACAGCACCACAATCCTATCGAAAAGCATGTGTAACTAGAAAAGCATTTTGGAAACAGCAAACAGTTACCAAACATAACCGATCATTATCGATTTCACAAAAATGCTCAAGTACCTGAGCTCAAACTGAACAGGAAAATGCTCATACTGAATTTGAAATTGGCAAACGTAAATCAAACAAGTTCTTTTATCTCTAGTAATAAGTAGAGATGAGATCAGCGAACCAGTGGAGGTTTGGGTTTGCCAGGTTAAAGTTCAGTTTGAAACCTTGACCCGGACCCCGAGCCCATATAAGTCAATGGTGACTTGAACTTCTGTGTTTTAAAATGGCTGTAAAATGGTGGTAGTATGAGCTAGGGGGCTGCAAAAGAATGCAAAATGGGGGCAATTGCCCTGCAAATAAATGTGGATAGAGAATAAATAAAAAAAATGACATGGGTTCCCACCTATTTTTGATAACAAGCACAGGTAAAGCAGCAGCTGTGGGCTACAACCCTCAACTGTCAGCTTTACCTTGTCTTATTATCAAAAATACAGGCAATCCCATGACATTTTTTAAAATTATTTAAATTAATAATTTAAAAAACAACATGGGCACCACCCTATTTTTAAAAACTTGATAAGGTAAAGCAGACAACTGGGGGCTGGTATTATCAAGCTGGAAAAGCGTATGTTATTTGGCCCCTTCCAGCCTAAAAATTGCATCCCGCAGCTGCCCCAGAAGTGGTACATCCCTTAGATGTGCCAATTCAGGTGCTTTGCCTGAGTCTTCCCAAGTGTCCTTGCATGGTGGCAATCGGGGTATTACTTTTGGGGTTGATGCCAGCTGCCAGTTTGTTGATGACTATTTATGAATTGATTGATGCTCCATTGTTCAGATCCATTATCCTGCCATTTACACCAAGATATGACCATGTTAGGTCATAATCACCACCTATGTCATCATGCTACATAGGACCCCGATGGTTGGCACAGTATGTCGCCGCAATACAGCTCTCTCTCTGCCTAACATCTTTTTTTCTGCTTTTCTTTGAAATATATAGTGTGCAATTTTTTAATGTATTAAGAAAATTATTTAGATATTTCTTGTAAAAATGTAAGATTCTACTAAAACCATAACTTTGAAGAAAACACTACTGACATATTTGGCTTATAAGAGAAAATTGACCACATTTTTGTCAAATTTAGATTTTAATTGTAGAACTTAATGCACATTTAATATGAAATGAGGATTTCATGTCACAACAAGACAGGTTTAGTGTGCAGTAGGATATATGAAATCTAAGAGAACTTTTTAAGGCTTCTATAATCCAAAAGGTTGAATAATAGAATATTAAATTTAGATTTTGAATAAAATATATTCAGCTCATTGTATTACAATGTCTTGGTGCCTGTTCGATCAATACTGTCAGTTTAGTGTGGCATTTCCAGTGGAAACAGAGGTAAGGCAGTTAAAAAATAAGACAAATTGAATGTTGAAAGTTATTTACAATCAGACAAGACAGGAACTGATGGCATTTATTCTGAATCAAGGACAACATAATATACACAAGTATAATCCATTCACTTAGATCTGTAAAGCATCAATGCTCATGTCAGCTGGATATGTCTACAAATCCTTTTCATTAGCTTACATTTTGAAAACCTTGCAGCTGCTAACTCATGGTTGCAGGCTAAAACACTTTAAAGGTGACTGAATGCAATAAATATGTATTTCCTTGCCTGTTACTTAGATTGTAACACCATCCAAAAGTTAACCAATTAAATGCTTGATTTAAGGCTTAGGTGTTTGCATGGATTTACTAAATTTAAAATAATAACTTATTCACTTTAGTTTTGGTTCCAATTTTGTTCTTTTGGAAACTTTTTTTTTTTGCTTAACTGCATATCATAGAATTTTTGTAAAAACTTTACAGAAATACCATACCCACTGTGCATGTGCCTGCAGTGAAAACCGGCTTTCCGAGCCGCAAGAATGTCAGTTGCTTGCTGCGGTGTCGCAAGTGTCATCTGTAGGGAGAATACAAATGAGAGACTGCAGTGCCCGAACCATGATTATGGCCACGGGCAGCTGTGGCCTCCTGCGTTCTAATGCGGAGGAGACTCGCAGCTCCGCAGGTCAGGATGCAGCAGGTCCTGATTGTGGGCATGCGTAGCACGCATGGGGCAAGGGGTTAAATTACTCGTCACCGGGTCGGTGAAGGTCAGGGGATGTCACGGGCTGGCCCTTTCGCCCAGTTTTGTGGCCCCAAGGTGTACAATAAAGGAGGGGTGGTAATGGAGGTTTGATTTTGCGACACCACCTGCGGTCTGTGGCCAGGGAATAGCTGACGCTGCTGTCGCTGTCCTCCAGAGCAGATGATAGTAGCAGCCAAGATTTTTCTGCTCCCCACAGGTGGATCGGGCCCCAGGGAGATGATGGGGGTAGTAGTTGTGCGTTGGGGTGCAGGGCTGAGGGCGCTGACAATAACCAGACAACACAGATTGGTAGTTTCTTTTTACCTTTACTAGTAACAGGTTGTAGTCCCGAGGTTACCGTGGTCCAGTCAGCCTAGTAGCAGGAAGGTCTCTATGCCAGGTACGTTGGAGACCTTCCTTTATGCGTTTTGGGTGTCAGATTCTCATGGATTGCAGCTACTTGGGGACCCCGGTTCTTGGTTGCTTAGTGCTATGTCCCTATCTGATGGGCAGCGCGAGCTGGTTATGAGGCCCGCGTGTTTCTCCGCAGCCTCGGGCTCTGTTTTGCTACTTCGCCTTAGGGCTTTGTTGGTGGGCCAGGAAACATGGAATCTGCTGCCCTCCGGATTTTACTACTGAGCCTTTAGTACCCTGTGATCTAGGACTCCGGTGTCCTGTACAATGCAATCGGTCCTGGAAAGCTTGCAGACAGCTCTCTTAAGGCGACCGGTCTCCTTCCTCTCCTCCAGGGTTCTGAGGTTTCACTTTCTGTTCCTCTGACTAACCCCTTCCCATCCCAGAATGCACAGGGGAGGCTCGTCCCAACCAGGACTTGAGCTCCCCCTACTGGTCTGAGTCAGGAAGTGTTGTGTGCAATGGTACCTGACATTGAGATTTTCCCCGCTGCTTCCAGACATAGCACTGTCCTTCAGGTGAAGAGAACAATGCCACTGTGGCTCCCATGACCACTGGGGTGCCACACATGTACCCGTACCGTTAGGCCATGAGTCTCCTCTGCAAGAGAAAGTAGGAGACTGCAGCTGCCCGTGCCCTTGATCAGGGTTCAGGTCACTGCTGTCTGTCACTTGTGTTCATGCTACGGAATACACTAGCGACTCTGCAGCAAAAAATTAACATGTTTGTGGCTCAGAAAGACACACCCCAGGTCAGTTTTTGCTGCGAGCCATACACGCACAGTGGGTATGGGATTTCTAAAAATCCCTTCCACTGTGCTTGTACTGTACAATGCAGCGTTTTGGATGTAGTGAAAACATGCTGCATCCAAAACGCTGCAAACACTGATTGAGGGCATGCACCCTAAGGCAATGTTCACATGTTTTTTTTACTACTTTTTTATGCAACCTAAACCTGATCATTTGGCTGTAGCTGCAGCCAAAACTCAGATTTCCCTGCCTTTTTTTGCTGTGCTTTTTTGTTGCGTTTTTCAGGATCCTAAAGAACAGCTTTGCTTCCACCTTGCAAGTACAAACAGTAAAAGGTGTTAGGCCACCAATACAAGACATGTGTGGCACCATAGAACAATGTTGGAAAAAAAGGTTTCTTGATCAAATTATTTAGCGGAAAAAAATATTAAGCCTGAAAAAATAGTGTCTATTCTGAACAAAAAAGCTGAATTAGTGTATGAAGCGTGAAGTAAAGCTACATGAGGTCATGAGGTCATGAAAAAATACACAAATTCAAAAGTAAAAAAGCTGGAGGGAGTTGAAACTGCAATGTTCAGGGTCTGTATCATATACCTAGTGTATGTGCATGGACCCTGAACATGGACTTCTCAGGGAAGTCCGTGTTACTGTTTGAGTTTGGCACTTCCTGAGTAGGACCCCATGACAGGGAGTAAAGCAGGCAACGTATACTATACTTACCAAATCTCACATGCAGCTGTCATACAGCTTCCAGGTCCAATCAATAAATCTCAGTCTGACTGAAATCACAAACGTTGTCACTGAGGATGGGCAAGGGAAGCAGTGAAAATGCATGAGATTTAATGAGCGGACCTAGAAGCAGCATGACAGCTGCACGGGCAACTCTGCAATTAAAATTGTCCTGCTTTAAACCCCATTCTGCTTTCTTTTGCAGCCACTAGCCCTTACTAACACCATTTTATAGCACTTAAGTGTGCGTCCCTTAGCCTTATATGGTGTTTAAGTCAGACACAAACTTCTTTGGGTTCACCCAGCTCTAGTCTTGATACATGGTGGCCAGCAACTTTTGTTTGGCCACACAGCAGAGCTTGAAAGGTGAAGAGTGCTACTTTATTTGTGGAGCAGGAATTTGACTGGATAGCGTACACAGTGCCATGCTTGAAAAATCCAAAATGGCAGAAACATTCCAAAAATAACCTGTTTTAGAAACTTAAATAATTCATCTAGTGGTTTGAACCCTCAAGTACTTCACATAATTTTATAACATTGGGACTTGACAGGGTAAAATAAAATTCCCACTAAATTGTTACTGTAGCTCTACAATATTGATAATTTTATAAGGAGTAATACGTAAAAGTGATCTTCACAATTTTGCAATTTTTCATGATCTCAGTGATATTGATAGCTATTGTGTAATTGAAAAGTACTTTTTGGGCAAACAGCTGGGCAGAAGTGAACAGAAATAAAAGAGACCCCTGTGCAAGAACAATTTATGACTCCTTTTAGTGCAAGAGCTCATCATAATGCACAATTCAACCTGCTTGAAAGGAGAAGTTGCCCCTTACCTCTAGGGCTTCTGTGTGGTGCAAAGGTTGGACCAATTAAAGGAGCCCTTTGATTTTTGTAGCCCAAATATAGATGGAATACATTGCAAACACTGTATCACATTTTCAGTGCCCTTAAAGTTCCAAAACAACAGAAACCCCAGAGAAATGACCTTATCTTCAAAACTACACCCCTTAAGAAATGTATCAAGGGGTGCATTTGAGGGCTGGTGTTTCAAAGAATTTTACAATATTGTGCAGTGAAAATGAAAAACTTTTTTTTTCCACTACAATATTGATTAAGCCCAAAATGTTTCACCACACAGTTGTTTTCAAGAAATTTTCACACATTATATATTGCATAACGAAAATGGCAACTGTGCAATTTTAATGCTCAAAGCATTGACCCCAGCTAACTTTCCTGGAGACACACATACCAATCATTAATTTGGCTCTTTTGGTTACAGTAATTTGTTTCTATGCTGTGGTGTGCAAACACTGCGGTGCCCAGATGTAACAGGGTGTATTTGTCTTTTAGGAGCTTGGATTTTGATTTTCTTTTGTTTGTTTGGTTTTTTTTTTTTTCTTTTGGGGGGGGTCACGCCTTGTTGTTTTTTCAGGGTATTTATGTTAGCAGTAACCTTCTACTTGCTATTGTGAGATGACAGGCCTAAGTTGGTATTTGTTTTTTTTTTTTTTTTAAAAGATACATTTAAGTTTTATTGTTACCATTTTGGGATACATAGCATTTTCTTGTTTATTTTTAAGGCTCAGTTCTCATTTATCTGTGCACTATGCTGAGAACTTACATATGGGTTTTCATATAAATTCATAAAATTAGGATTTAAATGTAACTCTTGTTGGAGCCATTCACTATAGGGATGCCGATGGAGTAATTTTGGTCTATGTATGGCCTCCGATCCGACAGTGTCCAATTTAAGAATGTACAGTGCTTCCTTATAGTAAATAGTTCCATCGAGGGTTGGGTCTGAATCACATTTTTTGTGTGACTTTAGACAGACATACCAGTATAACTGCTCAATTTAGAGCTCAGGATAAATGTGACCCTAACCCTATTCTGATTTTTGGGAGATAGAATGAACCAGCAATAAAAAAAACCTTTTTTTTTTTTCTTTACGCTGTTCACCATGCAGAATAAGTGATAAAGCAAAAAACATCACAGAAAAAAGGAGTCTTATTTACCAAAACCAAGACACAATAGTAATACAGTACATGATGTAGTAGGTTCCTATGATAAAGGCAGAGGCAGCACAAGTGCCAAAATACTGAGAAAACATTCATTTACATGTCTACAATCCAAGGAGCGGGTGGTTGCCTAGTATTACAAATACATATGGATAATGCTTCTATAGATCGATTCGCCAGTCACACAAATACGTGTACTATGCAGTATTTGGCTTACATCCTATCAGTTATGCTCATATTATTAGCTCAGGCAGGCTGCCCAGCACTATATATATATACACCCCACAAGGACAGACAACTTAACTTCGCAGCACAATAGTAAACAACCTGACTTCACACTGCCAAAAATGAAAAATTTGTGACAAAAAAGATGTATAAAATGCATGAGGTATTGGTCAATATTTTGGCCCTAGTATGCAACCCACATAAAAGGTGCACTAAAATTCAACACATATTGAAGACAAA